>NW_022995374.1:10211315-10526150 GCF_004354385.1 Drosophila innubila
GTGCCGCTACAGCGGGATTGCCATACATGTCCGCCTGATCGGCGAGACTTAAACCTATACTACTCATCGAGTAGTTTAGGTTATAGCGCGAGTCACCGCGCGCTGGATCCATTCTCAGATAAAAGTTCTCCACCGTGGAGCCGTACAATAAATCCAAGGCACCACGCGCGTCTATTATTGCCGCTGCGGCACACTTTTTTCAGATTTCGATTTTGGGTTTTAGCTTTAGTTGTGCCCCCCAAAACACTCACAAATCGCCTGCTAGCTTTTTAATTCCAAAAATAAACACAAAAAAACACGCACACACAAACAAACACACGCACACACACGAGCACACGCACACAGACGCGAGCTGCTGTTGTTGTTGCTTTGCTTTTGCCGCTGGCGTTGGCGCTGGCCGTCAGCTGTTTACGCTGTTTGCCGTTGGCGGCGCTGCAGTTATTTTCACTTTTCGCCTATGTCGCCCGCGTCGCAACTTCTATTGAATAATAATAATGCGTTTTGATTGATCTTTGTATTATTATTAACAAATAAATCCGCGAATTTTAGTTGCAGCACCACACGCACACACACACGCGGCGCAAGCACACAAGAAAAACTGACAATTCGTGCTGCTAGCTAACAGTGCGCTTAACAGTTCCTTAACAGTCGCACAGTGTTGCACAATTTGCGAGAGTGTGTGCGCGCCACAATTTGAATTTGCAAATGCAAATGTGGAATTTCGTTAAAGTTGCGTTTGCAAATGCAATATTATAAATTGCACATGACAAATGTATAACTGTTTATTGTTGCTGCTGTTGCTGTTGTTGTTGTTGTATTTATTTATTTGGTTTTGTTTGAATTGACTTATTTGTCGCGCTAGAGAGATGCTTGTCACTTGTTTTGGTCTTTTTTGCTTTATTTGCAGATTTAATGTCGTACTGCCAAATTCGAAACGTTGTGAACTGCGCGTGAGTGTGGTTGTTGTTGTTGTTGTTGCTGCTGCTGCCGCTGCTGTAGATTTTTGTCGTTGTTGTTATATTTGGTGCGTCTGACGGTCTCGAGCTAACTTTGCGATCGATTGTTGCCTTCGTTGTGCTTCAGATGGCGTGCAAATACCTAATAACAAAGCACGCGTATGGCAAGCGACGGCGCAGCGGCGTTCAAAGTGCGCTCCAAACTTGGAGCACAGTTGCCCACACAACCGGTTGCTGCCCCCCAAGAGAGCGACAGAGAGCGACAGCAAGAGCGAGCGAGCGAGCGAGAGAGAGCAGGAAAGAGCGTGCATGCAAAGGCGCTCTTTATGGCTCTATTGCAAAGAGAGCGCTTAGTATATAAAGAGCTATAGCTTTTTTTGTTGTTGCGACAGCTTTATGGCTTAATTAATTAAACCTCAGTGTACATAGCAGTTAACACTGAGTGTGTGTGTGTGTGTTCGCTCACTCTCTCTCTCTCTATCTCTCTCTCTCGCTGTCTGTGACTGTTTATGCATAATTTACTACACTCATTTGTGCAAACATCTGCCATTTGCGTTCATTTGATTGGCTGCGCAGACGCATAGATCGCATTGGAGCTGCCAACTCCGCCCACTTTGTAGTTGTTGCTGTTGTTGACGTATCGTTGTAATTGTTATTATCGTTATTATCGACAAGAGACAATTTTGTTGTTTCAATGATTGCGTGATTGAGTTTTTAATTAAACAAGCCAATGGCAGCCATTTTGTTAATGTGTGTGTTTGCTTATCAGCACTGATTAAGTTAATTTGTTATTTTGAGCAAACATCGCCAGACGGAATCGCTGCATTGACCGTTGGCAGTCCCCCTAGGCCTACAAAAAGCGATACACTTAAACTATGCCAGGAATTCAGCTGGCGAGGGCCAATATGGTCAGCAAATGCTCTAGAGGATTTGCGTGGTGGTGGCGGTGGCGTTGTTGCAGTTGCTGCTGCTGATGTTGCTGCTGCTGATGTTGCTGATGTTGCAGTTGTTCTTTCCAATCCCTGCTGCTCACTTGCTGCTTGTGGCCGAGTCTCGAGTATTTGTGCAATGTCCTTAAATAGCCGTTCGCAAGAAAACGCTGCACCAGCGCGCTGGCCACGTGCAGTGACTAACAGATACAGTCGAGCTGCCAAACAATCCATCCATCGATACTGCGGCCAGTTATTGCTCCCAGTTGATAATCGAGACGACAACAGCAGCAGCAACATCAGCAACAGCAGCAACATCGACGCATTCCTGGCTCGTTCCCCGCTGCAAATGGCAAGCATTGCCTTTTCCAGATACCAACAACAGCAAAACAGCAGCCTGACTCAAAACTCTGCTCAGACGTTGTCGCCAGCATGTCTCTTCCGCGGAATAGCAATAGCAACAGCAACAGCAACAGCAATAGGAATAGGAATAGGATTGGCAATAGCTAGAGTCGAAGCAAGTGATGCCACTGACTGCATTTAATTAAAATCCAGCTACACATCTTCAACTCAAACTGGACAACGTGCCTTCTCTACCTGCCTGGGCTGCCTAATGATTTAAATTAATCATAATGACTGTCAAAATAGAACGCTGCCTGCTCGCCAGGCTCTATATGGCTCGACCCCGCAGCGGGTGCACCAGACTCAGCTCCAACTCCATACCCATCTCCAACTCCGTCTCCGTCTTCGTCTACGTCGGCAACTGCAACTCCAATCCGTTGCCTCATCTGACATTTCATCATACTCACACGCTGGCCACAAGGTTCTCACAATTGTATGGATGTGCGCTGTGCAGCGCTTACTAATTGGTATTGTCTGAGGATCCAGCCATGGGCGTAGACCAGGGCTAACTAAGACTTAACCTGGCACAGACTGCTAACCAAACACTGTTTAAGAAGTTCAAAATAAATAAGGAAATTTAATAAGAAAAGTGTCTTCATCAAATCTTAAATATTCTTTTGTTTCGAACCCGAAAAGAATTCCAATTAAAAAATAATCCCTCGCTTCGGAAAAAATATCATATATCAAGGTAAAGTGTATATAAAAATTGAATAAAAATAAATAAACATCGAGCTGATAATATGCTTTATAGCTCGAGAAATCAAACCAAGTTGTAGATTTGCTGCCTGGATTTAAACATGTCAGTTGCTCAATTTGCTCACGAAACTCGAATCGTTATGTTTTACAAATTGGCAGCTTTATCGTCGCCTTCGTTGTCCTTCGGCGCTGCAGACAAAAAATTTATGAACCTGTCAAAAATAATTTAAAAAAAAACAATACACAGCACATATTTTGCTTCGAGTAGAGACGCTGATAACAAATAATTTATTTTCCTGCTCACAGCAATTACAAATACATAGATTTTTGTTACTAGCTAAGCTGTTTTTGTAAACTGTTAACAAAGCTTATGAGAAGAATCTTAAAGGTAAACCCCTTCAGACTACGCCCATGTTCTGAAGTTGCCAGGAACTGCAGCTGGCTCCAGTCCGGCTGTATTTCTAACTGAACGTCAGCTAGTCTGGCCTGAAACTCAACCATATGCCTCCGTGTTTTTCCCGTCTCAACTGGGAACGACTTTGTTTTTTTTGCTGTCGCTTGCTGCGTGTTGCATTTTCCTAGGAATTTCTCAGCATTTCTAATACTTAATTATTTGTGCGCGATTTGCTAGCGTTTTACGTGCGTTTATTCCAGCTATTAGATGGTATTGTACGATTCCGTCTCTTGCTCCACTTATGCAATCGCAATCGCAACCAAATCCACAAAGTTCACCTTCAAAACTGCAGATAGAAAGAGAGAGAGTGAGAGAGAGACACATTATATTTGTAGATGCAACATTATATTATTTTTAGCTGGCTGCAAATGTTTGTTCCATTTAGATTTCGAACATTTTTAATTTGATTTTTTTTGGAACTGGTAGTAGTTTGAGTATTTATAGAGCTGTTTGGGCCCAACGTATTTAAAATATATCTTAGAAATTAGATATAGAAGCATTTAAAAGTGATCTGAAGTCGAAAAACTTGGAGGGACTTAGAATAAAAAAACAAAAAAAAGAACTAGATCAATTTAATCCTGTTTTAAATAAAAACTTTGCATTTCTGCTATGATTTTATTGGGTAATTTTAATAATATAATCGCTAATCTTAAGCGAAGATTCATGAGAGATAAAGAGATCGTTATGAAGAATGTGTTGATGCCACACGATCTAATCGACTAACAAATGCAGAGGAAATCGAGACAGGTAAACTGCAGGCACTGCTCAGGTGTCTAATTGGGCGCTGGGGGTGACAATGAACCACTTAAGCAGTTGCAAGTTGCATGTTGCAAGTTGGCAGTCGAAACGCCAACGCCAACGCCATGCCAAAGTCAAAATCAGAGTCAAACTCAATGCCAAAGAAAAGACAAAGTCAAAAGTTGTACCAATTGCCAATTGGTTGAGAGACGCAAAGTCGCGTCTCATGAATAACACATAAGTTGCAGGATTGGGATACGGATTGGACTTGGACTGGAACTCGGACTCGGACTTGGGATTGCGATCGGCATCGGTTTCAGCTCTTTGTCATCAGTTCTGTCCGTCTGTCCGTCTGTCTGTTTGTCCGTCTGTCCAATTGTCTCTCGACGCGTTACAATTTAAATAAAATGTGGCCAAAACAAAAGGAACAGAAAAAGAAAAGAAAAGGAAAAGGGTTTTTCTTTAAAGCGAGTCTGTGTTGTGGCAAGTTGTGTTGTTGTGTTGTTGTTACCGGATTTACCGTTGCACTGCTTACAGGAAACAAAAGCACCGCTACAATCATAAAACGATTAACAGGTCGTGACCATTTCACCTGATTACCAAACGGCCCGAAACTCATTTGCATGCAATCGCCGTTGACCATGAGCTTGGAGTCAGGAGGAAAGCGAAGCGACAAGTGATAGCTGGTAAGTGGCAAGTGGCAGCAAACGGAAGTTCAACTGACTCCCTCACACCCATCACTCGGCTGCCTTATGCCCCACTCTTCATGCTCTTCCGACCGATCAGTTAGAACTTCCTTCAGCATTTTAAGTGGTCAATTATACGAGTGTGTCTTTGTGCTGCGTACTCGCATGTGTTGCACGTGCTTTGCATGCCACATGGCTAATGATAACGATAACAAAACACACTATCAATTCATCCTCCTCCTCCTTCTTCTGCTCTTCTCTCTTGTCTTTCCCACTCATTGCTCAGCTGGGGTTTGAGCTCTGCTTGGGCTACAAATTAGAACAGAATTATCCCACGCATCTCGGATAATGTACGCGAAATACTTGATCGATTGCCAGTGATCGATAGTTGTTGTTGTTGTTGTTGCTGCTACTGTTGCTGAGCAAAAACTGACAAGAACTGCAGACGACAACGACAACGACGATCGTCAGGACAGAAGACAACGACAGGCCACAAGGCAGTTCCAATCAAGCAGTGCTGTCGCCAACTCGCTTTTTCCCGCCATATTTAGCGGTTATTTTAAAATTTAAAGATTTCTGCCATAATAAATATAGTAAGACGTCTCTTAATCGTTTATTATCTTATCTTTTTAGTTAAATTTTCAAGGAAATTAAGAGGGAAGAATTAACGCATACAATTTTAATCTAGATTATAACTTTTTTTTTCTTTTCATTGCCTTTATTTATTGAATCTTCTCCAAGGGAGACTTGCCGGGGCCCCAAGGGTTTATTGCTGGGCTGGAAGGTCGTTAGAACTTTTTTAATATATTAAATTGCAGACTTTCAATCCTTTTTTTTTATTTTTAAAATGTTAGTGAAGATTTTAACGACACCAAACAAATTTTTCTTTATATCTGGCTTTAAATAAATAATTGCAAGTAATAAATCTTATTTTGGTTTGTTTATTAGTTGTCAATTTAAATAAATCTTACATCAATTTAAGCTAACGATTTATTTACATTTTTACATTTTTTTTATATATATTCCATTGCATTACATTTTACATATATCTAAGTATGTCTAAGCTTAGTAAAGTTTTTTAAATTGAGTGTTGATAAGCTAATTATGATATTATTATTCAGTTTAAATAATATATTTCTCAGTTTTCCGTTTTCTTCTTTTCTTTTTTTTTCAAGTCATGAATTTCTAAATCCTAAATGCCTAGGAAAGCCTAGTAAATGCTCATTTTTAAACATTTTTAAAAGTGATCTATTTGTATCAAATTTTAGCTACTTCTGCCTGTTTTAGCGGCTTTCTTAAGTGGCAACACTGCGTGTAGCAAACACAGAAAGAAGGAGGATCGTCGATCGCGCAACAAATTTCAGCGCGTAGAACGGTAACTTATTTTTTTCCACTTATTGTCAAGCGATGGAGCTGAGGCTGTAGCTGAATCCGAGCTGAGTTTGAGACTGAGACTAAGACTGAGACAGAAGCTGAAGCTGAGCGATGTCTCCAGCCTGGCTGTGATAAAATGTGCGTAAGTGATCAGTGGAAGACGTTGCAGAAGACTCCATGAGTTGGGGTTAAAATTCTTTGAGTTTTTTTTTGTTTTTTTCTGTTGTTTTGTTTTGTTGCAGTAGCAACTCAGCACTCGGCACTCGGCAGCATTTTAAAATTACAAGTATGTAATTTTGCTGAAATCAAGCGCTCATATGAAAATTCCACAGCAAAGCTGTCGATACGATTCGATACGATTCGATTCGATCGTTCGATCGATCGCTGCAATTGCGGTCGATTTTTAATTTGTGCTGCACTTTGGCTGAAATCAGAGCAAAACCTCTGTGACTCGGAGACCTGGGAATGGCAATGGGAATGGGAATGAGAATGGGGTTGAGATACAAGATACTTGCCACTAACCATCATCCACTGTGGACTGTGCACTGTGCACTGTTAGCGACCTTATCGCGCCCACTGTGCGCACACAAAATGTCATTCTGTGCACGTCGCTTCACAAGGCATCCCAATCAGTCGTAGGCACTCTATGGCGTTTCAGGTAAGGCACAGAGAGGCGGACCAAACCGAGCCAGACTGTGCTGTGCTGTGGCAACCTCTGGTTGCAGGCAGCCTCACTGCCTCACTGCTTGGCTGGCAGCTCGTCATCATTATCTCTGCGCTGCCAACATCGCAAATAATATAAAAAGAACACAAAACAAATGCAATAACACAAAAAAAAAAAACAAAAAGAAAATAAATAAATAAAAACAAAAACAATTGCCTCGGACTGACTGACTGACTGACGGACTGACTGACAGACAGACAGCTTCACGTCCAGCTCCAGATCGAAGCTGCAAATAAACTATTTCAATCAATGCGTTCGTTCGGGAATCAGTTGAATGCTCTTCTTTCTATCCCTTTCTCACTCTCTCTCTCTCTCACTCTCTTTCTATCGCATGCAATAGTTTCGGCTTTTCGTTCAGATCCAAAAATATCTTATACTTTTCATGAAATACATGAATATCTAATTATAAATATTACATTTCTAATTGAAAACTAATTTGTACTATGAATTGATGTGTAACTATATTTTTCGACGGGTTTCGCCCAAATTAAATTTATATGGTAGGGGTAAGCCCTTTTAAAATTTGTATAATTTTTAAATCTCAAGTTTTCACTTGCAATCAATCATAATTAGTATTAAACAACACTTATAACTTGATTCTAGGACGTTTCATTGTCTTGTTAAGAATCATGGGGAAATTGGACGCAAATTTTAACTTGTAAAGTGGCTAAATCCGCAGTCTGACCAACTTCAAACTGTCATAACTTGATCAAAACTGAACCGATTTGTAAGCGGAATGTCATTTTGATCATGATTTGGCATTTTAATTCAATCTGCATTCAAATTTTATTATTTTCGACCAAGATTCGATTTCGATGCTAAGGGTCCCCCCTTTGAAATTTCGAAAATTCAAAATTTTAAATCTCAAGTTTTCACTTTTAAGGAACTCCTTATATCGTAATTAGTATAAAACAACACTTTAAACTTGATTCTGGGACGTTTCATTGTCTTGTAAAAATAATGGGAAATTGGACAAAAAATTTTGCTTGTAAAGTTGATAGGTCAAAAGCAAGACCCACTTCAAACTTTCATAACTTTGTCAAAACTGGACCGATTTTGAAACAGAATGTCATATTAATCATGATTCGTTCTGTAAGTTCGTTGGGTATTTAAGTTTTATTATTTTTATGCAACAAATATTTTTACAAAATTTTATTATTTTAAGTAACAGCTGTGGCATGTCTCAAAAACTTTTAATAAATCATCAATTAGAAAAATTCATTTTAAAACGTTGTTTACAAATTGTACATTTTAAATTCAGCGCCCGCTTAGCAATGAACTGCTTGTAGTGTACGAGTCAGTAAAGCAGTGTATAGCTTGCCCTGCTTGTTGTATAAGTGTAACCACAAGCAGGTTTCTGCCTTAAGTTAAGAATTGAACAATAGATGGCGGCTTATATACACAGCACTGCTTGTCTGATAAGCAGTTCAACAGGCAAGCAGCTCAGCACGGAAGGCAGTGCAACGATTTGACAAACTGCTTTCAAGATATAAATAGGGAATAGATGGCGCTTTTTGGTCGTAAAACAAATTAGGTTTTTTGGCGCCGTTTTAGAATACAATTTATTATTAATTATAAAAAAAGGTATATTGTTTGAATAATTCTAATACACCAAATAATAGTTATTCAGATATGTATTATCAATTATATTAACTGTTCGCGTAAGGTATAATTTTATTTTAATTCGAATGATTAAGTTGTATAAATAATGAAAATGTGCCATATATCAATAATTTCTCATTAATTGCAGTGTATTTAACACCAATAAATGGAAAGGTTCGTCGAACTCTTAGCGGCGTTTTGTTCTTTTTGCATTTGCAGAGCTTCTTCCATGGAAGAAGACAGGCAGCACGTTCCCGTAGCTTTTCTACCTGATGACGCCGAATTTTTACTGCTGATTCTACGGGATTATACAATGAAAGTTTGTTGTCTGTTCGCTCGGTTCGGCGAAAAGTTTTCGCTGCTGCCCGACGAAAATCAAATTGAAAACAATTTTTCAATCGAAAGTCGTCGAGTTGCAGTGCCGTGAGAATTTTAACAGCTCCAGATATGCGATATACGTATATGTACTATACTCATATGAATGCCCCGCATCGGGTTCAATGCGACCAGTTCGAATTTAAGGAAGTAACCAAAACACAAAACACAAAACTCGTCGCTTATCGGTGACTAACATTGTATAAAAAAAGCAAAACAAAAACAAAAAATAAAACAAATTGCCTAGAATAGCGGAAAACCAATTAGAATGCAAGTAGAATACTATTCGACTAGCAGTTACTCTTTTAATTTGGAAGCATAGTTTGAATATGATTTAGCCATATTTCAACATTTTATTGGAATTATTACTTGATTTGAGACTTATTAGCATTTATGATAATAAAATTTAACTTAAAAAAATATTACAATTCAAATATTCTAAAAACTAAAACATCGATTTATAATTTTAGGAATACAAATTAATTTTAATTATTATTTATCATTAATAAAATTAGAAAGAAAGTCCAACACAATTTTTAATTTATTAAAAGCTGCGGAATACCACTTGCTTTTGTAATAAATGTAATTGGTTTTAAAATAATTGTAACTATGATTTGGCAATATTTAAACATTTCCATCTACTAAAATTCTTACTTGGATCTTAGATTTATGACTGCAAAATAGTTGTTTTTGATGAAATATGTTAAGTACATATTTACTACTAATTAGTATCTACAATAAATTTGAATTATGAATTAACAATTGTATTTTGGACATGTTTATAAATAAATAAAAATCGTAGACTGATTTTTGTCTGTGTCAGCCAACTTGGCTTCTGCTTTGGCCGAGTGCAACGAACGCTCAATTAACGTATTATTATTATTATTATTATGTTCTTTTTGCTGTACTGCTTTACTGGTATTTGTTTTTGTTGTAGCTTGCACGCGTAATGGTTGTTGTTGTTTTGGGTTTACTTATCTGTCATTTGCCAAAAGAAGTATGTATAATAATACTTAATAATTGTTAATTTCAGACTCTGACTGTTCTGTTTGTTGCTGTTTTTGTTGTTGGTAGTAAATATTTAATATTTAGTTGCAAACATTGACATGTGCATGTGTGTGTGTGTGTGTGTGGATGTGGGTGTGTGAGATTATTGCATCAGCTGTGCTTTGTTATGGTAATAGCAGCAAGTTTGCACTGCTTATCAAGCAGTCGCTTATCAATTGCTGATGATTGGTAAATCATCATTGGCATTTGTCAATGTTACAACAATACACAAAGGTGAGTTTCGTTGTTGCAATTTGTGCAATTCGCACAAGGAAGCAACTGAGAAGCTTGCACAATTTGAACATGCAGTCATCGATATCGATATCTAAGTGCTGTGCTTTTGTGCTGTCTTTTTCTGTCTTCAGTCTTCTGGCTGCTTCTGATTCTGCTGCAATCAATGATTTGACTGATAAGGTGACTCGCCTGCTGCCTGTGGCAGCAATGAACGCTTATCGTGCAAATGCGGCGACTGCGTATTGTATGAGTAGTATCGTTAAGTATAAACAAATGTTAAAGTCGCACACCTTAAAAGTAAAAAGCACGCAACTTGACCTAAATAGCCAGATCGACAGGGAGAGAGAGTGAACGAGAGCGAGAACGAGAGAGCGAGTGAGTGAGCGAGACTGAGCGACTACTTTTACAAATCGCTGCATTTAAATCAACAAAACTACGAAGCGTGCTAATTTTTATGAATTTCATAACAGCATTTTATTTTAAATAAAACGCAAAAGACAACAACAACAGCTCATATGCTGCATACTATTACGTGAAAGCTCACACTCACGCTCTCTGGCGCTCAGTCACGCATGCGCAGCAGCAGCCGCAGCAGCAGCAACAACAACAACAAGAAAGCAGTGCAGCCAAAACTTTATTTTCTTCTAAGCAACAGGCAGCTTAAACACAAATCAAAGTGCGCAAGGCAGTCGCTAGGTGGTGTGGTGTGGTGGGGGGAGTGCGTTGGCGACTATGATGCGGGTGTGGTGCTGCTCTTCTTCTGGTTGTTGTTATTTTTGTTGTTGCTGGGTCCCACACTCCTCTCAAAGCAGCAAACGAAAATGAAAGCGAGCGATCACAAACTCAAAGTCGTTTCGGCCGCAGCGACGCGACGTCGTGACGTCGGCAGCTTCGTTGTTTTGCTTTTGGTTTTGCCTTTGCATTGTGACTGCAGTGACGTCACATACTTTAGAAAGGCAAATTGCTGTGTCATTTATAGAGCTGACATAGAATAATCAAGTGATTAAGCGCTCAAAGCGTAATGAACTAAGAAAAGCTCAACTCTGTATCAAACAATGATTTATGTGTGGACATGAATCACATGCAAGATTATAATCTCTTTGAATTAGTTCATAGATTAATTTAATATAACATTATACATATGTATGTATGTACATATAAGTGCATAGACATTTTAATATTATTTATTTGAGTCAACATTAAAAAAAATGAACTGTTCACATATATTATAATTATTTTTAGTCATTTGTTAAATTTATATTTTATGTCACAGCACTTTGACTTTTCCGCACACAATACAACAAGTCAGTGCTGTTGAAAACAACAGCAACAACTTGCATGCTAAGTAAACTGCCTTGCACTGCTTGTTTGTTGTTGTTGCTGCCACTGTGGATTTTGGCGTTCCGTTGAGAGTAAAAGTGATTGGGAAAAACTTTTGCTTTTGCTGTCGATCGCATGTTAGTTTCGCTCTTTATGCGCTCTCAATTTCTTGGGCTCGCGCTCTCCCTCTTCCTCTCTTTCTGTCACTCACTCTCTGTCTCTCTGTGTTGCGCTTTGGCCTGACCAACATCCACAGGTAGTTGCTGTAAAGGCAGCGCAGTCAACGTCGCGACGCGACGCAGACGACGAAGTCATTTTGGGGCTTTTATGGCGCTTTGCCTCTCATTGTGTTTGCGTGTTTGTGTGTGTGTGAATGTGTTTGAGTTGCTTCTTGCTGTTATTGTTGTTGTTGTTATTATTTTTTTCGGTCGCCTGCGCTGTTAGCGTCGCAGTTGCGTTTGCGTCTCATTTTCTTTGCGCTGCTGCTGCTGCGCTAAAGACTTTTTGTCACAGTTACAATTTACCAATTGTAAGCAGCGGACGCGAACGCGCAACAAGCAGAAAGCTCGCTCGGCTAAAGGCGCACAGCGCATAACGGTTCTTCAGGAGCTGCCTTCTAATACAAAGCGTCCGCGTCAACGTCAACGTCAACGCCAGCGTCAGCGTCAGCGACGACGTCAGCGTTGACGACTTGTAAATAAAGAAATACTCGCATATAAAATCTGTTGCATCATTGCTGAAACACTTCAGTCGCTGAATCGCGTGCGTGGAGGCAACACTTTCCGCGACCACAACAACAACAAAAACAACAACGTGCAACAACAACGTCAACAACAATAATAATAATACGCAAAGCAGTGCGCGCAGCTGCAGTGACAAATTTAAGCGGCAAAAATATAATTTCAAAAACTCTTGTGAAAAATACTAAATTTTTTAAAAATGTGCTTTGATTGAATATAAAATAAATATCAAAAAGTGACAATTTGGAAGTAAAATTAAAGCTGGTTGCAGCCGCTTAAAAAATGTAAAGCAAAACAATTGTACACAAAAATTTTAAAAATTGTTGCAAACATTTCCAAAGAACAGTTTACCTCAAGAAGCGCAAAGAAGAGCCCTGAAAATGCTTTAGTGGCTGCAAAAAGAGAATATAAAAATATAAAAACAAATTTTTAAGAATATTAAGAATTACCAACCCCAACCCACAACGCGAACTCAATTGAAAGTTAAAATAAAGCAAAAAAATAGAAGGCATCAAAATTTTACCCTCATTCGCCCAACTCAAAATGCTGAACATGGAATCGCCTCAGATGTACGCGGATGCGGTGCAGACGCTGGCGCAGCTGGACCTCAAGAAGCAACCGCAGCCGTTGCCGCAACAGGCAACAATTGGCCAGATTACGCTGACGGCGATGTCCACTGCACAGCAGCAACAGCAGCAGCAGCAGCAGCAGCAACAACAGCAGCAGCAGCAACAACAGCAGCAGCAACAGCAGCAGCAACAGGTGACAACTGATGCGAATAACAATGCAACAGTTCAGGATGCAGCATTGTTGGTTAAGCAACATGCCATGCAGCAAATGCAGCTCAACAACAACAACAGCAACAATTTGCTGCAGAAACAAATGTTGCAACAATATAGCACACAAACGGACTTGGATGAACTGACCACACAGGAGATAACACTCGACTTGCAACATCTGATAGACGATCAGTTCAGGGATACAGAAACCTTGGGCATATTCAGTGATATGGTAACCAGTCCCGGTGGACTCTCAGCCACATTGCCACCCAGTGGCATGGTGAGTGCAGCGGCCAAAGTGTTGCAGCAGCAGCAGCAATCACTGGCCAATGCACGCCAGCAACAACACTCATACGGACGTGCGGCATTGGCTTACATGCCACAAGCCGTACACTCGAATGCCACATACAACAATCACTCGAGTGATGAGAACAGCTCCGTGGGCAGCGACTCCAGCAGCACCATCAAGGAGGAGCCCATCGATCCGGATTATCGCAGGCATCTGCAGGAGTCGGTGAGCAGCCAGGCGGCAGCAGCGTTCATCAACAACAGCAATGGGCTGTACAATGCCTATCAGAGCAACAACTTGAGCAACAACAGCAGCAACAACAGCAGCAGCAACAACAGCAACAGCAACAATGCCAACAACAACAACAATAACAACTCAACAAACACCACACAATTCACCAATCTGACAACAGCCAATGTCCTGGCCCATCACAATCTGCCACATTTAACGGCGAACGCACAGCAATTGCTGAAGCATCACAGCAAGCTGCAACAGTCACAGCAACAGCAACAGCAGCAGCACGCACACCAGCAACATCGCAAGCACAGCAACAAGCATGTGGACAAGGGCACCGAGGAATACCGAAGGCGACGCGAGCGTAACAATATTGCGGTACGCAAGAGTCGCGAGAAGGCAAAAGTGCGCTCCAAGGAGGTGGAGGAGCGCGTCAAGTCGCTGCTGAAAGAGAAGGACGCGCTGCTGCGTCAGCTGAGCGAGATGACCAATGAGCTTTCGCTGCATAAGCAAATCTATATGCAGCTCATGAATCACACGAATCCCGAAGTGAGTCGTGTCTGTCGGAGCTTTCTCAACACCAACGAGCATGCGCTGTAGCTGTGATTCCGAAGCCGACTGAAAGAGAGTGCAAGAGAGTATAAGAGAGCGCGAGTGTGTATAAGTGTGTGTGTGTGTGTGTGCGTATGTGCGTATGTGTGTGACTGATTCTATTTAAAAAGCTAAGCTTCAGGATGCAAAGCAAAATGATTCGAATCGCATGAATCAAACTAATTGAACAAAGATAATGTGAATAATATCAACAGACTTATCACCATCACTGTATATATGTATATGCAATTAGTTTGAGGCATTCAACTCGATTTATTTCTCTATTGCTTAGTATAAGTTTTAACTTTCTTACTACTTCTTCTATTACTTTATTTTGTTCTTTACTACTTCTACCTCTTTTACTACTTATTTCTAATGCTGCCTCTGGCATTCCTCAATTTGTACATTACTTTAGTTTTTTGGCTGGGCGTTTCTTATATTTTGCGTGTTTTGTTATCATTGCTTCTATTTTGTACTTAATTTTAATGAATTGTAAATTACTTTTGCACATTTTGATACAAATTATATAACATAGTAGGCATAAGTTAAGCCAAAGAAAAATAAAAATGTTTAAATATTATCGATGTATGTATGTATAAATAATGCAAGCAGGAAAGAAAACAAAAAATACAAAACAAAACAAAACAAAAACACACAAAAACTATTTATGTAAATCTATTTAAATATATACTTATATGTTTGTAATAAAATATAAAACAACAAAAACAACAACAACAACACTGGTGTGCAGCTCGCGCTATGCTTCTGTTTGCCCCTGCCACGCCCCGCTTTAGTTGTCAACCAATTGTTGAACCACAACAACAACAACAACAACAACAAACTTTTATTAGCAAATCTTTAGCTTTAAGCTTAACCTAATAAACAATTTCAACTGCTTTTTGTTGCACAGGAAACGAGAAAGAAAATACCCAAAATAAATAAGTAATATTGTATATTAATATAATTGTTATCTAGCAAAAATTAATGAGAATGCATACAACAACAAGAAGAAGAACAACAACAACAGCAGCATCAACAACAGAATATAAATAAAATATAATAATGCTTGTAAGCAAAGTAGATGAAAATGCTATTAATTTGTAAGGCCAACGCAATGTTCTCATTTTAATTTATAATCTAAACGACAAAAGAAACAAAACACACTGTAAAGCAAATATAAATAAATTTTAATAAACTTTGTATAGAAAAAAAATAATCAGAACTTTTTAATTATGTTGATATGAGTAATTTGCATTTAATTTAAAAATGCTGCCGTTTTTCATTAAAAAATGTGGTCGACTTTTCCATGCCGAGCTTCGCTTTGAGGCTAATGAGTCGGTGCAACGCAATTGGTGGCTAGAGAAATGAAAAGCGTTGCCAAAAAAATGTTGAATTAAATGTCTGCCATATTTAGGCGGTAAGCACAAAAGATGCAACTGCCGTCTGTTGATGGGCCGGCGATAGCGACAGGGCGATCTATGGGCTGGCAGGCTGGCAGGCAGGCGACAAGCTGTCCCGGGCTTGTGGCAAGGGGATGGGGCATTTTGGGGGCACGTGCTTGTGCAGAACGGACCCCAGACAATTGCCAAGGCGGCGTCGACACAATTTGACAGTAAGACAAACCCGAAACGAAAAGCAAATTTATAAACGACAAGCACAAAATTAATGCAACTAAAAAGACAAATTAACGCGCAGAGAAAGCCAAACAGCAGCAACAACAACAACAACAGCTACAACAACTGAAATGCATTGCGGCCCCGGGCAGATAATCACTTAAAAAGTTTTGGGCTAAGCCCTTTTTGGAGACCTGAGGCAGCGCTCAAACCAAAATTATAAAGAAAAAAAAAAAATAAAACAAAAAAAATATATATAAAACTTTCATTTGAGCTGCGTGCGTACAATTTGTCTAGGCGCTTCAGTTCCCCTCTCACCTCTCACCCCTCATCACTCCGCACTGCTCTGTCCAGTTGCTTTTAGAGCGTTGCATTGATGAGGCACTTTGATTGATGACAGCTAATTGCAGCCTCCAATTGCAGTTAGAAAGAAACAAAAAAAAAAAAACCGAAAAACCAACAAAAAGTGAAATTGTCGATGTGGGTGTCGCTGCCTCCCCATTCCCCTCGCGTTGCCTGCAACTTGCAGCATTTGTAGTTGAAGCATGACTTTGATAAGGGTTCTAAGCCGCTTTAGGTGAAAGCAGCTGCCTTGTCAAATGCTTAAAGCCAAGCTCATAAGAAGCATTTATGCTGCCGCAGAGACACATGCATCAATTCATCCTGCCCCTTGGCCACTTGAACAATTGCTGTGCCAACAAATTGACGCACAATTACTGCTCAACTAAGCGCCAAGTATTCGCACTCGCACTCGCACCACACGGCGTATGAGTTATGAGCGCCAAGTGATAAATTTGCAACAAGCGGCACATAAATTCATTTTGCATTATGCATATTTTCAATTTTATTTTTATTTTGCGTTCGTTAATTATGTGCTGATATATGTACGAGAAAGATTTAACAGGCAGAGACATTTGATTGGCATATAAAAAATAATTAATATAATTACTTTTTATTACTGGATGGCAATAACAAATTTCAATCAATAATCTTACATCTCTTTTATATTGATTTGCATTGATTTAATTATCTGATTACACTAAGTGTTATAGAACTGGGAAATTCTGTGCGAAAGCTTATCAGTAAATTTCAGCAAAATACTAGCTTACTTTCGAATTCAATTTGAAAATACATTTTTAGTTTATATTTGTTATTCATGCAAAGTGCTACTATATTCTTTGCAACTCTTTAAAGCTTATTTTTTATTTACGTATACGTAATATTTGTGTTATTGCCTGTAAAATGAAAATTTGTGTTTCAGTTTTCATTATTGTAGCTGGAGTGTTTGCAGTAATCAGTGCGGATTCTCTGTCTGTAAGTTAAAGTTAAAGACTAACTTAATAATTATCTAATTAAACGCAGTTTTGTCAAGATTCAAAAAGAACGGAATCGGATTGTGCTTCTTATTGCTATGCAGCCGTTAAACCTTTGCTACAAATGGCACCTCTGTGTCATAGCAAGGATCAGGAGATATCCGAGCTCAAGGATAAATTGGCCGAGCTGCAGATAAAAGTGGCAGTTTATGAAGAACGCAACTCTCAGTGTAAGATATCCGAGGAAGCACTCAGAAATCAGATAGAATCAGCTGAAAGTACTCAACCTAAAAGGCATTTCACACCAGTTTTAAATAACCCGGAGAATGAGAATGCGCCGTCGAATAATACACATGAAATTAAAGTTAAGGTGCCTAAATCAAGAATCATTGAGAAACATCCGGATGTTGAATATGAGTATCCCAGCAATTGTTTAGATGTTGAGTTAGGTGTCGTGATCCGTAGAGTTAAAGTAGATGGCATTGGACCCTTCCGTGCTGTCTGCTATGATGCTGGTTGGATGATGATTCAGAGGCGAAGAGATCAACGGACTAGCTTCCAGCAGAACTGGGCTGGCTATCGGGCGGGTTTTGGGGATCTGCAGAGCAGCTTTTTCATTGGCCTGGAGAAACTATATCGCCTGACAAACTCACAGCCCCATGAGCTCTACATTGAGCTGGAGGCTTACGATGGTCGCTCTACTCAAGCCCATTACGACAACTTCCGTGTAGGCAGCGAGGAGGAGGGATACAAATTAATTGAGCTGGGCGAGTATCTAGGAGAGGCAGGGGATGCCGGGGACGGCTTACGGCTCAACGTCAATGCCAAGTTCTCCACATACGATAGGGATAATGACAATATAGCTAATGGAAATTGCGTTAAGATTTATGAAAGTGGTTGGTGGCACAACAATTGTACAGAGAGGTGAGTAATCAGTCAGTCTGTCAAATTTTCTATCTATCTATTGATTATTAACTCTCTTTGTATTCATAGCAATCTTAATGGAGTGTATTTTAACGAGTTCAATTCATGGGATAGACGGAGCATTTGGTGGGGTCCTTGGATGGACCGTTATTCCTTGAAGTCGGTGGCAATGTATATCAGGCCAAAGTGAATCGAATTATTTATAAGTTTCGGTTTGATATTTATTAAATCCATTAAAGAAACATTTGGTCTTCTTATCTTTAATATACTGCTATAAATACTTTTATTTGAATAATTTCCTGAAATAAAACAATTGTTCGCATACTAATTTCAATATACGTTTTCAGTATAATTCTGTTATTCGACTTTTGTGCAAGTCTTTATGGTTTTAAATTGAAAATTTTGTGCAACAGATTTTTAAATAATGCTTGAAAATTGTAAGCTTAGAAATATGTAATCAAATTTCATTTTTTCCAAGAATCAAAGAGAATCAGTTTTTAAAATGAAATTAAATAAGAAACTAATCAAATTTTAAATAGTTTTCAGTTTGATATTTAATAAATTTTTCAAAGGATTATTAAGATTTCTGATTTTTTAAATCTGCTGTGACGAATTCGTTTCTTTGAATATCTTAGTTTCTTATCAATGCTCCACTTTAAGCAAAAGTAGCAGCATCCACTGCATTCATTTATCTTTTACACTTTAGTTTCGGTTTCGGCTGTTACACATTTTTATCATTGTTGCCTTTTCTTTATGCCTCAGCTGCAACAGCAGCAGCAACAACAATAAAAACTATAACGGAAAAAAGTGGGTTACTTCATTTTTATTTTCTTGCTTTTCAAGATACCAATACCAATAGCCATACTCAGCATTACATCTATGCATCTATCGGTCTATCTTTGTTTTTTTTAGCACAGATTGAGTAATAGTTTGCTGTTGCTGCTGTTGTTGCTGTTGCTGCTGCTGTTTGGCTTATATTTAAAGCCAAGCGTCGTGCCACGTCTCAAGTCCCCCCTTTGATCCCCGCTTGGCACTCGGCTCTCGTCTCTCGGCTCTCGGCTCTTGGCGTTGATCGTGTGGCCAACTGCTGCGGCAAGCGCGGTTTCACTTTCTATGCCGCTGACTTTTGCTATCTACCAACAGCAGCGGCAGAAAAACAACAACAACAATGAGGCAAGCATCCAGCAACAGCTACAACAAGTAAGAGTGCTCTAGTGGAGTATGCATGACTGCTGGATACCCACTAAAAACGTAACAAGCGAACATAAAACATTTTTAAGATTTGCAGCCACTTTCCAAAACATAACGTTTTGAGTACTGCGAGCAGCAAGAGCAAAGGCGATAATGTGACTAATTTAAGTGTTAACTTTAATGCAGCTTCTCTCAGCTATACCTCACTCGAGCACTTGATGAGTACAGGGTATAAAAAACGTAAACGGCGTTGCTCTGTTCACCTCTTTTTTTTTCCCGAACAATGCTTTGACTATTTTCTTTTCGACGGCCCCAAAGATCTGCTGCGTCTCCGAGTGTGCATCTGAGTGTGGGCCTCTTATGTAATCGTCTCGACGTTGTTGCTGTTTCTGTTGCTGTTGTTGCTGTTAAAGATGCCTTTTCTTTTGTTGTGCGGCTGATGACCAAGTTAAGATATTATGTTCGTTATGTTGCGCTTATTAACGTGGCCTACAAAAATTTGTTTTGCGTTTTTAATGTCTGTTGTTTAAACGATTTTTCCACCGTTATAAATCAAGCGTCAACGCAGAAAATAAAGACATCTATTTCATTTCCCCCCCCGTTGCTCTTCCCCCCTTCTTCATACCTTGACTATCCCTTCGGACAAGTTACGCAATTTGGCATCAAATGCAATCCCCTGGATTGAATTTATTCACTCTACGGCTCAGTCAGGCGGCACAAAAGTTAATAACAATAACAGCAACAAAAGATACTTAAATCTAGTTGTTAGAGCAGCAGCGACAAAAAAAACAACAGCAACAACGACAGCAGCACAATTAAAAACATATAAATTTATTTATATGCTAAGCGAAAACAACAATTGTTTTTATAGAAAGGGCCAAACATACGCGTAAAGACTCAATGTATCTTTCAGATACATAATACATACAAACTATCTATACAAATTTATGATCAGGCCCTGGACTCTGTGCCGTTCCATGTCTGAGGTGCAAAAATCGCGAGAAATAAATAGTTCTCCAAATAGAATATTATGAATATTTCTATGAATCTCAACGAAGCGCTGAATACCCTTTGTTTTGTCGTAAATCGGCTTGGCAATATTCAAATGCAATTTATAAAAGAAATTAATATGAAATTGACAAAGAAAATTAAAGGTTTTTTAATTTTATTACGTGTTTTTATTTTCAAAAATATGTGAGCGAAAATGTTGAGAAAATTAGTATTTGTTCGCTGAAATAATTGTTTATTAATAGCTTAACCGGTATACATATTTTAATATTCATAACATATTTTTAAAGCGAATTCTTCAGTTAAGTTTTGACAAATTTATGGCTGTCGGAAGTGAATGAATTAATTATTGTCAAGCTTCACAGCATAAGTGTAATACTTGATTTTTGGCAAGGGCATGGGCATGGGCCACAGACAGAAAGAAAAACTAAACTAAATCTAAAGCACTCACCCAAAGACCCATTGCCCTACTTTTCTTACAGAGCAACAAAATAAAAAAAAAAAAACTGTAGGAAATACAATAAAAAAATGAAAAAAAGAAACATATATATGTTAGAAAATAATCTCAACGCCAACACACATGGAATGTATGCAAGTGTATGTGTGTGTGTGTGTGTGTGTGCTGCTAGTCAACAAGACGTGCGTGTGTGTGTGTGTTTGTTTATGTTTGTGTTGGTGCGGCAAAATTTACAGCGCGCCCTTTTGAAAACTTCTTAAAAAAACACAAAAAACTCGCACAAGTCGCGCGCGCGCTGCTATTTTCATTTTTCAGCTGCGCGTTGGCGTCGCAGTCGCCGTCGCTGCCGACTTTATCAATCTGCCAGCGCAGAGGGAGACGGATGGCGGAGAGAGCGGGACGGGACGGGGCGGGTTGGAGTGGAGTGGTTAACTTATCTTAGGGCAAGACCCGACGCGTCGGAAAGAGATGGGCGCAGGGCTGCGAGCCCAGACACTTGTTGCAAGCAAGCAAACGCACAAACAACAACAAATTGACCCAATTTTTTTCAACAAAAAAAAAAATAACACAATTTTTTTTTTTACTGCACACACACACACAGACAGAGGGAACACAAACAAACCTAAATATGCCCTAGCCATAAAGAAAAAGCTCCCTTAAAGAATATAACAACAACAAGAGCAATAGCAACAATAATAATAAGAAATTGGAATTGTTGTTAATTTTTGTTTGCTTTGCGGCATTGTTGAGTTGTTTGCAGTTGTTGTTGCCTGTGCCCTGGAAGGGGGCACTGATCAACAGGGGGAGTAGGTCGGGAGGGGCGAGGGTTGCTTGTGGTGCAGCAAAACAGCAGAATTCACTTTCAATTTGGGCGCACTGAAAGAAGAAATGACTGTCCCGAACAACAACAACAACAACAACAGTGTCGGAAGAAGAGGAAAGTGGGGGCGGGGAGAACATGAACCAGAACAAGCACAATATCATACAGTTCGCTTGACTTTGAGCTAAAAGTAGGTCAGCAGCTGTAAAATAGACGCATAAATGAAGAACAAAAAAAAAAAAAAAAAAAAAAAATGAAAGAAACAGATCCAACTATCAAATCGAAATTTTTGTTTTTAGGGTGCCGCTGGGTGAGAAGAACTGGCAGAACCGAGCATGTGCATCAAGGGAAATGAAATGAAATTGGGAATGGGAATTGAGAATTTCGTGTAGATGGTATTGGGAATTTGAAATGGGAATGGGCTTGCGAATGGATATTTGGATATTGAATTGAAATGCAGAATGTGTCTGGATTCGTTTACATGATCTCTATGCATCTTTGCTTGAGGCATTTACTCTTGTCTAGAACTCTTCAAAGGCCCAGACACTGACTGTTAAGTAGGTCAGCATTGGAAAGACCAATAGAATCGGCCATTAGCAATTTGTGTGGTCAATTCAATGAGCAAACATATCATATCTAACTATCTAATTCTCCATTGTTCTCAGCCATATAATTTTAACTTGACTGCACTTAAATTTAAAGAATTTCGTAAACTGAACCTATTGTATTTTCCATCCTTTGATCAGCTCGGCCCATGAATTATAAGTCTTTATACTTATAAAATGACACGCTTTAAGCATTATGCTATAAATCTACTTGCCTCTGGGATATTTTGATGCATTTCTCATCCCCATTTAATGCTGCCAAAATCAGTTTTCTCTTCCCTCTGCTTATCTCATTCTTGCCAAAACGAAAAGAGAACAATATGAATAAAATAGAAGCTGCCAGAATGTATAAGAAAATGGAACAATAAATGCATCAAATTTGAATGTAATTAGTATAAAATGTACAGTCGTATAATGCAAGTATTATAATCTATATATATATATATAAACGTATTCCGTCTTAAAGTGCCAAAAATCATCTGGCAAGTGTTGTTGGGTTTGATCTTTTGTCTATTCTGCTTATGATTAACATAAATTTTAGTTTAAATACAGTTGAAAATGCAATTTCTGGAAGGCAAGTCAAGTTTTTATCTGTGTATGGTATTCAGTTGTGTAGCTATATTTCCATTCCTTTTTTTTAACGCCTTTTACGTAACTGACCTAAGCCATCTCGCTAAGTTGTCAGCCAGTTAAACATGTGTTATGTAACACTGCCTAAGCGTTTGTCTATTTTGGATCCTATACACTCAACTATAGCCCACATCCCATTCATGATTCTAATGTGTAGCGAGCGCATTATCAATCAGTCCCTCTTTCCCTTCCCTTCCTCCCTTCCCTTCCTCCTTCTGCTTCTTTCGATGCCCACTCATTGATCGCATACACAATACACTCAAATTCGATGTGCTCTGCCTTACAATCACAATTCGGATTTGTTTGCTTCTACTATTTTTATATGTTTCACTTTCAGTATACTCTACCTTGAGCTACCACGACTTTATTGAACAGTTGATGGCATATAAAAATGAATTCAAGAATTTTTATCAACCTCAGGGATAAAAGTATACATTTATTTATATATTGTATTCACTAATTTCCAATTGTAATTTCAAATTTCCGAAGTATATTAGGTAATTTGTATTACAATTTATTTTATTACATTTTATTACATTTTCTACGATTTATTATTACAAAAAAAAAGCTTATAAATTTTCTATGCATAATTATTTATTTTCTGGCGAGTTTTTTATTTTTTTCATAATTTACATTTCATAATTTTCATAATTTATTTATTTAACTAATGAATATTTTTTTCATATAGTTTGTTAATTTATTTTGAATAATTGATTAACCTACTTAACGGAAACATACGATTTTTACAAGATTGTTCAATATAAAATTTAAATAATTATAGATAATTGCTTTAATTAGCTTTTTATCTTTACATATTTAAGTTGAAGGGTATTTAAACTTCTGCATATCTTTTTTTTAAATTCTTTTGGTCCGTCTTCCGCATTTTCGGGTCACATGCGTGAGGTTTGTCTAGTCCGCATTTTGATTGGATTGGGTGTGTTAGTTTTGGATTTGTGAGTATGTGTATGTGTGTGTGTGTGTGTGTGTGTGTGTGTGTGTGTGTGTGTGTGTGTATGTGTTTGTGTGTGTTTGGGCCATTTAGTGACAACTGTGTATCGATTACGCGGCCTTGAAAGTGAAAAGGTGTCGAGTGAGGAACTTTCGCTTTTCAGACTGTTGTTGTGCGTGTGTGCTGTGGAGTGTCTGTGTGTGTGTGTGGGCTTTAAGACAGCTTTGTAGTCGACTTGCTGACAGGCTTAAAGTGCAAATTTAAACAACAATTAAACGGCGCGCCAATTCTGGCACTTTTCAGAGTTGGAATATCAAATGTCAGGCATCGCCCACGTGGAAAAGACGCCTACAATTTGAAGGAGTTATAGAGTTTGTCTAGTTGTCTGCTGGCTCATTTCCATAAGATCTGTTTAGTCAAAGCTGCTAGTTAATTGTCTAAAAAACAACAACAACAAATGGCTAACTGGCAACCTCATTTCATAAGCAGTTGCAGTTTAAAACATTTTGTGGCAATTAAATAACTGGGCGGCCCATTATATAAGGAGGCACGTAAGCAAACATTTAATTGTTTTAACTACCTATGCAAAGTATTACATATTTTTCATTTTTAGTTTTAGGTTTTGTTTATTTTTTTTTAGTGCGGGTATTACAAAATGCGAGTATTCAAAAACCGAAACTAAGTCATTTCATTAAGCGCATTTTCCAAAAAGATGAATAAATGAAATACAGTTCCGTTAACGGTGCTTAATTATGCATAAGCAAAAGAGTTGAGTGAAAAATGTGTTATGCGTTGTCTCTAAACAAAAGTCAAAAGCCAAATCCAACAACTAAATGCCCATAAACAGGCCCAAACAAGGCGACAACAGATGCAGATATAGAGACAGATAAAGATACAGATACACAGACAGAGAAAGATACAGATGCAGGTACAGACATCAATATATTTATAAATACGGACACAATCAATGGAAACTGAGACCCACGTCAAATCCATTTTCGCGTAATCATAAACAACAGACAGAGAAGGAGAGCGAGCAGAAGCGAGAGAGAGAGAGAGAGAGATGTGGAGATGGAGATGAACGTAACTCTAAACTCGTTGATGCGGCTGTGCCAGTTACATGAACTACATTTCTTGAGATGCTCCAACCAGTTATAAACCGGAACTGGCGCGCATAACGGTACATACGCTGCTCAGAGATCGAATTGTCTCTCCAAGCCCAAAAGCACATCCAACTCTCACTCTCTCTGTCACTCTCACTCTCACTGTCACTCTCACTCTTACTCTTACAGTTGGCGCTGATTGTCTCGGCCTGACTTTTGCGTTTGCTTTTGCATTATTCATCCGCATTCGAGGCATTTTCAAAGTCTTCCTCTTGACCTTGGACTCAACAACAGCAGCAACAGCAACAGTTACAGTAACAACAACAACAACAACGGCAACTTGTCGCCGTCTTCGAAAGCAGCGCCAAAAGCGTGTGCCACAAAAGAAAGCCAAACCACTTTTACTTTCAAGCTCAGCCGGCGAAATGAAATGAGGCAATGTCGGCCTGGCCAACTGGCTATGCTGCTGGCTCTGTTGCTCTTGGCCCGCTGCCTGTTGACTGCTGCTGCTTTTGGCGCCAAAATGTGGTGGCACTCTTGGCCAGAGCATGATGCGGCATAAATCAGCTAACCAAAACAATTTCTGTGTGGGTCAGCGGAAGTGACAAATGATAATCCAAGATAACCATATATTTCTCCCACATTCCTAAACATTTTGATGTCCTTTAGAGCAAGGGAATTTTATGTCATCTCTGCATATTTACAAGTAATTGAATATAAACGGACTAAAGAGCAGAGTTACTATTTAATATGGGTAAAATAAAACAACCAAAACAAAAAAAAATATATATATAAGATAGGAGTTAAAGTTTACATTTTTGTCACAAAACTAAACATTTTTGTCGCGATGCAACATTTCATTAAAATAGACTGTAAGACCTTAAGAACACTTGACTTGACTGTATGAACATTTAATTTTTCATTACTTGCATTTTTCCTTATTGTCTTAACATTTTCAGAAAACAAAATATTTAAAAAGAATCCTCATGAAACCTGTAATACTTATTAGTTAAGACTACAGCTGTACTCTTAATAGCAATAGTAAAAAATGTATGCATTTAGGCAAGCAATGTATTAATTTCCATTAAGCAGCACAAAAGACAACTGAGCGTATGAGTAATATTGACATACACTCCATCATATGTAATTCATACGCACTGTTTACTTTCAACTATTATTAAAAAGTAAGTTAATAATTTGACTAACTTAAATAGGGCTTCATAACCACACTTCATATTATACAATAAATATTAAAATAGATTTTTTTCTAAAAAATTCGGAAATTGCAGTTCGATTAGTTAACAGAGTTGAAGCATGTGGCGTTGGGGCGCCACTAAAGTTGTTGTTGCAACGCGAAACAGGCCGCTGAGTGGCCAATGTGAAAAGGAAAATTGTAGAAAGGAAATTGAAAACACCAAAAAAAAAAAAACCTGAACTCAACTCAAGTGTTGAAGTGTCTTGAACAAACAAACAAACAAGCAAACAAACGACAACGATGCCGATGCTGATGTCGATGCCGACAAACAAACATAGGGGAGAATGACGATGGACAGGAAAGCAGCGGGGTGAACTGGGAGTGGGGACTGGTATTGTGACTGAAACTGGGACTCTGGGAGACTGGCTGAATACTGCAATAACTGCGGGGGTAGGGATACAAAGCGGTGGTAAGGAAGGGGAAACACACACTTGTAACTGCATGCTAACATGTTTTCAACAATTTTTGTTTTTTTCACTTATTTATTTATTTATTAAACAAACCGACAGCAACAACAACAACAAGCAAACTCGTTTGTTATTTGTTGTTGCTGTTTGCATATTTAATACACACACTTTAGGCCAAAAAGGCACACAGATACAGATGCAGATAGAGAAACAGAAACAGGCAAAGCTAACACTATATATGCATATGCATGAATATTATGAACCTACCTAAATTCACAGTGCCAAAGAGAGAGAGAGAGAGAGAGAGAGAATGGGGAAAGAGAGGGGAAATATTTATAGTTTTAGTTGACAGGCAGTTACATCATTTTAACCGTTATGCGTATGACATTAATTTGCATGCGACGTCAAGCGCAAATTAATTTCATATTCGCATTTATAATCACTCTTTATTTTTTTGTGAGCGATTTGAAGCAGGTACTCGTATCTTTGTTAGATGATCATATCAGGAGAGTCTTCTTCCCCTCCCCTTACCTGTACCTACTTCTCACGTCCCAATTCCTGCTCATCTACATTCATAGTTTGCCTAGTCACGCTGCCGTGGTTCTTGCGGCTTGCAAAATCTTTACTAACTATTTGCTCAATATTTTCCATTTCCTCACCAAGCGCCGCTTTTCGTAGTCCCCCCAGCAGCAGTTTTCCTTTCGCTTTCATTGACGCGTGAAGTGGCTTAGCATAGGGCAGGAATAGTAGCAGCACTAACAACAACTAACGACAACAAAAACAAGCAGCAGCAACAAGTATAGAATTTTAAATACCCTAACCTGCTGAGTTGGAATAATAATATTAATCATGAGAATATACAGTTCTCTCAATGTATTAATGGGCTGTTTAATAATTCTAGATAATTAATTAATTTATTTAACTTTCAAAATAAATAAAATTTTAATTGTTTAATCGATTTTATATATTTTTAAATAAAATAAATAGAGTCTTTTAAAAGAAACTTACTCTAGTTCATATACCAAATATATCCTATATATTGTATATTTTAATTTAATATATATTTTTTCCTTCTTATAAATTGTGTAATGTTTAATCTTAATAATAATTTTAAATAGATGTTATAATAGTGTCTTGAATACTAAGCCTTTGCTTGTAGCACTAGATATAGAAATAAATAAATATATATGGAAGCTGCATGAAAATTTGTATATGCTTTTAAGTTAGCGTATCAAAATGCTTAGTTAATGTGCATTACATTTTCGTGATTCTGATCGATATCGCCAGCCAGCGGCAGTGAGCGTCTCTATAGTTAATAGAGCTTTTGTTGCAGACATAATCAACGAAGCAGAAACCGAAATGCTCCTCTAGCCTGCCAATGCTCCCCTGTCGCCTGTCTTCTGTCCCCCTCTCTTAGTGGGCCACTCTGTGACTCGCTTTTCGGTTTCGTTTTTTATTTTCAATTTTTGTTTTTTTTTTTGGCTGGGCGGTCAATTAAAGCAAATGCATAGCCCCAAAATACCATCGGAACTTTAATTTCAATTATTTGTCAGGCCAAGACTTGAGGCCCACATGCTGTGCCTGCATAATATCGAATGATCGTCGAATGATAATTGATAATGGGAAATGTATATGGTAAGAGTGTGAGTGCGAGAGTATGAGAGTATGAGTATGAGTACGAATGCGAGTACTCGTTCGATTATTTGAGCATGTGTATGTATGTGAGTGTGTAAACTGCATAAGAAAACGAAACAGGCAGAGGCCGACGAGGCACGAAGACCAGCAAGAAAATCAAGCAAACCAAAACGACAGCAACAACAACAACAACAGCACCAAAAACCATAATAATATTAATTCCAGTGTGTGCTTCCACGTTCGTTTGTAGTTGTATGAGAAACTGGGTCAGCGTGTCGTTTGTGCTTACACACACACACACATAAGCACACACACACACACACCAGAGTACAACAAATATATGCACACATGTAAGTTGTTGCTGCTGCTGCTGCTGTTGTAGCTGTTGCTGCCGGCGCACGATAGAAAGTGAAAACGAAGCAACAGCAACAGCAACCACAATAACAACAACAACAGCAACAACAGCAGCAACGACAGCGACTACGACAACAAAATGGCTATGAGACTATGACGAATGTACGGCAAGAAAAATCACATAATCGCCGTCGCCGTCGCTGTCGCCGTCAGTGACAGTAGCAGCAGCAACAGCAGCAGCAGCAGCAATCGCCAGGCAACAGCAAACAACGACAACAACAACAACAACAACGTCAAATGAATTATAATTTAGGGAAAATTATGCACGCAGCGCTGTAAATATAAATAAATAAATGATAATAAAAAATCGAGGCACAATTTAAACACACGTCAGTTTTTTTTTTTCTTTTTGGACAACAAAAAATTTCTAAAAATTACAACGTTTTGGGCCCTTTCAAAAATTGGACACCCAAGAGTTAAGATTACATATGAATTATAATGACATGGAGTTGAAAAATATAAAATATTTAAGCACTAATAACTGTCTTACTAATTACGAGACGATATCCTTTAAAGTAACTCATACGCCGCGTATTCCACTTTGTGGGTGATCTTTGAATAATACTAATAATATAAATTTTATTAATCACAATTTAGCTAATTAATAAATAAATTACTTATTTCGGAATATTTTTATGCAACTTTTTATGGGGATAATTCATACGTCATGTACATACGTACATATGAAAAGAACATTAACATTTAAATTAATTTTAATTTTACATTCATACCTTAAAACTCTATTTAAATTCTGTCTCGTTATATAAATAAATATCTAAGTATAATAGTCATAAAAAAATATCATAGATAAGTCGATTTTTATCAATATTTTTATCCTTTTGAATAAAATTGAGATAACTCATACGCCAAGTAGGCAACTAAAGGGCAATAATGGAATAATATTGCCTTAAAAACCAGAAGCAAGTTTATTTATTTATTTAGTTCTACTTGAATGTCTTAAATATATATATATCTATTTTTGTATATAATCTGAAATTATCTTTATCTTTAAGGTGTACATACTACTGCTTACAGGTAAAATGCACATTGATTTGTATGGGAAATTAGGCGCACGTTTAACAATTTGAAAGACAATTGCTGTCGTATTTGAGATGATCATAAATTGATGGTACCCGAAAATAAACGAATATAAATAAATGTGTCAACAATTGAGGCTAACAAAAAGCGGCTGCAGATGCTGCGATAACTGTATAAATAAAGTCAGCCGCAGGCGCAAACGGCTGAAACGTGATCAGGCAATTACGAATTGGCAGCAAAGGAGACAAAAGGCTCTTCAGCTGCAAGTGAGTGGGCAATTGAATGGGGCAAGGGGCATGGATCACGGGGGCAAAGCGGCAACCGGTTCAGGAATAGCCAGGCCAGCAAAGACCACACCCAAAACAAGAAAGCGCGTTGAAGAGATTTACTAGCTGTGATTAGACAGTTGTGTGTGTTGTGTGTGTGTGTGTGTTGTGTGTGTGGGCAGAACTGCTGCCAGAGAAGCGGCTCTAAGCCAATATAGCGCTGGACAAGCTGCTAAAATCAACGAAGCGCTGCGAAAAAAAAAAACACTATATATATATATAAAAATAAAATATCGCGCGATTACGAAAGCTAGCGAAGATACTCCAAGCCAAGTCGAAGCGAAGTCAAGCCAAGACAAACCAAGCCAAGTCGAACCAAGCCGAAGCCAAAGTCGAAGACGAAGACTAAGTCGAAGTCGAAGTCAAGTTAAGCCAAGTTGGGGCTGCCACCAAGTCACTAAGTCAGTCAGTCAGTCAGTCGGCCCACGGTATGCGCCCCCTCTGCCCCCACTCGTACCCCTCTGCCCCTGTTAGCTGAATGCCTGCAACGACACACATATTTGCTAGTAGCTAAGTTTTGTTTTGTTTAGCGCTTGGCCTGGGTCTGGGCCTGGTTATATCATCAGCGCTCTTACGTGCCAGCCAAATGGTCAGCGGGGCTGGAGCGACCGACTTAGGAGTCCGCGTGCGCGTTTTATGCATTTTCAAAGCGGGACACCAACAACAGCAACAACAGCAACAATAGCAACAACAACAACAACAGCAGCGCTAAATGCTCGACTGGCCAACTGGTTGGCTATTTGGCTATTTGGCTGCTTGGCTCAGCTTGGTCAGCCAACGAGTCCAAGTCACTATCTTCGTCGTCTTTGGTCTTCAGTCTTCGGTCTTCGCTTTTGCCGTCTCACTCTCACTGTTCATTCATTCACTGTCCCACTGTACCCGAGTCCGTCCGAGTGTCCGCATTTGAATAATGTTTGACCCAAATTCAAGTTTTGTGCGCGCGCTTTTGGCTGACAAGAAAGAGTTAGTTACTAACAAAAGCCCAGCTGAAAAGTCAACAATGCCCCTTGCTGTTGTTATTTTATTTTTACTTTTATTTTTCAATTTACTATTTTTCTTTACTACACTTTTTTTTCCCCATTTCTAGTCATTGTTGTTGTCTAAATGCCATTTTTCTGCGTGTGAAAAGCTGTCAAAAATCATTTGATTCGGGTGTTAAAATTGTTTGGTATTATAAAAGCTGCGTCAGTTTTGGTCAGGCTTTAATGTCATGCCATCTATTTTATCAGTTAACATAAAAAAAATAAATGCACTGCTTTTTTTTTCTTACATATTTTTAATAGCTGCGCGTCATCACAGCAAATCAAAATTTTGGAATTCACGTGAACTTTTTAAACATGTAAACAAAATAAGAAATGAGTCAGATTGTCCTTGAGATGCTGCGATCACTCTTGGAAATTTTTTCTTTTAATTTGTAAACAAACTCTGAATATATTCATTTAATTTACATGCAGATAGTTTGTATGAATTCGATACCCGGATCCGGATCTTTGATAACCGGATAAATAGTTGAGTAAAACTTGCATACTGATTCAGCGAAACTTTTGCTGATATTAAAGGGTTAAAAATGGATGATTAGAAAAACAAACTAACGGATTTAAAAGCTAATAATAATTAATTATTAACAATAGTACTTAAGGATAAAACACTAAAATCAAATTACAATTATTGCATACTTTATTTGATTACATAACGTTGCATAAAATCTTTGCCCGAACTTTCGAGAATTGCATCGAAGCGTTTAACTGCAAAAATATTTATAATAATTTAACTGGTACTTAATGTAATTAGCCCTATTTTACCTCTGCCTTATAAGCCCGTACACATTCCGCATTACTCTCAGTTCGTTCGAGAGACTCGAATGATTCATCGTGGGCCACTTTAGGGCTCTTTGGGTACTGTACTCTGGCTTGAGTACTCATAACCACGTTCATGAGCTCACGTATCTCCGTTTTGGATTATTTGTCGTTGCTATAGTAGTCGTTGTTGTTGTTGTTGTCGCCACATTTTTCCTCTCTTTCTGTGTTTTTTTTTTTGTCTTTTATTTTCTTTTTTTTAGGTTTTATTGTTATTATTTTTGTGTATGGTTTTGGCCTTTGTCTTAAGCTAAAAACATTTGACATTTTCATCAAGTTTTACTCACATGTAAACAGCTCAACGAGCGCTCTCCTTTCATGATTTAATGTGTTACTACAACAACAAGAACAATAACAACAACGATAATAACAACAATACATTAAGCCAAATATGTTAAGCACGATCACATGGCTTTTATGTCATATGCATGTTGTGGATCCAGTAAATCGTTATAATTTAAATACAATCCAATGATGCAGCAAAAAGTTCATAAAGATATAACTGAGGATATGTACAAAAAAAAAAAAAAAAAAAAATAGCTGACAGTCCCCACTACAATCTCTATAAATAATCAGAAACCATGGCTAACAAAGCTTTTTTTCTACTATTCAAAAATAAGGAAATATAAAGAATAAATCAAATTCTTGTAAATAATAAAAAGCACAGTATTTATTTAAATAACAGAAGAATGATAAACTACAAGATACCTTGAATCCATTCTCATTTCATTTACAGCAACTTGATTCGATATACAAATGGAATCTCAACGCGTGTATTTTACAATCAATAAAGTTCAATAACGGTCAGTCATCATAAACTGTATAATATTCTAATATATCAATAAAGTTTAATTATTTTACAAGGCATCATTGCAAATTCAAAAGGATGCTTTTTATTATAAGTCATATTTTAGTTTAATAAATATTTAAATATCTAACGATGCAACTATTTATAAATTCCATTATTTCTTACCAATCTTTTATTACACACATAATAACTGATCAACGGCTTGCCAATAAAAATAGTTAATTTAGATATTACACAATCTGCCAAGTTTATACAGGGACTAGTTATTAAAGGTCAACAGTGGATGGTTTAGTATCCTAATCGATACAATTTATTAATAAAGTAAATTAATTTTACTTGCTGTGTACTGTTTACTTATTACTAATCATATTTTATGTTTAAGGATATACAAATATTTTACAAGGTAACTTTTTTAAAATCCTGCAACTTCTTGACCATCTCTTATGCCCACTTGAATAAAGTATTGATGACATGGCCAAAAAGTAGGTAATTGATAAATTACACAGTGTACAAACAAATCTAAACACTATGGGAATTTATTAAAGATATGTAGGGGTGGATATTTGTATTATCTATGAATAAGCTAGTTTTCCTCAACTACATTTTTTTTTAAATTTTCTAAATTTTTCACAAGATTAAAAAATAGTTTTTTTTTTTCAATATATTGTATTAGATCCATATGCTACACAGGTGCTAAATTGTCCCAGATACAATGGGAGATTTAATGGGAGTATTTCGAGCTGAGTAAGGTTTGGTTTTGCCTGGATCTGCGATATGTATAGTAAGTCTTTGGTTGCTTGGCCAATTTCGCATTATGCCTGAGATTGATGCCACAAATTGGTTCACATGGCATGACTCTACATTGGGTCTGTCTGTCTATCTATCTATCTATCTGTCTCTTCTGTCCGTCTGTCTGTCCGTCTGTCTGTCTGTTTGGCGGTGGTGGTGCAGTGGCATCGTCAGCGCCACTGTTGTAATCTTAAAACTTTAATTTCTGTTTTCTTGAGTTTTTCTTTGGCTAATTTCGGTGCATTCTCGCATTGAAGTGCCCGCCGTGTGGCTAATTTCGTATGGTTTTTTTTTTTTTTGTTATTATTATTGCATGCTTAGATTGCCACTTGTTGTTATTGTTGTTACGCTTCTTACTGTTGTTGTGGCTCAGACAGCCAAGCCAAGCCAACCCAAGCTGAGCTGAGCTGAGTTGAGCTGTGTGTGTTGATTGTGTGTTAATTAACTCTGGCATCAGTCGAGCGTCAGCGTCACAGTCAGACAATGCAGTTTTGGTTCGACTTTTTGGCCAGGCTGAGAACAGCTACTGGTCACATTTTTCTCTCATTTTTTTTGTTTTTATCACTTGCCAATTCGTGGAAGTCGCTGTGGCCGACGGTCATAATGTCATCGTCTGTCTTTTTTGTTCTGTGGGGTTTATTAACCGTTGACATTTGTTTAACGCACGTCGCTTACAGTTAGCTCTATTTAATTTTCGGAGGTACTGCGTGTGCCGTTATGGCACATTTTCAACGTTTTATGCGAGTTATTCCCAAGAAAGCCACACACAAACACACACACACACACACTGTACTTGTATGGCACTAACTGTGCTCCATTTTTCCATTCCCCTCTCTCGATTACAAAATGACAAACCAAGCTGCTCAAAAGGCGCACTGAGACAGTTTCTGCCTATTGGCAATTGTTGCAGTTGCTGCAAATCAATCAAATCAAATCAAATCAAATCAAATTGAATGGAATGGAATGGAATGGAGTAGACTAGTGTTGGCAATTTGTCTAATGAGTTGTTGCCACAGGTTGCCAGTTGCCAGTTGCTTGTTGGCCAGGTAGCTGAGGTGCTAATGATCCCAGCTCAATTGAATGAAATGAAACTCAATTCTCAATTGTCCAGGCGCGTTGCAATGCGTCGCATTTGTAATGCGATTTAATGCAAATGCTAATGCAGTGCCAACAACAATAACAACCATAACAACAACGGCAGCATTGCACCCACTTTCAATACGCTGATTGATGGAATAGACATAGATATACATAGATATCGATATGTAGGTAAACACATCAGAGGTACAATAAATGCGCATTTAGATGAAGCCTCCGAAGTCGAAGTTTGTGGCTTATCGATAACTGGCGGCATACATTGAACTCTTCTAGCAGACCAAATCAGAAACCAAATGTGAAAAACAAATAATCTCCCACTGTCGCATATGTATGAGCAGCCAGATCAGTTACTGTGCCAGGTAGAAGTATCTCATGGAACAGTGTTTCTATCTATAATACTGCATCAATTAATTGTTTAAGAACGTGCCAAATAAAAGACTTAAGTGTTGAACAAATTTGAAAGCCATAAAACTTTTAAAAAATGTTAATTGCAAAATATTTAAGTCGGTATGAAATTTGACAACAGCGCAAAAGCTTTGTGTTTAGAATTTAATGCACGTATCTATGTAAATTCTTTTTGAAAAGTAACTTTTATGTATAAATATGCACATGACAAATTGGTAACAGCTAAGAATATTGCCTGATGAAGGCCATTTTGCATATAAATGTTTTTAACAGTATTTATACTTATATACCTGAATATCAGCCTTGGCACAAGTGTTCTAATCTCAACTCAACATAATGGCCAGTGACTCGCACTATAAGTTGCTGCATCGTACTAAACTTAACCAAAAAACAGACCATATATCATTTATTTATGACAGTTTTAAGAGCCTTTATGCTAATGTGAAAATTGGCAACAGTGCAAATGGTACGGCGACAGCGTCCATTTGAGTCAGAGTCACTTCCGCTGCACTTTGTGAAGCACTTGCTAAGAAGAAACTTGGCAACGTCGCAAGTGAACGTCTGCCTTGGCGTGGCTCCAAGCCTCAGGCCTCATAATCAGTATGAGCATTATATTTATATATATATATATATTAAGTATACGTATTCTTACACATGCTAGTAGAAGTTTGGGCACGCTGTGCGGTCGCATCAATGACCAAATGCAGCGTGTGGGTCTTTATGGGTTTACCTGTATGCAATTACATATGTTATGTATCAGAGTGTGTGTGTGTGTGTGTGGTATTGTTGTTGTCGCTACAGTACTAGAGTCCAAAAACCGCAAGCCAGCTAAAATACAAGTACACAAGTATCGCAAAAAATTGATGGCAAAAAATTAAAAAAAAGAAAAATAAACAGCGCCCAGATCAAGTCTAGTCAGCGTTGTCTAGTCTCAGTCCGATTTAAACTAGTCGAGGCGTTGCGGTTGTTGTGGCCACTAGAAAACAGCAACAGCAACAGCAACAACAACCAACAACATCAGAGTGCATTGACGTGTTGTTTGCATGTGCCAGCACCAACAACAGCAACAGCAACAACAACACCAACACCACCACCAGAAACGGCAGCAGCAGCAGCAACAGTTAAAGCTCAGCCCATCTCAGTTGCCTACCCCCACCCCCCTCCAAACACACCCCTTATAGCGTCGTAACTCTTCCTAACTCTTCTAGCCAAGCAAGTTTCGTTTTTGCTTATTTCTGAAGAATCGGCAAATTGCAGAAAACGAGATTTTTTCGATTTGCCGTCGAGTACATTGCACTTCGAGCTACAACAACAACAACAACAACAACAACAACTACAACTACACCAACAACATCAGCAAAAGCAAAAGCTACAGTTTCCAGCTGGATTCAGTCAAAGTGTTGGTGTGTTCAAGCTGAGGATCGGTGCTAAGTACAGGTACGCTTCAGAGAGCCATGGCGACGTCGCACAGTGGGGAAATTTAATTTAATGTTGCATAGAATTTTAAAATTACTTAAATATATTACTTGATGTATTCAAGAAGTCTTCTAAGTATCAGAATTTAAATATTCCAAAATAACAATCAAGTTCTATGACACAAAAATCAATATCAACAGAAATAAATAATTATTTGAGTTAGTGAGACCAATTTTAACAAAATATATTGATAAAATAATCTGTTGTTACTTACCTTTATGCTTGTCAAAGAATTAATTTTATTAATTTAAATATTTTCTGTTTAATAGAATTGTGTAAAAAGTAAAACATATATTTTTTTAAAGTGCTAAGTTATTTACGGCTTAATAGTAAGGATACAATTTGAATAGAATAAATTATGTTTTCGATGTTTGCATAATTTTGATTTGGCATTACCATATAATTAGTTTAATAATTAAAAATAAAAATGTTTTCCCTGTATTTTTTTAGGACAGTATTTAGAGAACTACAAGTTATTTTTAAAACAAATTGATTTTGGTAAAAGATGTTTAAAATCTGTTCATAAGCTATGCTTGACAGCTGCCCCACTGTGCCTCGTCCGTCTCCGTTTTGGCACGTAGGTTGTTGGCTCGGCGGTCGTTGTTGTTGTTGTTGTTGTCGTCGTCGTCGCTGTCGTTGTTGTCGTCTTGAAAACTGGGTCAATCGCTGCTTGGGCTGTTGTCTACGTACATACATACATTTATTTAGTTTTGTTGTGTTGTCTTGCATCTCGTTGCCTGGCTCGACTGGATTTGGATGGACAACTGGTTGGGATAGCAGCAGGCAGGGCTCGGGAGGGGCTTGCAACGCCAAAGAGTGTAAATTGCAAACTATTTTATTGCCTTTTCATTTGCCTATTTCTTTGTGTGACTAACTGGTTGACAGCTCTGCTGAGTCGAGCTCAGCTCAATTCACTACAGCATTTCTCAGTTATACCACAAAAAAAAAAAAAAATTATAATAATAATAAAGACAACTTCAACTCGATTCTCAGACCCAGGAACTTCCGTTCACGATGACTTTAGTGACCTGCTCTTCGTATGTGTCGTTTAATTGCAAGTGACATAACTGTTAAACGCACTTTAGCCGCTTGGTCACTTTAAAAATCCGCAGACCCCGAAAGTCGAGACTCTATGTAGAGTCTAGAGTCTAGACGGAAGAACGTGTGTTGACGTCTACACAGAATGCCGGCCGGCTCTTTCTGCAAAACTGGTTTCTTAGTTTCTCGGTTTCTTCTGATTGTTATGGTTCTTCTTCTTGCTCATGTTCTTCCGTATATCTACTTGCGTTCTGTTTTCTTATGTTCTTAGATACATGTACGTACAAATGTATATGTAATTCGAAAATTGTGGGTTTTGTTCTGTGTCACGAGACCAACATTGCGGGTAGCAATGTGGGGCAAAAGGCGGGAGCTTTTAATGTCTTTAATGTCTTTTAATTCAGAAGAATTTGTCGCATATGCCTGAGAGTTAGTTAATGGAAAGATTTGTACGACTGTGAGATTGTTAGCTGATATTACTAGCGTTTAGTTTGATCTCTCGACTTGTTACGGGTAGAGTAAGATTAACAGTTATCCAAATAATATGGATACAACAATTAAAACAAGGAAATAAAAAAGTTAAGAGTTAAAATTGATAAACAAATGATATACCAGATTCAAAGATAGGAGGGATCATTAATGGAAAGTTGCATTGGGAAAAGTATAAGCGTAAGATTAAGTTTTTAATCCTTATGATTTAGCTAGAAACAGAGTAGACAATCAAAATTAAAAATTTTATTAGAATCCAAGTTACTTCATTGATTCTTTATCATAATTTGGCGCTAGTTCAAATTGTTCTGATTTTGTGATTTTTAAACCCTATTTAAACACTACGTTGGTAACTCTAAAGCTTTCATATTGAAGCTTTTACTCCAACGAAGCCAGACTGTCTAATAAGAATGCTGGCGACATCTAGCGGCTATCTTCCGAACAATTTTAACCGATGTGGCAACGCTCACCGAGGTTGAAACCCTGGATAACATTTGATACTATCGCTGCTAAAATTCCAGCACACATGGCGTGATTTTAAATTTAAAAAATGAAATTTATTCTAAATTTATACTTTCAAAAAGTGACTAAAAATATCATACTTTTTTTTCAGGAACGTCATAACCAAAATAAATTTTCTATTTTTTTTTTTTGAAGCCAATTTTGGTAAATTTATTCAGTACTCTTGGCCACCTTTTGTTTGTAAGCTAAGCATAAATACGCCACCAATGGAATAAAAAGTAGATTTATGTTTTGCATGTAAAGGATTTCAGTTTTTATAGATCACACACCTGTCTCAAATTTTTAATTTTTTTGAAATAACAAAAGAAAACTATATAACAATAGAAAAATAATATAAATAAACAAATTCTTTGTGATTGTTTTTTTTTTTTTGCAAATTTGCATTTTATTGAAAAAGTTTTGCAGAATTATTATTCAAGTTTATAATTAGTTAATTACTTGGGTAATAATTAAAGACTACAAGAAAATTATGCACAGGAATCTAAGAAACAAGTTCGTGCTTAAGAATAATACAATGTTATATATTCAAATTGTTTCAGTAGGATCGATCTTTGGGTGTTCACATGTGTTACAATTACTCGTAATATTGCCATTTGAGTCCAAACTTATGCCTGTCCGTCAGTCTTCGGTGCAATTTGAAAAAACATATAGTATGTTGAAAATGAATATCTTTGAGAATCGTGCAATTGTTTTGAATTTTTGCTCTTTCAATTGTTATGATGTTTTATATTATATACTCGTGTATTTGAAATATATAATGTGATACTAAAGGTTGATCTTTTTCTCATTGATCTTGTATATAAATAATTATTTGTGTATGTATATATTAAAAATGTTATAAAATTGATACTTAAATTAGTGAGAAGAAGTGAAGTGATGAGAACGGGGCAAGCAGATGTGATGAAGGGGAATTCAAAAAGTGAATGAAAATGGCTGCGAGAAATGCGATAGACGTGCCTCCGTGTAAAGTGTAGCGTAGAATGAAGTTATAGATGAGATGAAAGTTAGAGAGTGAACAGTGGATAATGAATAATGAGTGGGGAGTGGGGTGTAATGATTGTGAAGTGAAATGAGAGTTTTGGAGCATTTCCGGCTGATGATGTTTCGATTGTTGTCAAACTACGCTTGACATTTCCTGTACTGCTGTGTATTGTGTTCGTGTCCGAGTGTGTGTGAGTGTGTGTGTGTGTGTAACTGTGTGTGTGTGTTGTGTTGTTGCGTCCTCCTTAGATTATGATGCAGTGTTTGGCGCGTAGCTGCTGCCGCATGCCACGAAGAAACACATGCTGTCCACCAAATAGGAGACGCTCACGCACGCACCTCATTCCTCTGGCCACACCATTAAATACAATCGCCCTCAACCTCCTCCTGGTTAACATCGGGATCGAACTCATCATCGGCAGTGGCCTCCTGATACTGCTGATACTCCGACACCAGATCGTTCATGTTGCTCTCCGCCTCGGTGAACTCCATCTCGTCCATGCCCTCGCCGGTGTACCAATGCAGGAAAGCCTTGCGACGGAACATGGCCGAGAACTGCTCGGAGATGCGCTTGAACAGCTCCTGGATGGCTGTGGTGTTGCCAATGAATGTCGATGACATCTTCAGTCCCTTGGGTGGGATGTCACAGACGGCCGTCTTCACGTTGTTCGGTATCCACTCGACAAAGTACGAGCTGTTCTTGTTCTGCACCGCCAGCATCTGTTCGTCCACCTCCTTCATGGACATGCGACCGCGGAAGACGGCGGCCACAGTCAGATAGCGACCATGGCGAGGATCACAGGCTGCCATCATGTTCTTGGCATCGAACATCTGTTGGGTCAGCTCCGGCACGCTGAGAGTACGGTACTGCTGCGAGCCGCGGGAGGTGAGGGGCGCAAAGCCGGGCATAAAGAAATGCAGACGCGGGAATGGAACCATATTCACAGCCAGCTTGCGCAGATCGGCATTCAGCTGGCCGGGGAAACGCAGGCAGGTGGTCACACCGGACATGGTCAGAGAGACGAGGTGATTGAGATCGCCATAGCTCGGACTGTTCACCTTCAATGTGCGGAAGCAGATGTCGTAGAGCGCCTCATTGTCAATACAGTACGTCTCGTCAGTGTTCTCCACCAGCTGATGGATGGACAGGGTGGCATTGTACGGCTCGACGACCGTGTCGGACACCTTGGGTGATGGCACCACCGAATAGGTGTTCATGATGCGATCCGGATACTCCTCGCGTATCTTCGAAATGAGCAAAGTGCCCATGCCAGATCCAGTGCCGCCGCCAAGCGAGTGCGTCAATTGGAAGCCCTGAAAACCAATTATTTATATGTATAGGAAATTACAAAATATATTGCAGGCTAACATACCTGAAGGCAATCGCAATTCTCGCACTCCTTGCGCACCACATCGAGCACATTGTCCACCAACTCGGCGCCTTCGGTGTAGTGACCCTTCGCCCAGTTGTTGCCAGCTCCCGACTGGCCAAACACAAAGTTATCCGGACGGAACAACTGGCCGTAGGGACCGGAACGCACCGAGTCCATGGTGCCTGGCTCCAAATCCAGGAGAATGGCACGTGGCACATACTTGCCACCCGACGAACGCGTCACAGCTATTTAAGTGGACATTGAAATACACAAAATGGAACGCATGAGTCAGCGTTTATGGGATGGAGTGGACAAGACAAGACATTTACCCGATGCTTCATTGTAGTAGACACTGACACGCTCCAGCTGCAAATCACTGTCGCCCGTGTAGATGCCATTGCTGTCAATGCCATGCTCCTCGGATATGACCTCCCAGAACTGCAAGAGAAGTAGATTAAATAAGTCGAAAGTTAGTCAATGTTTATACCATACAAAAATCGATTTACACAAAATAAATGATTATGTTTTTATATAAATAATAACTAGTAGTAGTAATATTTTCTAATAATTCTTTGAAATTAATGGGATCATTTGAATTTGACTAACTTCATTGGTAGTTAACATTTTTATATTAGTTTAATGACTTTGCAGACAAAAAACTAAGGAAAAAACTTTTTTTAATCTAATATCTAGAGACATTTTTAAAGTTCTAAATTAAGCTGTCGTCTATAACTTGGTTTAAATTTACAAAGTATTAAAATACGTTTGCAAGAATTTCTTTTGAAGAATTTATTTTATAAGTGATAAATTTTTTATAGTTTTAGAAACTTTGCAGTCAGTTGAAAACATTTTAAGAGAAACATATAATATATAATATCTAGAAAAAAAATATGAAAAATTGAGCTATCATCCAATATATATTCCGAATTTACAAGATATGAGCACTATTTGACACCTTTCGAGAAAGCTCGAAACTTGCATAAATTTGAGTACTTTGGACTGCTTATTTATAAATAAATATTACAACGTTTAATATTAACTCATATTTAGTAACAATATCTTCAATTCGATAAAAGTTAAGCTGAAAATCAGAATTAACGCTGACATCTAAAACTCGTTCTAAATTTACTAGAAAATATATGACACTGCTTGGTTTTAATTTCTTTTGAAAAAAGTGCGACACTTGGTAATGATCGTGTTTATATCAATTTAATGACTTTAGATGGCGTTGTCGCCATAAAAAATAACGAAGTTATAGGAGCTTCTGGAGCTATTTTTATGTGCTCAGATTTAGTGCACAGAGGGGAGACTCATGATGATGAGTGTAATATCTATTTATGTTTACTTGCCTATTAAGGGCTTCTTGGCTTTAGGTTTCTTGAGTGTGATGAATAATTACATAAGAAATAGATTCACACTAATGATTAACCAGCTTTCTTTTGATGTGATAAGATAAGTTCTTATCTGTATTCACTGGCATAATCTTATCTATTGCTAAAGTCAGAGTGTAGTAATTATGCCTTTAACTGCACTCAATATTTGGGTCGCATCTTCTTGAGATGCAAAGAGATTTGGTCAGACATTTGTCAAACTGAATTATGGCCATGTCAGAGTTCATGTTGCCAGCCGCAGAAACCGCCCAGAAGACACTTCAAAAGTTATACAAATTATTAGAAATTCTCTGCATCGGGTGACAACGAAGAAAGCGCAGCGCCATAAAGTTGTTTTTTGTATTTTTTATTTTCTTTTTTGGGTTTTGGGTTTTTAAAAAAATTGACAAGAGGCAGCAACAGAAGTGAGACACATTGTATACTGTTGAGGCTGACAATTTATGTTTAGTTTAGCCGTCAGTTGGATGGCTGCAACATGCCCTGATTTAGTGCTAAATTTAAAAGAAACAACACAGGCAAACGCACGCAGTCAAAAATAGGTTTTTTTTTTTGTTTCGGTTTTTCATTTCGTTTTTCATTTTGAATATTTCACTCGAATATATTTCAGTGCTGCGTGTCGCGGCATGGGACATTTCTCTCCAACTTGAGAGACTTCATTCTGAATGCCGCACGGCAACGCTCCTGGGGTGCAATGTGCATTGTGCAACCTTATGCAGCGAAAGTGTTAAAAATAGCGCTGCCATGGGCGTTGCACGTTGCATGTTGCCTGTTGCCTGTGGGCACTGGCCAGATACCAATACATACACACTATATACAAATATTACTAATGCTGAGTCATAGCTGAACTGCAGGCCAATGACCCAGGCGGCATCTCGCAGATACTAAATTAACCCAGCAGACGCCAGTTGTAGACATCGACAACATCATTAGGAGACAGCAACAACAACAACAACAAGAACATCAGCAGCAGCAGCAGCCAAAGGCCTTTCCTAGTTGTTGCTTGCTTAAGCAATCCAAAAAGATACTCGCAATCGTATCTTATAGATACAAAGACTCATTGCCAGCGTTTATTGCGGAAGCGCGCTGCAAATGTTTTGCTGCGTTTAACACGCGTCTTCTTCTTCTAACGAGCAATTAGTTTTTCTTTTTTTTTGGGGTTTTTCGACTACTTTTGACCAAAAAAGGGATCGCATTAGTTTTCATTAACAAGGCGGCGACACCCAAAAAAAAATCTCACAAATTGTTCCCAATGAAGCGCAACGAGCCACAAATTCTTTGGCATTCCAATTGGTATACAGAAATAAACAAATGGCATCGAGGAAATTATAAAAATGTTATCGCTTGAAGTGTTTTTTTTCTTCTTCCCATTTCCATTTCCATTCCCAATTGCAGTCCTATTCTCATTCCCAATTTCTCAGTTCTTTAGTGCTGCATTGTTGTCTGTCTCGTTTCCCTTTGGCACTTGAACTTGGCGTGTGCGCTGCCAAGGAGAATCTGTCTCAGAGGCCCCAATCTACAGTCTTCAGTGTTCAGTCTTCAGTGTTCAGTCTGCAGTTCATAGACTACTCCTCTGTTTGGAGTAAGTGGCGCATTGGCAGCCGATGGCGTCTGTGTTTGCTTTTGTTTATTTGAAAGGCAGCTCAGTTGAGTTTGCTCGGTACAATCTCCGCAAGATCATCAAATTTAATTGGAGTGTGGCCGTTGCAATTATGAAGCTTGAAGCTGCAACAATAAAGCGTAGTTTATATGCCGGACGAGCGCTTACAAGCCAAACAAATAACAAAATCATGCAACTAGACTTGGGGCAGCAACAGAAACAGCAACAGTGGCAACAGCAACAAAGGGGGTAATAACAAAAATAAATTAGCACACAAAACTGTTGAAGTGAAAAGTCGTTTTTCATGTCTTCTACTCTTTCAGCTTCTTCTTCTTTACACAACGATCGCTTTACTTTCAACTAATTTTTCTTGCTTCGTTTTTTTTTTTTTCATCTTCGGATTTTTCCTTTTGATGATGATGCTGTTGATAGTTGCGGGAAATTGCTTTTTTTTCGGTTAACTGCTGTGATTGTTTGGGGAAATGTGGAAGCAGGCAATAGGGGATTAGGGGAATATGAGAACAGGGGTTGGGGGGCTGTCTTAAACAAAGTCCAGCTGTGAAAATTGCTTTTAGCTGCGTCATACTACTGTGATAGTTTACACCGAATGCATTAGATTTAATATTACGAATTTGTGAGGATGTGAAAAGAGTTAATAAAAGCAGCTGGAAGCTGACTTATCATCGGCACGATCAGTCCAAATAAAGAAAAAACAAATATAACACAAAACCTTAAGAATGTCCAAAAGAAAATACGGAAAACACATCGACATCTTGGTAATAAATGAAAAAGTGATGCAAGGCATTTTTTACAGATATTTTATAATGACGTTACAATTATTTTCAATTTTTATAAACTTTAAATGACTCAATAAACGTTTGGAAAATGAAACTAAAATAAGCTGAACCAAATGAATCAGTGTGAATATGCTATAAATAATGTAAATAATTTATATTCTAAAAATAATTGTACTAAAATTAATTATGCTGGTGCTTATCAATTTTATAAAATATATGTCTAATGAATATTATGTTTACTTTTTGTAAACGTTAAAGATCAAATAGCTAATTATCTATTAGAGAAGCTTACAGTTAGATTGTCTGACTGCAAATCATTTAAGAAACCAAAATAAATAGAAAATTCTAGTGAAAATCTTAATTTATTGCCAAGTCTCGGTATTGCTGGCTGTCTTCTATTGCCACTTGCCACTTGCTACTTGCGAATGCTACTTGCAACTAGAGACTTTAGACTTCCAATTAGTTTTAAATGTTGCCGCTGTACTGCCACGCCCCCTTCCCTTGGCATGCGATCAGCTGCCACTGCCGACTGCCAACGCCCTCATTAAGTGTTGCATGTCTGTAGCTGCCCCAACGCTGTAGCTGTCTTTCAGTCTGTGCCACTTGAAATCACTCGGGCATGAACTTTGGAGCCGCAGCCAGTCTGAAGTCTGAAGAAGCACAAGTCTTCAGTCTTAAGTCTTCAGTCTTCAGTCTTGCAACTGGGCAGAAGAGATCGCCTGCAGCTTTAGCAGCTTTTCCGGCAGCCCTTGAAAAGCATGCAAAAAAAATCATTTTCACATGATGCCATAGCATTTGGGCTTTAAAGTACTACAAAGCCCTCTTCCACCTCACTCTCGCCAATTCCCCTATCAAAATGCATTTGTCTTCGCTCAGCAGCTGTTTTGTTGTTTCAGTCGGACGAGGGCGATAATAAATCTTTGAGAAGAAACGCCTGAAGTTTGTTGACTTTCTCGGCTACACAATATATATATATATATATTTAAATATAGAATATATAAATTTATAATTTGTATATACATATGCACGTATGTAAGCATTTGCTGATTATTTAAAATGCATTTATCGTCTTGTGCATTAAACGGAAATTCGAAATTCATATGGGCCCCTATCCTGTAACTGTATACAGTTACAGAGTGCAGGCTCAACACTGACCAGTGTACACTGACCATACACCCTTAATGCATGCCCAGAGAATCCCAATTTGCAGTAGCATATGGTTTCGTGAGTCACTTCCTTTGTGCACTTGTGCGGTTTGAATGATTCCGATTTCGATTCCGATTGCGATTGCAATGACGATGGCGATTCTGTTTCTGATTTCAAATTCAAAATGTACTCAAATGTGGGTATGGTTAGGTAGCTGCCACTGGCCAACTTCAATTTCTTGGCTCACACATTTGAAATGTCCACTCAGCTGTTTCTCAATCTCTTGGGTAATGTGAAACCAACGACTCTCTCAAATTACCAAGTCGGTTTCATCGCCGTCGCTTTAGATAAACAGTCTTCGTATCTCATTCATGGTAAGTGAGTATTTATTATACTCTATTCGTAAATACATACATATGTAGTATACACAGACACCGCGAAGTACTGCCCCATAAAAGCATTACTATGCCGAATTTCTGAGAAATGCTAAGCGTTAGCGCTAAATTAAGCGACATTGACCCCCCCTCTCCCTACACTCCCCCCCACAACCATCATTCGTCTACCTCATTTCCCACAAATCGCAAAACCTCAATTGAGTCATGTTTGTGCTGGAAGTACTTGTGGAAGAAGAAATAAAGTAGAAAAAAGCAAAGAAAAGAACGTATGTATGTATTTGCTTATCTTTTACTTTTATTTAATTGTGTGTTATAGTTTAATCATCGCTTGATTGGCTTTGGCTTTTATCAGCATTTGTGCAACACACAATGACACACTTTTTGGCCGCATCGCGAATAATTGAAGCCAAGCATTGACATTGATTCGGCCACAGCACATGTCAATGCCTCCCAAACCGGTTTCAAGTTGCCAAAAATTACAACAACAGCATACAAATGCGTCAAGTTGCAAGCAGCGTGAGGTCTGAGCTCTGAGCTCTGCTTTTGGGGTGCAGCGCTGTGGCACGTTGCTCGGTTGGCCATATTGATTAACGGACTGACGTTGCAGCGCACAAACTCATTGAAAATAATTACCGGGAGAGGGCAGCTCTCTAATTGTTGGGCATACTTCTAATTGCAAGAATTACAATTGATTAACTAGTTAGTGGATGCCATAGACTCACTGATTAATGAGTCGACAATTTCGTATTGTATTTACAAATACGAGTACTCGTTGACATATCTAAACCAGCTGGTTCAACTCTTAGAGACTCTGCAGCTGTCCCTAAATTAATTTTTTTTCTTAAACCATTCGATTTGCATTCCCAATTTTATGAACAGCTGTTCAAAATTTATTTTTAAAGTAAATTGCAATTCATTTTAATACCTTAAACTAAGCTTGCATTTTATATTAATTAATACACAAGAATTTAGATTACTCTCGATCGTTTTGTGCATTTTTTTAAACTTTTTTTTAGTTTAGAAATTTCCATAAAACTTTTACAACAGATTTTATTTGTATTTTAAATTAAATTTTTTATGTTTATTACATGTAATAAATAATAGTTTCTACTTTTTTTTGTGTATATACCAAGCAAGTGGCATATTCTTTTCTTTTTCCACATTTTGGATCTCTTGCGGTTGGTCTTGCTAATAAAGGAAACCCATCAAAGCGAAAAGATACAACCGCAATGATAATTCAAGAGGTTTTTGGCATCGAATGCATCGAATGGGATGCAAAGGCTAGAGCGGAGAGGGAAATGCCCCACATTAGAGGGGTAAAATTGCAGCTCAGTTATTAAGGGGGCTGTTCGCTAGTAATAATAATAATCACAGTGCAAGTAAAGGGCATATCGAATGCCTGATAAACCCAAACAAATTTCATTTTTTTCGCTACGTCGCATTGCTCATTTTTTTGCACTTGGCATTTTTATTTGCTTTCATTTAAGTTTTCTTTTTTTTTTGTATTTTATTCTTTATGTTTATTCGTTGGCTGGTTATTTTTTTTTTTTTGTTTTTTATATTTTTTTGTTCGTTAATTTTCTTTTGCTTTAATTGCTGAATGCGCTGTAAAAGGCGGCGGCGACGTTTACTCTGAGTTGTGATCGATTTGGAAACTCATTGAAAAACGTTTTCGGGCAATGTGCATAAATTAGCTGCGTTTGCCAAAAAGCAGCGAATAAAAACAGCAAACCCCCCAAAAAAAAAGAATGAAATAAAAATAAGAAAAACAGAAAAAAAGGAGACTTACCTTAGCGCCAATCTGGTTGCCACATTGGCCAGCCTGCAGATGCACAATTTCTCTCATTTTGATTTATGGGTTTTGATGTAACAATTTAACAATTTCAATGCTGCTTATTGCGTGGGACTCGAAAGTCGTCGATGCAGGCGTTTGTCGGGACTCTTGCTCAATTAAACTGAACCTGAATCTGAATCTGTATCTGAACGTGGACCTGAGTCTGTGGCTCTTGATCTGTACTGTTCTGTTCTGTTCTGTTCTGTGTGGTGCACTGATTAATATCACACAGTGAGTCTTCAAAAAGGGGGGACCGGAGCTGAACGCGCAACTTAACCGCACAACGCACAAAACTCAACTGATCGCAGCGACAACGTTGACGACGGCCTAAGAGTCAGTCCTCAGTTTAAGTCCCAATACCCATACCAATACCCATACCCATACCCAACCCAACAGACGACATCGTCGTTGCTTCGGCTCACTGCCACCCGAGTGCTGAGTAGAGCGAGAAAGACGATCACAAACACACACACACACACACATATGTATATATGTACATGTAATTACGAGTATGTATGTATTTATTGTACAAGCTCTGTATCTGCGTTAGAACGTGTAGAAAATTTTCTTTCTTGCTCCTAGAAAGAAGTGGTCATATTTTTAAAATAAACAATTTCATTATATGTGTAACTCATTCTCAGAATATTTAAAAATACAATTTATTTTCTTTATAAATTTATTTTTCTTTATAAAATCATATTATTTGTTGTTGATTAAACATAAATAAAATTAAGTTTGCTATTAGCACTCACAACAATTGGGCTGTCTCTATTCAAGTGATGAGTGCTGTATATTATATGCAATGAATGAGAGAAAAACGTTCAAGCAAAGGGTTGCCTTTAAAGTTCTCCATTTGTATGGAATCAAAGTAGAATCCAGAGCTCTTCATACATGTATCAAATGCCAAGAGTTGTTTACAGGGTATCTTAAGCAGCAGCAGCCTTGACTTTTGCCTTCTGTGCTTGTTTATTATGGCAGCTTCAATCACGCAAACACGACAGGCAAAAATCAAAAAACAACAAATACATATGTTGGGGCTGCTATTTTGGTTGAAACTGTAGCTGTATCTAAGAGTATCTGTGGATGTATCTGAGCATTTGTAGATGCATCTGTGTATTAAGCTGTTCGGTTCGGTTCGGTTTGGAGTTGAGCGACGGCATCCCGTCGACATTTTCTGTTCTAAGTTCACAAATTTTCACGCTGTCAACTGCAGCTCCTTTCACGTTCTAATTTTATCAGCACAACATTCACAGGTATGCAACTAACACACTCATACAATATTCTCTCTCTCTGTCTCTCTTTCTAGCTCTCTCTTTCTGTCACTGTGTTGCCCGCACTTCCACCAAAGTGTCACCGCAGTCATTAGGAACATTTTCTACACATGTTTTTGCTTTCATTTGCCTCAGCCCAAAATGCATCCCAAGTTGCATGCATCTATTTTTGGTTGCACTTCGCATCTTTAGTGGCACTCGAGTTCAGGCTCTTTCTTCGGAAATCAATCAATACCCGCCGAGTATTTTAGACAATTTGTAGTCGTTTTACTCTCTAATTATTTTCAAGTTTCCTATTCCCAGGCTTTTCAAGTGCTTAGTCCCGAGCGCATTTCCATCGTTGGCAGTCAAACCACTAAACTCACATTAATTCAATTTGCAGCCAGCCCTGTGGGTAGCATACATACATATATATATCTATATATACATATGTATATCTATATATACATATGTATATGTGCGTGTGGCTAAATTTAAATATACCACAGAATAATCTCGAATTTACGAGCATGAATAGTTATAAAATGTTATACATTTATTTCCAACAAGAGCAACCAACTAAATACCCGCCCTGGACCATGTCCAAGTCCAGGTTCTGGCCATAACAAATAGAAACAACGGATAACAAATACTTTTGCTAACAATTTTTGGTTGCCAAAATAGAGGCGGACTGATGACATTTACAAAAAACGGGCGTAGCCAGAGTTAATTCAAAGGGGGGTTTCAATTAGAACTAGACTAGGGAAAACCAACAGTTTTGTTAGTAATTTGTTGCCAAACTTTATGTTTTATTGACTTAAATGCTTGATCCTTAAATCTTTAAAGTTGTGTAATTTTCGAATGTTTTCTTTAAACTTAACAATAAGAACAACTCTTAACTTTGACGTCTGTCTAAAGACAGAGCTCTCCCTTTGGTCCAGCTACGCTTATGTCAACACAGTTACAAAAACATACATACTCACACACACACACACACCAATACCGCTTGACTCTTTTGGCCCTGCCCAATACCCTCTGGCACCCGCCCCGCCCCCGCAAAATGTATAAAACGTTTAACAAAAAGTAACAAATGTTTTTTTAGGATTTGTGTTTTGGGAATTTCTGCACTTGTGTAAATGTATACGCATCACACTCACACACACACACACATGCACACACATACAGATAATATAGCAAAAATTATACAACGCATAAACATAGAAACAATGAAATATAAAACCAAATTTTGCCAGCAATTTTTTTAGCCCTACAAAGTTTTGTTTCTTTGTGAATTTTCGGTGTGTTTTAATACCCTTTGTGAGGGTTTCAAAGTTGAGTCACAAATTGTACAAACAAAATTATACTATATTTTTTTTTTTTAACATAAAGAATAATAACTGTCATCTTGATAATTATTAAGCGATTGGAGAACTGTAAAATTTTTATAAGTTAAGAGTATTGAAGTTTCGGTTTGAATGTAAGTCTAGTTTTAATGCATTAGTTTGTGGCAGTGCATGTGTGTGAGTGCCCACAATAAAATAAACACATAGACATTTACCGACTGATAACTCACCCTCACAACTTTCCGCATAATTGATTGATTTGGGTTTGCGGGAATTTTAATTTATTTTGTTGTTTCATCTCTTAAATTCAATTTTTTAATTTATGTAACTAGCATTGTTATTATTATACTTGTTTTTGTTGTTGTTGTTGTTGCAAAATTAAAATTAATTGTAACTTTGCATAATTGCAGTGTTATTTTTATAATGTTGCCTTTTTTTTTGTGGATTTTGGTGTCCTTCGGCTGCATTATAATTGAATTTGATTGATTTTTGCTGATATTGTTGATGGAAAAATAATATTGTTGTAAATTTATAATAACTCTGCCTGCTGGTTGTGGGCGTGGCATTGTGGCTGTCAAAAAAAGTAAAACTCAGTCCAGTCTAACAAAAGCAACACCTGAACAGTTTTCTATGCTACAAAAAATATGGAAAATGGACAAATTCTGTGGCAGTCATTTGTTGTGATTGTGTGTATATGTGTGAAGCAGAGTTTAGGTGTTAGTGGCATAATTTGAGCCGCTTTTTTTGAACACAATAAGAGTACAAATCTGTGAAAGGCGTCACAAGTGTGGATACATTTAAATCAATCTGTTATTGTGGTAGAGCTTAACAAATTCGAATTAAGCTTGTATGTAAAGTATTTAAAACTGAAAATTAAATCAAGCACACAGCTACATCTGTAAATGTTCTTGTTCCTTGTCAACTCACAAAAATGTTAGCTAAAATTTATGCAACTCATTTTTCAGCGAGTTTTTGCCACTCGGCCAAGTCAACAGCTGCTGCTGCTGCAGTTTGGCTGTAACAATAGTTTTTGCTGCCAATTAGTTGTTATAATTGCAAAAAAGGTCGCCAGGCAACATGCAACATGCAGCATGGAACAAGCAACAAGCTGCACTCCAAATGGCATTTTAATTGATGCTCACATCACGCATACGCCGCGTGATCCATCCACCTTTCTATATAGCTCAACGAAAGCTGCTGCCAGCATCCTTAATAGTCGTATGTGCACCGCAGTAATTTCAATAAATCTTGGCAATGTCCTTAAAAAATATTAGCATAATAAAAGCGCGACAACAAAACAGAAGGGTCAATATTGGCACACTGCGTAGGACAAGACAAGGAGTGGGAGTGAGACCAAAGAGGGCTACGTAGGTCCTTTGGGCTGTAGGCAAACGCATTGGCACATTTACACACAGAGCTTTGGTAAATTTATGACAGCAACAAGCGGCAGGATACGGAATACGGATATAGTCAACGACCTAAATACGCATAATTTGGCTGACTGGCTGACTGACTGCCTTCTTGGCGTGGGCATGGCCGTGGGCGTGTCAATGGAGCGTCGCGCGCATCGATCAGCAATAAAAATTCAAATTTTGTCAAGGACGGCACAAAATATTTTGCGCCCAAGTCCAAACCAACCAAAACAGGCAGCTGTCCTTTGCAGTGCCCTAACAAAAAGTCGCTCGATTCAAGCGAGTGCTACTCTTATTACTAATATTATTACAAATATTATAAATATAATTTATATAATATTTTATTTATTTATTATATTTTTTATATAATATTTTTACGATGATTTATGTATGAAAGTGTATGAGTTATTCGGTTTGGGCACTTCATACTACTGCTTTTTTCGTGTTAAGCATTCTGGAATTTAGACAATATTGTAACTTATACTTAGATATTACAATACACATGGCTGTAATACACATATACATATATATTTGAAATGCGGAGGTTTATTCTTTATTTTCTTTTTTTTTGTTTTTTGTGGGAGCGTAGCTCGTTTCACATTTTTGCCAATTGGCCAACAAGTGTTGCCAAATTGCGTTGCGGTTGCTGGCCATAAATAACGGTACTTTTGTCATTTATACACATAAATTGCAGCAGACGCTGAAACGCGAAAAAACGTCTGTAAGCCAATGCAGGCATTGGGCCAGTTCTCAGTCCCAAACCAAAAGCCCAATCCGAGTCCTGGCCATGTCCTGCTGCTGTCGCTGCCGCTGCCGCTGTTGCTTTGCTGCTGCTTGGCTAAAAAACGTGGCCATCACATAGGCCTGGTACTCGGCCCACACTAACGACATCGGCGATGGTGACACAACACAGCTGTCGTTTGCCATTTGGCAATAATTGTTTAATATGCGGGCGCATAAAGGCCGCCAAGGACTGCCCATAAAAAAAAACAACAACAGAGACAGCAACAGCAGTAGCATCTGTAGCAGCAACAGCAGCGGAAGTAACAACAGCAACAGCAACAGTAACAACAACAGTAGCTAAAGGCCAAAATGTGTCTCGGGCCAAACTCGTACAAGCGAAACCTAAGCAAAGCCGAACTCAAACCCAAACCCACAACCAAAATTCAAACTCAAACTGAAGTGCACACGTGTGTCCAGTATGCGGTATCCAATGTCCTGTTTCCTGTGTCCTCAACTCCGCCCTGTGGCTGACTGTTGTCACAGCTGTGGTCATTGCTCGCAACCTGCTCAAGTTAGTAGCAAAACTTTGCCATGTGATTGCAGGTATTCCACTTGAGTATACATTTTGATTAGAGTCTCCAATTAACATACTACGCATATATAGATCACATTTGAGTACCTGTTTAAGCCTTAAGATTCTCGAAATAATAGTAGTTAATATAAAAAATATTTGAAATTATTGTAGAGAGTATTTTCAAATTGATTAAATTTAAATAATTATATATTACTCTTTTTTAACTCTACCTAATGCTACAAGTACATAAAGATTAATAATTGAAGACATTGAAGGCATTTTCGATATATCATGAAGCTAACATCAATTAAATTTTGTATGTTTTAGTAAAGGAAGCATGTATATTTATAGTTCTTTTTATTTTATATTTCCAAAATTCTTCATGAATGAGTTTTAGTGACTAAAGCAATAATTTATACGTCATTATATTTTTGTAGACTAAGAACGTAAATACAAATTAACTTAAATAGTATATAAATAGTAAAAAACTGTTAGTTAGGCTATCACAAACTTTTAAAAGTCTATCTACATTTGTTCATATATTTTATTTAACTTGACAGTTAATTATTAAAATTAAAAGAGAACTTGAAATTTTTAATAAATGCGCTCTATTCGCATTCTAAATTCCCATAAAAAATATTGAATAGCAACAGCAGCAGCAGCTGTCCGTTTGAATTGAGTCAAGCTAAGTTGAAAACAAAAATTAATTGCATACCAAAAATGCCAAACGAACCGTTTGCTTATTGGCAATTTCGAATGTACCGCCTGAAAGTATGCAACATATTTTGCTTTGCAGGCTCTGTCGGCGTTGACGTCGACGTCGACGCTGGCGCTGGCACAGCCAATGCCGCACATGCTGACTGCAGTTAATTACAAAACTGTCAAATCCAAAAGGTGCCACGAATCAACGAGCCAACGAAAACGAACGAAGCAGGCAAACAAACAAACAGCGCGGGCACACACACACACAAGCACACACATACACATACACACTGGCAGTGGCATGCCAAAAGCAGCAGCAGCATCCAGTCAGCCATTTCCAACATACACACACACACACACACACAAGGACACACAAACACACAGACATATACAGTGAGAGCAAGCAAATAGGCAGATCAGCCAACAGCTGCCAACGTATGCGAAAGCTCACAATAAAAATACAAATACAAACAAAACAATTGGTAAAAGGCTAAAGGGAAGGGGAAGGGGAAGGTGTCGAGGGGAAAGGAACGTTGTAGGCAGTTGCATTGTGTGAACTTTTTGATGTGCGCCTGTGTGTGTGTGTCGAATATAATTTTGCAGTATTGTTGTATTAAATGATGTCAACAACAGCCGCCCAGCTGAGCTCGAGTCGCAGTCGCAGTCGCTGCCGCAGTCGCCGTCGCAGTTAGCGCCACAGTTTCGATTCCTGAGCCAAATCGAATTTAATTGCATTGCCGCACGTTGGCTTTTAATTAATTTTTGTTGGGCAACTGCTGCAGATGCAGTTGGGCAGCATTTACCGCACACTCAGCCACACACACACACACACACACACACATACACTCACAGTCACACACCCACAAAACAAACTAAGCAAAAGCCAACAACAACGACAGCCGGCAGTTGAAGCTCGGACAGGGCAACATCAAACGTCACGCACAGGTGCAATGTAATTAGCACGAAACGCCAGAGCAACCAAACAGTCGCCAGAGGGGCAGAGGAGAGAGAGGAGAGAGAGACAGAGGCAGCGACAGCGGCAGCGAAAGGGCAAAGGATAGCGGCGGCTGCGTGCAACATAAAAACAAAAGCAAGCAAAACCTTTAAGCCCAAATGCATACAAGCAGCCAGAGCAGAACAACAACAACTGCCCGAAAATTAAGTCAGCATTTCAATGGGGCGCTCTGAAAATACCCTGCAAATCTATTAACGAAAATAACAAATAAATTAAAAGTGATTAACAAATTTACAGAATAGAATTCGATTTTCTAACTTCAGCAGCTGTGCTGATGTAAGTATTGACAATTAAGAATAACAGAAGAAAATAATTGATATAGATTAGTGTTAGACAATACGGAGAAGTTGGAAATATCCTTTATAATGAAATTTTTATGCAGAAAAGTTGCTTGCATAAAAGAATTAGTATCAGTTAAGAAAGAATTCAAATAGAGAAAATTGTTTAAATTTGTGAAGGATGGATAAATAGCAGCAACAGTTAAAATTAAAGTTAAAAACAGAGAGAAATTCGACTTTTGCTTTATAATCATTTTTTATGCAGAAAACATACTTGTAAAGATGATAAAACTTAGTATCTGATGAGTTCCAGTTTGAAAAGAGAAACAATATTTTATTCAAGTACATTTATTTATGAAAAATGAAGGATCAGTCTATATAACTGTTTCCAAAAATAAGAGAGCTTTAAATTAAAAGATAAAACAGCTTCTTAGAGAACTTGAGAAAAGAAAAGAAAATTATAAGCGGAGTGACAAAAATTAATTACTGAGAGCTCGAGAAGAGTGTTGATAAAAATAATAGAAACAAATTATATCAATTGATATCGACTAAAGACGTTACTCTTGTAATGTGAGAGCGTTACATACTAAATAAAAAAATTGATGTACCGTCATTTTATTGGGGGCAACAAGTACAATTTCAATGTGGAGTAGCAACAAAAAGGAGCCCGTTTGGTCGTTGTTCGCCTGGCAGCGTTTTAATAGCTTTGAAATTCCAATGGCAGCTGTGGCGCCATCCGCCAACGCCCAGCGCCCAAAAAATGAAGAAAAAGAAACGGCAAGAAGCAGAAACAGAGCGAGAGAGAGAGAGAGAGAGAAGGAAAGAGAAAGAGAAAGAGAGAGACAGAGACAGAATGAGACGGAGAAAAAGGCAATTGCCGGCAAAGTCGTCGAACATTTTGAAAAATTATTGAAAAATTTTTAATTTTTCTCGCCAACAACAGCAACAACGAGAACAACAGCAACAACTGTTGCAATGGCTGCTGTGGCAACAGTTTTTGTTGTTTATATTTTTGTTGCTTTTATTGATATTAGCTATGCATGCGCTTTCCCCGCCAACAACTGCCATTTTGTTTATGACGGCGACGATGCAACCAGCTGAGGAAGCATGCAACATGGAGGGTAGCAAGGGCTGCCACGCCATGCGATGCCATGCCATTGACGATGGTGACAAAACTCGCACGACTCGCGTTTTGTGGCACTGCCACCTGCCCCAGCTGCCAGCCAATGCAACTTTATGCGCATTTTTTAAGCTCACACAGATACATTGCAGTTGCAACATAAGCAACAGTTGCCATTGTTGTTGTTGGCGAAGTTTTGTTTTTTGTGTGTGGCACATTCGCGGATTGTTGATAGGGTAATTGATAACATCATGAGTGCAAAGATGGCTGCGGAAACAGCAAGAATTGCACAGTGAAACAAAACGATAAATACTCGTAGAATGAAATTAATAAGTTTCCTAATGGAATGCGTATAAATATATAAATTGTTTAAATTATTGTTGATTTTAATTCTTTGGGTTTGGCAGGATGTTTCATTTTTATAAATCAAAAATTAATTGCATACTTTTAGGATGATGGATTAAATGTCGTTCCAGCTCAGTTTCAAGTCTAAGAAGATCTTCCATTTTATATGATAAGGATACTTATGTAAATTGTAAAACTAAAACAGAAAAATAAAAATTAAATCCGAACTTTGGAGTTTTAGGCACTTTCAAAAAATAGTTTTACGGTATCCAAGAAATATTTAGATGCAAAGCGTTTAAAAAATGTGTTAATTCAAAAAAACTTAAACAAATTTAATAATAAGTTTAAATTCATGAAAATTAAATCTGAAAATATTATAAAAGAAAAGAATGAGTTCTTCCATCAAACATCGATGAATATATAATTATTTATTGTTATTTTAATAATTTCAACTTTGAAAATAAAATATTGTAATATACGATATTTTAATTCAACAAAATTATAAATGAGAAAGGTTTCTAGAGAAGTACGCAATCCACAGTCTGTCTGAAGAGTTTTTAAGAGTGCTCCGAGGCTATGCCGCCTCGAATGTGGCATCTTGCCGCATTTAGCCGTTAACTGGGATCCGATTCGATGTAAGAAAGGGCTTTGTTGGTATTTCTTCGTTTTTTATGATTGCCTGCCACAACTTTTTCGCCATTGATATTGGTGCTATCGACGCGACGCAACGCGACGTTGGCTGCGCAGCTTGTGGTTGCAACTCCAAGTCGCAACAGCAACAGCAACAACAACTCTGACTGCAACAGCATTGTTGTTGTTTGTATGGATTTTGCACATCGTTTATCTTAGAGGACGGCGAACGATTTTGTTGTTGCTGTTGTTGTTGCGTCGCAGCTGCCGCTAGCGAACGGAAATGGCGTTAATGTTGCAAGTGTAGCAGCAACAGCAGCAACCAAACGGCCACAGCAGCTGCCAATGAGCGAGAACTTAATCTTGGGGATTTAACACTTTCGATATATCTTTGCCGTGGCTGCTGTCTTGTGTGGTGCAGGGTGGTGCCGCATCCAGCCACCGGAAATGTATTGACGGCCATTATCGGTTCAGCTGCCATTTTTATGGCCAAGTTATGGGAATGAAACGCGCTCGGCTTTGGCTAAAGTTTCATCAGTCGTTTCTTTTAAGTGTTAAAATACATTTCAAACTATGTCTGCGTATGTATGTATGTGTGTGAGTGTGTGTGTCTATATATATATATACAAACTAGTTAAAGTCTAAGTGAGTGCCTTCAACAATCCCTTAGAGTCCTGCTGTGCCCGCCTGCAGTGATACAAACTGCTCCTTGCTGAGCTGCCGATAGACGCCATCACGATTCAGATAGTAAATAATATCCGTCACCCTCTCCAGATCGTATCCCTCCAGCGCCAGTTCGCGCTTCTTCATCTTGAATGTTGCTGTGCGCGGAATCTCGTCCAGCAATCGGATGAAGAGTGGACGTGCATATGGCGGCAGACTGCCTCTTATCACAATGGACAGATAATCCATGTCCACCTTGCGCGTCGGATCCACAATGGCCGCCATTCCAGCCTTGCCCTCAACGTGGGGTATCTGCAAAGAAAGAGGGGAAAGTACAAAATATATATTAAAATATAGGTTTTTTGGGCACTTTGAATTAATAGCGTTTCAGATTACTTTACATATTTTAAACAAAATTAACTTATTTTTCTAAAATATTTTGAAAAACAATAGATTGTTAAACCTTAGGATTAACTTAGAATTTATTGCTTTTAAAAACATTTGTACTTTATAAACTAAACGAATCGGAATGTTCTTGATATAGTGAGACGAAATAATTTAGTTTTGTGAGAAAAATACAGATTAAAAAAAAAGAGCTGAAAAGCTAGATTTTTAAAATAAAAGTAAAATAAAGTAAACATTGTAGCATTGTGGTTTTTAGGTATTGTGTCTTTTTTAAAGTGTTCTTTTAAGACAGTTTATTTTTGCAATTTAGTCTTGATTTCGAAAACCGCTTTTTAAATCAGTGCTTGCATTCCAAAAATGGATTAAACAAGTAGACAATTGTATAGCATTAATATATTTACTATTACGATGTCGGAAAATGTAAATAAAAACATTTATGCACATATACTTAATTTAAATAAACTAGTCTAGTAAACTAATCTGACTAGATTGCATAGCATCAATAGATTTACTATTTCGATATAGGAACAAGTAAATAAAAACATTAATGCACATTACTAAATGCTAAAAAACTAATCTATTCAATTTATCTGATTAAAATAAGGTAAATTGTAAATTGTAATAAACTGTGAGGGAGCATTATTATAAATAAATTAATTCATGGAGATTCAAGATTCTATTCCAAAGGCAATTCGAGTTTCTATTTGAAATGGAATCGACTTTGATTTGACATTTTCAATTAATGGCAAACACTTGAGTGTCTATTTTTAATTGGCATTTGTTAGCCTCGCTTTGGTCTCACCTGCACGCCGTAGACGACACAGTCGCTGAGTCCAATGCAGTTGGTGATGATGGCCTCCACCTCCTGAGTGGCGACATTTTCGCCACGCCAGCGGAAGGTGTCGCCGGTGCGATCCTTAAAGTAGAAATATCCCAAAATATCAGAGACGACCATGTCGCCCGAGTTGAAGTAGCAATCGTCCTTGGTGTAGACATTGCGCAGCAGCTTCTGCTCGGATGCCGCCTTGTCGGCATAGCCATGGAAGGCGCTCACCGCCCGCCTGGCATCCACCTGGCCCACCAGCAGACCCGGCTCCCCGGCAGCACAGCGCATGCAGTGTCCCTTGGAGTCGCGGATGGGTTCACCGGTGAGCTCATCGCAGCGAATGATCTGGACTGGATAGAGCCGGCGACCAAAGACGGGCACAAAGCCAATGGCGCCAATGCGATTGGTGATGTTGATCAGATTGGAGTTGCCCTCGGTGGCGCCATAAACTTCGCCAATTTGTGGTATGCCAAATCGAGAGACGAACTGCGTCCAGATCTGCGGCCTCAAGCCGTTTCCGTACATGAGGCGCAGCTGGTGCTGTGGACGCCGCTCCTGCTCATGGGTGTTCTTGTAGGGCGTGGCAAGGAGATAGCGACAGAGTTCACCAATGTACTGGGCCACGGTGCAGTTGTGCTTGCAGCAATCACTCCAGAAATTCGAGGCCGAGAACTTCTTGCGCAGGACGACAGTGCTGCCATTGAGCAGGGCGTTGCCCACGCCCACAATGCCGCCCGCCGTGTGGTACAAGGGCAAGGGATTGTAGATCACATCGTCGCGATTCAATTGCAACATGTAGAAAGTTCCCGCGGACATGAATAGAAATCGCAGATTCGTGATAACCGCCGCCTTGGGTAATCCCGTAGTGCCGGAGGTGTACACATAGAGCAGCTTGTCCCGGGCAGAGCCCAGCGAGCTGTGGCTGAGGGGCAGCGGCGTCTGTGCGGAGAGAGCAGTGCTCAGCTCCGTTGCAGCTGGCAGCAGTTGATGCTGCTCCGTGGTGTCCGTGTACTGGTAGATGGGCAAATCCAGGGATGGCAGCGATTGCAGGACGTCGCTCAGTTCGCTGCCCACAATCAGGGCACAGGCCTTGGCCACACGGATGCAGTGCAGCAGGGAGTCGCCACGCAAATGGGAATTGATCAGCGCCGTGATGACGCCCAGCTGACTGAGGCCCATCCAAATGCAGGTGTACTCCACACGCGTCTCCATCAGCAGTGCCACACAGTCGCCACGTTGCAAGCCGCGCTGCTGGAAGTAGCCTGCCACCTTCTGGCTGAAGAGCAGCGCCTGGCCGAAGCTCAGACGACGCTCATCCATTACAAAGCAGATCTTATTGGGCTGCTCGCGTGCCTGCTCCTCGAAGCAATGGGCAACGGTGCAACCCTTGCGATCCTTGCGAAGCAGATAGAAGTTCAATGCCGCAAATCGATGAAATGCTCTACAGATATGCAACAAATTCTTGATTGATAGATCATTCATTCAGTAATAGCGACTACTTACAAGAAATCCCTGTGAGCAGTCATCACCAGAGCGTAGACATTTGTGGGATTCCTGAGCATGAGGGCCATGAGGGCACCAAGTGTCAGGCTGGCCAAGGCGCTGTCCCAGCAGAACATGGCAAATACGAAGCTGGCAACGATCAGAATGCCCAATCTGGTGGCCAGCTTCTGCTTCAGATTGAGCTCCAGCAGTATCTCCATTTTCTTCTCGTCCGCCTCCGGCTCTCGTTGTTTTTGTTTAAACTCGCTCACTTTAAATTAGAGTATTTACATTATTGAATCAAAGTATTGAATTGAATTGACACTCCCCAGACATCTAACTAGATATCCCCACTGATTTCGCCAACACCTCGAGCACAATCCTCCACAAACAACGACACTGACTGCCACTGACAAAGCCCCTTCGGACCGGCCCCAACAATCTATCATATCCAACTGCTTATCAGTTCGCCCTGATACGCTTTTTACCACCAAGCATTACAGCAAATGCGGAGCGAAAACACCTTATCAAAGCTATACCATATACCATAGTCACAGGTGAGAGACCCACTGATTTCTAGGTGTGGGTCTGTGTAAAGCCAAGTGAACTTGTCATAAACACCAGGTATATGTGTTTGTTTGTGTGAAAAGTAACACATATCTCTTAACTTGATAAATGTTGAAAGCATGTACTAAAATGTTAAGAATTCATATATAAATAAATAAAAAATATAAATAGAATGTAAATATAACTATATGTTACATATTACTATGATGATAGTTTATTGAGCAATAGTTAATTTTAACTTATTATTTTATCAAAAATTAAAATTAAATAATTAAAATTAATTTTAATAACGTATTATTTTAAGGGGTAAAATTTAGAGCATTGACGAGTCTGCCATAATCTAGGACATACTTATTTTTTAAATGAAATTCATTAAATTAAAACTAAGATCATGCTGTTGCATTAACCAAAACAAGCTTTGCTCTGGGAATCATTAAAAATGAATTAACATCATAATTTCAATGAGCTAGTGCAATTCTCTTAAGTTCAAAGGCTAAATTGATATATTATTTCGCTTTCCTCTTTTCCGTTAGTTCTTTGGTTTCGTCTTATTTATTTACTAAGTATATTGAGCTATAATATTCGCATGATATTTATATATCAATTGATCGCAGTTCTGAATCGGAAGTCAGAAACTAAACATAAATTAATAACAACTGTTCAGTGATAAATCAATTCCAATGAACTTGTTTCTAATGTATTCTTTCCAAATGTAATTTGAGTATCTCTCTCAATGTTAACTTATAATTATAATTATTTTTCTGAACGATGATAAGTGTCTAATTTCAGTTTCAGAGGCTTTTATAAACAACATATATAAATAGTACAATTAGGCTAATTAATCCATAAAAATTCCTTCTGTTGATTCGCGTTAATCAGTTTATATTATGAAAAATTTGGCATCAATAATCCAATAAGCAAGTCGCAGCTGATTTCGCAGTCGCAGAATTCTTATCGTGAAAAAGCAAAACAAAACCGAAAGTACAAAAAACAGCTGCATATACAAATGAAAAGTCTGATAATAGTGAATATTGGATTAACGAGGGTACTATATATGTATTTGATTTATACATATGTATACTATACATCGTATCTTACGAGTTCTAAAACCCTATAAACTCTGTACTTATTTCTCTTCCTAACTTATGTTAATGTTAAACACAAGGGTTAAGTGATATCTTATGCCAACAACAACAACAACAACAACGATAAAATAGCGGTAACAGCAACAGGCGCCTGACAAAGTTCAATGCTACTTTAGAGATTCTATGTACGGCAGACAGACACTGCACAGTGGGCCACAAACGATTTGCATCAATTTTAATTAATCGCTTATATATTTTGATTAAAGTCTTTCAAATAAATTTAAAAATAATTTAAAATAATTGCTAAAATATTTAATTATTGCATTATAAATAACTTTATAAATAATTTAACTAAATTGCTCATATATTTTGATTAATATCTTTTAAATAAATGAATAAAAAATTCAAAAGAATTGCTAAAATATTTAATTATTGCATTTTAAATAACTTTATAAATAATTTAAATAAATTGCTCATATATTTTGATTAATGTCTTTTAAATTAAATAATAAATTATTCAAAAAATTTCCAATAATTTTTTTTTATTTTATTTTAAATAACTTAACAAATAATTTAAATAAATTGCTTAACAATAGTCAATATTTATTTAATATTCAAAGCATATGAGACTCACAGTGTCTTGAAATGTGCGTCATACATAAATATGAATGGCTTTTTGTTGTTGTAAGACTTGGCATCTATGCTATGCTAGGAGAGTCCGGGACCTTGACTTATTTCGTATGCAACGCACAAAACATTAAACGGTTCTACACACGCTCTCTGCCACTTGCTTAACTTGGGCGTCATGGCTAACTTGGCCTGTTTATACTACGCCTATAAGTATATGTATATTCAAGAGCCTGACACTGACTTTGGTTTCGATTCGCTGGCATTGCTAAACATAAAGACACTCAGCTGTCAGTCAAGCAACTAATTTACTTTTTAACTCCCGCCTGGCAGTTGCAGTTTTAACTATTGTTATCGCATTATGCATCAATTGACATACTTTTTGCACAATTCTCGTCACAACACAGCAGCAGAACAACAACAAAGCAATAGAATCACACAAAACAACCGCGAACAACCAAGGCGTTCTAATCGACAGCAACAACTAATTACAACTGAGCGGTAGCTGAGCGTCCACATCGCGTAGCCGGTTCTGTTTATAAAATCAAACAGTGAAAACACATGACTGAGAGTATTGCGTTGGAGTAAATGCCACTGAGAGAGCATCAGACCTATCAATGGGTCCAAAGATTCAATTACTCAAAAACAGGTTCGATTTCAAATCATTGCTACGCTCTAATTTGTTTAAAAATTACAATATTCCATCGGCATATTTCTTATCAAATGCTTGATTATAATAAGTAAATAAAAGCATAGGTCAAGATCAGATAAATATTTTAAGTCAAGAGAGCTTTTTTTTATTGCGAAAATTATGCGCATAAGAGCGGTATTAGCGTAAGCCTGTAAAAGTATGCAGTGCTTTTCCGATCTGGTTTGATTTGATTAGATTCCGGCATTGGGTATTTATCATATTTGGTACAAATTTTCGGATTTTTTTTTATTTCTTTGCTAGAATTTTTTAAATTTATGCATTATTTTTTTTTAGAACTTTCTTGATTTTTTGATATATTTTTTTTTTTTTTAATTAAATTTTCTAACTTCTATTTTGACGAATTTCAAATCTTCATTAAAATGTTTGCCTTAATTTTGTGTAATTTCGAATTTTAAATTTTCATCAAATTATTAAATTTATTTCAAAATATATTGCATTTTAAAATTTGAAACTAAAATAATAAATATCATAAGATCATAAAACGCATTGCATACTTTGCAGCGCTCGAATTTATTAATTATCAATTATATTTTGTGCTGTGGAAATATGACAACTCTCTGATTTGTTTAACAACAACAATATATATGCATACTTTTCTGCGCAACAATTAATCGTTTAGCAGATTTTTGTTGCCTACTTTTGTGCGCTGTCTCTTATTAAAATTTTGGCCGATACCAACTGGAGGATTAATGTTTTTAACATATTTATTATTTTACTAATATATTGAATTTATTTTATTATTTTGTTTTTTTACTAATATATTGAATTGCGCTGTTAATGCACATTTCAAAATCGTATATAAACGTTTTTATTTTAAATTATACGCATTTGCCTCACAGGCGAAACAACAAAAGCAAAGAAAAAACAATTTGTCGCCGACGCAAAAGCGCACACAAAAAAATTCCAATGCTAAAATAAATTAACATAAAGCTGGGCAACAGCAGCGGCGTCACAGTCTGCGTCGACGCGTCGTCGTCGTCGTCGTCGTCGCCGTAGCTGTCAAATGCCGGCAGCAAAAATATAAAAAATATATGTGCATACTTTCGGGCGGCGTGTATAAAAAATGTGCTCATACTTTTTGGCAGCTTTTTGAGTTATAGACGGTGAGAGAGGAACCTTCTGCTGTAAGTGTGTATGTGTCTGTGTGTCAGCAGTTAGTTTGATTGTATGTGTGTGTGTGCGTGTGTATGTGTGTGCCTGTAATTGACACATGTTACGCGCACAAAAGCGGCAACTTGCGTCCTAACTGCGCCTCTGTGTGACCCCCCCTCTCCCGACCAGACCAATCGTTATTATCGACAATGGCGCCGCCAAAAACACACACATTCTCTTACACACACACACACACACATACGCACACGCACACGCACATGTTCTTCACTGCTGCTGCACAGCCTTCAAATGCAGGCAACCTCAGTCAACTTTGTTTGTAGCCGGCAAAAACAAAAACACACACACATACACATAGAAGGAGAGAGAGAGAGAGGGTGAGGGGAGAACAGCTTGCTTGCTGATAACGTTAACGTCAGCTGTGTGGTACTTTTGGTGTTCGGGGCCAAGGGGGCATGGGGCACGGGGCACGGACACACGTGAGAGTCCCCAGACTTAGAGTCGTGGCTGGAGTCGTGCGCAGGCAAGCGTCAAACGTTTGTACCTTGCCCCATAACCCCCCAGGCGACAGCATCATGTTATTTCGCCCTCTCTCTCTCTCTCCCCCTCTCTCACTCTATTTCTCTCTCTCTCTGTCTCGCTTATTGCTACTGCTGCTGTGTTTGGCATTTGTTTGTGTTGTCAACAAAAGTTTCTTTGAAATCAGTAACAGATGTCGATTGAAATGGCACAATTGCTGCCCGCGTCGCTGCCAGCGTCGTTGCCTGCCTCTATAAGCAGCTGCTGATTCTGGCTCTGGCTCTGGCTATGGCTTTGGGTCTGGCTTTGGTTCTGGTGGCTGCCACTTATGATGAATATTTTTATGCCAGACACAGGCCGAGGCAGCGGAAAGCTTCGATTTGCCAGACGGCCCACATTGTGCGCTAGTTGCCAGCATTTTAATTAAAATTTTCACTCAAGTTTAACATTATAATGTTAATGCAATTTACCCAATCGAACCTAAAGACAATACAAAGGCAATCACCAGTCATTTAGTACAGTTCATTACAGGGTATACTTAACATGAGAAAGGCATGACAGCATAGCTTAAGCCGGTACCCTTAGCATCGAAATCGAATCTTGGTCGAAAATAATAAAATTTTCTAAATAAACAAAATTTGAATGCAGATTGAATTAAAATGCCAAATCATGATCAAAATGACATTCCGCTTAAAAATCGGTTCAGTTTTGATCAAGTTATGACAGTTTGAAGTTGGTCAGACTTCGGGTTAGTCACTTTACAAGTCCAAATTTTGTTCATTTCCACATGATTTTTACAAAAAATGAAAGGTCTCAGAATCAAGTTTAAAATGTTGTTTTATACTAATTACGATATAAGGAGTTCATTAAAGGTGAAAACTTGAGATTTAAAATTTTGAATTTTCGAAATTTCAAAGGGGGGACCCTTAGCATCGAAATCGAATCTTGGTCGAAAATAATAAAATTTTCTAAATAAACAAAATTTGAATGCAGATTGAATTAAAATGCCAAATCATGATCAAAATGACATTCCGCTTAAAAATCGGTTCAGTTTTGATCAAGTTATGACAGTTTGAAGTTGGTCAGACTTCGGGGTTAGTCACTTTACAAGTCCAATTTTTTGTTCATTTCCACATGATTTTTTACAAAAAAATGAAAGGCTTCAGAATCAAGTTTAAAGTGTCGTTTTATACTAATTACGATATAAAAAGTTGATTAAAATGCCAAATCATGATCAAAATGACATTCCGCTTAAAAATCGGTTCAGTTTTGATCAAGTTATGACAGTTTGAAGTTGGTCAGACTTCGGGGTTAGTCACTTTACAAGTCCAAATTTTTGTTCATTTCCACATGATTTTTTACAAAAAAATGAAAGGTCTCAGAATCAAGTTTAAAGTGTTGTTTTATACTAATTACGATATAAGGAGTTCATTAAAGGTGAAAACTTGAGATTTAAAATTTTGAATTTTCGAAATTTCAAAGGGGGGACCCTTAGCATCGAAATCGAATCTTGGTCGAAAATAATAAAATTTTCTAAATAAACAAAATTTGAATGCAGATTGAATTAAAATGCCAAATCATGATCAAAATGACATTCCGCTTAAAATCGGTTCAGTTTTGATCAAGTTATGACAGTTTGAAGTTGGTCAGACTTCGGGGTTAGTCACTTTACAAGTCCAATTTTTTGTTCATTTCCATGATTTTTTTACAAAAAAATGAAAGGCTTCAGAATCAAGTTTAAAGTGTCGTTTTATACTAATTACGATATAAAAGTTGATTAAAATGCCAAATCATGATCAAAATGACATTCCGCTTAAAAATCGGTTCAGTTTTGATCAAGTTATGACAGTTTGAAGTTGGTCAGACTTCGGGGTTAGTCACTTTACAAGTCCAATTTTTTGTTCATTTCCACATGATTTTTTACAAAAAAATGAAAGGTCTCAGAATCAAGTTTAAAGTGTTGTTTTATACTAATTACGATATAAGGAGTTCATTAAAAGTGAAAACTTGAGATTTAAAATTTTGAATTTTCGAAATTTCAAAGGGGGGACCCTTAGCATCGAAATCGAATCTTGGTCGAAAATAATAAAATTTTCTAAATAAACAAAATTTGAATGCAGATTGAATTAAAATGCCAAATCATGATCAAAATGACATTCCGCTTAAAAATCGGTTCAGTTTTGATCAAGTTATGACAGTTTGAAGTTGGTCAGACTTCGGGTTAGTCACTTTACAAGTCCAATTTTTGTTCATTTCCACATGATTTTTTACAAAAAAATGAAAGGCTTCAGAATCAAGTTTAAAGTGTTGTTTTATACTAATTACGATATAAGGAGTTCATTAAAGGTGAAAACTTGAGATTTAAAATTTTGAATTTTCGAAATTTCAAAGGGGGGACCCTTAGCATCGAAATCGAATCTTGGTCGAAAATAATAAAATTTTCTAAATAAACAAAATTTGAATGCAGATTGAATTAAAATGCCAAATCATGATCAAAATGACATTCCGCTTAAAAATCGGTTCAGTTTTGATCAAGTTATGACAGTTTGAAGTTGGTCAGACTTCGGGGTTAGTCACTTTACAAGTCCAATTTTTGTTCATTTCACATGATTTTTTACAAAAAAATGAAAGGTCTCAGAATCAAGTTTAAAGTGTTGTTTTATACTAATTACGATATAAGGAGTTCATTAAAAGTGAAAACTTGAGATTTAAAATTTTGAATTTTCGAAATTTCAAAGGGGGGACCCTTAGCATCGAAATCGAATCTTGGTCGAAAATAATAAAATTTTCTAAATAAACAAAATTTGAATGCAGATTGAATTAAAATGCCAAATCATGATCAAAATGACATTCCGCTTAAAATCGGTTCAGTTTTGATCAAGTTATGACAGTTTGAAGTTGGTCAGACTTCGGGGTTAGTCACTTTACAAGTCCAAATTTTTGTTCATTTCACATGATTTTTTACAAAAAAATGAAAGGTCTCAGAATCAAGTTTAAAGTGTTGTTTTATACTAATTACGATATAAGGAGTTCATTAAAGTGAAAACTTGAGATTTAAAATTTTGAATTTTCGAAATTTCAAAGGGGACCCTTAGCATCGAAATCGAATCTTGGTCGAAAATAATAAAATTTTCTAAATAAACAAAATTTGAATGCAGATTGAATTAAAATGCCAAATCATGATCAAAATGACATTCCGCTTAAAAATCGGTTCAGTTTTGATCAAGTTATGACAGTTTGAAGTTGGTCAGACTTCGGGGTTAGTCACTTTACAAGTCCAATTTTTTGTTCATTTCCACATGATTTTTTACAAAAAAATGAAAGGCTTCAGAATCAAGTTTAAAGTGTCGTTTTATACTAATTACGATATAAAAAGTTGATTAAAAGTGATAACTTGAGATTTAAAATTTTGAATTTTCGAAATTTCAAAGGGGGGACCCTTAGCATCGAAATCGAATCTTGGTCGAAAATAATAAAATTTTCTAAATAAACAAAATTTGAATGCAGATTGAATTAAAATGCCAAATCATGATCAAAATGACATTCCGCTTAAAAATCGGTTCAGTTTTGATCAAGTTATGACAGTTTGAAGTTGGTCAGACTTCGTTAGTCACTTTACAAGTCCAAATTTTTGTTCATTTCACATGATTTTTTACAAAAAATGAAAGGTCTCAGAATCAAGTTTAAAGTGTTGTTTTATACTAATTACGATATAAGGAGTTCATTAAAGGTGAAAACTTGAGATTTAAAATTTTGAATTTTCGAAATTTCAAAGGGGGGACCCTTAGCATTGAAATCGAATCTTGGTCGAAAATAATAAAATTTTCTAAATAAACAAAATTTGAATGCAGATTGAATTAAAATGCCAAATCATGATCAAAATGACATTCCGCTTAAAAATCGGTTCAGTTTTGATCAAGTTATGACAGTTTGAAGTTGGTCAGACTTCGGGGTTAGTCACTTTACAAGTCCAAATTTTTGTTCATTTCCACATGATTTTTTACAAAAAAATGAAAGGTCTCAGAATCAAGTTTAAAGTGTTGTTTTATACTAATTACGATATAAGGAGTTCATTAAAGGTGAAAACTTGAGATTTAAAATTTTGAATTTTCGAAATTTCAAAGGGGGGACCCTTAGCATCTAAATCGAATCTTGGTCGAAAATAATAAAATTTTCTAAATAAACAAAATTTGAATGCAGATTGAATTAAAATGCCAAATCATGATCAAAATGACATTCCGCTTGAAAATCGGTAAAGTATTGCCAAAGTTATGAGAGTTCGAAGTTGCTTAAGCAACTATTTAATATTTATTTAAATTATTGAATAACAGAAAATGTTAGAATATGTGTTTCAAATTTTATACTCTTAAGAACTTAAATATTTTTTTAAAGGGCAATAATAAATATTGTTATTAAGAACCAAAATCAAAACGACCATCTTAAGCCTGTTTACAGGGTATGCACATGCAGCGAAGCCTTTGATAAGCGTCGCTTTTCTTTAGGGTCTGCTGTTATTGAAGTTGACAACATGTCCATGTCTGTGGCTGGTTGAGCTGAGCTGTGGCTGCTGGCGATAACAAACGATAACTGCATGTTAAATAGAAGCTAACGAACGGAGCAACAATGTGGCTGGGTGGCAGGGTTTAGTGGGGAGGGGGTGTGGGTGAAGCAGTCAAGTCAGGAACAAACAAAATGGCAGCATATGCTGGCCAGAGATGAAGGAGGAAGTTGAATCAGGAAGTTGCTGGACGTGCAGCTATTTGAATATAAGCCCGCCTGTCACTCCTCACCGGCCACAGAGGTGGCTTTAGAAAATCACTCAGGTAGCAAAATGCCATCATCATCATCATCATCATCGTCATCATCATCATCTTTTCTGTGCTCCACATTGTCCAGTGTAGGGTTGAAGGGGTTGCAAAAAAGCGCACAGCAATTTCAGACAAAAGCAAAGTTAAGGCAAGCTGATCCTGAAGTGTCTGCAAACGTGTGTATAAGTGTGTGTTGTGTGTGTGTGTGGCAGCCACAAGCCATGTGCGTTTGTGTGCAACAAATGTTGTGGACGCCCCAGGCGAGGCAAGGCACTAACGAGCTTTTGCTTGCTTGCAATGCGACAGCAGCAGGTGTGCCACACACACAGACACTCACACACACATACGACCACACACACACACACACACACGCACACACAAGTGCACACTCACATGGCACAGCTGAGTGACGATAATTGAAATTTCATCACAGTAGTTTGTGGTTTTGTAGCACAGACACCCACACACACACACACACATACACACACACACTCCCACACACACTAATGCGCAAATTATAGCAGCAGAGCTGCAACAGAGGCAACGGCTGCCTCATGTTGCCAGATTTTAGGCTGCATCCCATGAAAGTTGAATCGAATTGCAATCGTTTGGTTTAAAACACTTTATTTCTTGGTTTCTTTTAGCCTTTTTTGTAGTTGTAACATTTACTTTACTTTTGCTGTTGCTTTTGGTTTTCATTTTGTTGTTTATAGTTAAAGTACATTTAAGTATTGATTTAGAGATATAATAAATACTAATTAATAAATTAAATACGTATATATATATATATATTTATTTATATATATATAAACAATAAATTAGACATAATGATAGTATAATAATAATAGTAATAATATTTTGTTTATAATTATAATAATAAAAACTACTATGTTCAGTTTGTTTTCTTCTTCATTTTTGGGTTACCTATCGACTACTTACAGCTTTTCTTTAACTTTTCTTTCTTTTAAATAGTATTCTTTTCATGTAGACTTGAAGGGGTGCAAATATTTATATATTATTTTATTTTAATTAGCTTTCAAGTGCTCACACAGTATTTAATTGAATTATTTGAAGCTTGGAAGTGTGGAAAATGTTTTGTTTTTTTAAATTAACTAAAAACCTCATGCAAAATAATAGCTGGAATAATTTAATCGATTTTCCACACAACCAACTAATTTAACAGTATTTCGATTTTGTTTTCCATAAATGCAAATGGAATTTTTGCAAAAATGTTAAGAATGCAAATTACATTTCTATATCATTTACTTGAAGTATCTTTTAGAAAACTATTTGGAAAATTGTGGTAACTTGTCTTCCTTGCTTGCTATTTTTTTTTTTTTTTTTGGTTAAGGTTTACTTTAGTTGAACTGCATAGCTATATGTAGGTTTTGATATAATCGTTATTACTTATTCATATTTATTGGCGCCCAATCGCTTCGATTAATTTGACTAGCACAAATACTTCTTCTTGGGTTTCATCATGCGAATGCGTCATTTGGAGCCCAGCCCATTGGGCACCAGCGCACTGGGCGTGCCAGCACCCACAGTGGCGCCTCCTCCGGCGACTCCAACGCCTCCAACGCCTCCAGCTCCTACGCTGCCACCTGCTGCAGCTGCAGCCGCCTCCCGAACGCCGGCAACAGCTGCTGCCTGAAGATGTGCCGTTGCAGCGGCTGCAGCAGCTGCTGCCGTGGGAGTGGGTGGGGATCGGGTGGCCATCGCACTTCGAAGGCCGCTGGCATTGGCCGAGTGCAGATGCTTGGCGCTCAGCTCGCTGGCCCGTGAGTTGCCGCACACCTGTGAAAGGTAGACAGAGACGCAGGGAGAGAGAGAGGGGAGTGCCAAAAAGAAGCATAAGTTTCAAACTTGTGGCAGCTGGAAAAGTGCTAGGTTAACCCACCTGGTGATGGCTATCCCAGTCCCTGTATTGACACGAGGCACTGCAATAACGTGCCATGTTGCAGCCGGAGCAGGTTTCCGTGGCCTTGCGACCGCAGTTCCAGCATTGCTGTTGCAAGTTGCTGCCCTGCAAGTGAAAAGATATTGTACCAATTAGTTAAGCTTCAACTTTTACTTTCACCCTTTTGAAAATTCAATAAATTAAGTTCGAATTAAAAACCTTTGCTTTCAAATGCCTACAAAATTCTTAAGAGATTTGAGAAAATTAAATATTTATTAAATTGAATTAAAATATATTTTAATTGAATAAAAATGCAAAAAACAAATATGTTTAAAAAAAATAAACCTCTAACATTTAAGGAACACCAACATTTCGAACGGCTGTTTTCAAAACCATTTCTCTTCAAATTCTCTAGAGATTTCTGGAACAGACCTGAGTAAAAATATTGTCAGAAATAAATCTATAAATTGACCTTAAACAGAAAAGATTTCTTCTATACATATTCAATTAAATTTCTTAATATAAACATACAATTTTTAAGAAAAATCCATACCCAGAAATTAAATAAATAAATTAAAACTTATATTAAAAATAATGAAAATGCTCGATTTCTATCGTACTATTATATAACTTTTTTAAAAGAAAAAATAAATATTTTACATCAATTCAACATTTTTAAAATAAGATATTGATAAGATATTAAAATAAGATTTATATTGATACAAATGCTTAACTAATACGATTTCTTTCGTCTTCTAATTGAACGTTTTTAAATGACAAAAAATATACATCAATCGAAAATAGATTTCAAATTGTGTAAATATAAAATTAAAATTACTGTGGAAGTTAGTCAAGACTTGATTCAAAATCAAACCAAATATTTCTCTTATAATTCTAACTCTTAAAAAAAATTAATTTGATTGTACTTAATTATTATACAAAATAATGGTATTAAAATGGAAATTCTAACTCTTAAGAATAATTAATTTGAATGTACCTAGTTTTTATACAAAATAATGGTTTTAAAAATGGAAATTCTAACTCTTGAAAAGAATTAATTTAATTGTGCTTAATTTATATAAAAAATATTGTAATTATAAATGGAACTGTCACCTACATTCTGTGCACTGGTTATGGATGGCGACTTGTTGTCCAGATCGCGCTCTCCACTGGAATGACGGCTCATCTCCATGAAGAACTTCTCCATGCGCAGTCGCTCCTGGGTCATGATCTCAGCGGCGCGTGTCTCGGCGGCAACGACAGCCCGCTGGATTTCGATGACAGCCTGACGCTTGACCTGAAATCGATGCATAAGAAGTTGATTAATAGTAAAAAAATTGAGATTTAAAATTTTGAATTTTCAAAATTTCAAAGGGGGTACCCTTAGCATCGAAATCGAATATTGGTCGAAAATAATTAAATTTTCTAAATGAACAAATTTTGAATGCAGATGGAATTTAGAGGCCGAATTATGATCAAAATGACATTCCGCTTGAAAATCGGTTTAGTTTTGATTAAGTTATGACAGTTTGAAGTTGGTCAGACTTCAGAGTTAGTCACTTTACAAGTCAAAATTTCTATCCAATTCTTCATGATTTTTTACAAAAAAATGAAAGGCTTCAGAATCAAGTTTAAAGTGTCGTTTTATACTAATTACGATATAAAAAGTTGATTAAAAGTGAAAACTTGAGATTTAAAATTTTGAATTTCCATAATTTCAAAGGGGGTACCCTTAGCATCGAAATCGAATATTGGTCGAAAATAATTAAATTTTCTAAATGAACAAAATTTGAATACAGAATGAATTTAGAGGCCAAATCAAGATCAAAATGACATTCCACTTGAAAATCGGTTTAGTTTTGATTAAGTTATGACAGTTTGAAGTTGGTCAGACGGCAACGACAGCCCGTTGAATTTCGATGACAGCCTGACGCTTGACCTGAAATCGATGCATTGAGGAGCTGTGTGTGGAGGGAACGGTTCACAGTGATGAACTCACCTGGGTGACGGCATCTTCGGCATTCCGCTTGAACTCGGCGACCTTCTCTTCGGTCTGGCGACGCAGCTCGGCAAGTGCAGCGGGAGTTAGCTCCTGGTTGCTGCCACCGCCATGTTGCGGCTCGATGCCACGCTGCTGCAGGATGGTGATGGCCCGTTTGGTCTTGTCCACCATCGCCGAGATGCAGTTGAGCATGGTGTGTATGTTCTTCCACTCTTCCTCGCCGCCACCGCCAACAACACCAACACCAGCAATAACGGGGGCAACTGCATTGCTGGCAGCAGCAGCATTGTTGTTGGCGCGTGCCACTTGGGGTGGTGCATGTCGCAGGTCGCGCTCATCGCGTTGCATGAAACCTGCTGCCACTGCCACATCGCCAGCGGCAGCTGCAGCGGCAGCGCTGTAGTCAAAGGCGAGCACGGGGTGGGAGGCAGCCGGATGCATGGCCATGCGTTTGCTGGGTGGGGCATAGTTGGTGGCAGTGTTGGCTGTGGCGCCACCGCTGGCCATGTACTCGCTCCACTCCTGCAGGCCGTTGTGTGCCCCATGCTCCATCATGGAGTCCGACGAGCGACGCTTGAACAGTGCCCCACCGTTGGCATTGGCTGACGCCGCCTGTGGCGCCTCCAGTTGCACGAATATGTCGGCAAACTCGGCGCTTGCCACACCGTGTGGCGTCAGCTCCATCACCGCCTGCTCGTTGCTGGTCACATATTGCAGCGTCGACTGATTTGTGGCACGTGCCAGGGCCATAATCTCGCGTTGCATCAACGCGACGCTGTTCTTCAGCAGCGGCATCACATACGGTCGCAGTGGCAGGTTGATCGCCTCCTGCAACGCCAGCCGGAACTCCTCCAGCGATATCGCACCGCTGCACAGCGACAACACCAATGCCCTCACCCTCTCACTCACCTCCGGCTGGCCCAGCTCCTGCGAGAATTGCACCAAGGCGCCGAGGAACTTGCGCAGCTTGGACAGCAGACGCGCCTGCTCCACATGTGCAGCGGCCGCAGCTGCTGCCGCGGCGGCCAAGGAGGCGGCATGTTGCGACCCCGGCGTGGGCGATGTGGCAGAGGTGGCGCCTCCGTTCACAACGGGCGAGGCGCTGGCGTTGCGCTGTGGACGCTGATGTGGATGCAACTGTTGTGGAGGTGAGTGCGGTGAGCGCGGTGCAAGGCTGCGCGAGAGATCTGGCGGTGAATCCGGCGGTGTGCGGCAAAGGCGATCCCTCTCCCGCTCACGCTCCCGCTCCCTTTCTCTCTCTCGACTGCCATTGGCTGTGCTGACTGTGTTGTTGTTGCTGTTGTTGTTGCTGGCGGAGATGGACATGTCTTTGCTGCTGCTGGAGCCAACCGAGGAGGAGGTGGAGGAGCTCTTGTCGCCGTTGCTGCTGCTGCTGTTGCTGCTGCTGCTGCCGCTGCTGTTGGCTGCAAAAGGAAGAAGGAAACAGACTTGGCTCGTTAGTTAACTCGCAATAAACAACCAAGAGAAACAAGTCTCACATAGAGACAGAGACAGAGAGAGAGAGGAAGAGGGAGATAGGAAGACAGGGAGACAGGATGTGCAGGCGAAGCGCATTACAAATGCATTAGAAGCTGTTGTAGCAGCTCAAACTCGGAAACTGCAACATCAGCCATGCCACAAATATATTTCTCTCTCTTGACCACAACAAGCTACAGCACTTGTCTCGTCCAGTCCGGTCATGTCCCATCCTGTACGGTCCTGTTCTCGGCACAGTAGGTTGCAACATTAACAAATTTGTTTGAACATGGGAAATAAATTAGCAAACATTTTTGGGTGCCATTTGCCAGGGAACAAGCACCAAAAGCCCAGCCAAGCAAGCAAATCAAGCGCCACGCACTAATAGCATGCTAAGGACACCGAATGCAGGGATGAAGAGAGTAGGGAATGAGGAGAAGGGAGGGCAACATGCCTAGCCATGATCCTGCCAAAGCAACAGCAACAACAACAGCAACGCACTCGACTGTAGCTCAAAAATGAAAAGCTTAACGGAAAAGCCGCAGTGCGCAGATGGACGAGAATCGAGTTGATGATGACAAAGGGCGGATGGGCGGGAGGAGGAGAGGGGAATGCACAGCAGTTGCCGGCCAGGCGACAAATGACAAAGGAAACGTTTACGCTAATGAAATGAAACAACTTTGCACCTTAAAACAGACATAAGCAAGGTTGCTCCGTTTCTATCGTTTCTTTGGCAGCTATATGATATAGTAGTCCGATCCAAAAATAAAAACAAACTTGTTCTGCCTATGGTATCCAGGAAGCTACATACCAAGTTTTAAGTCTCTAGCTAACAGACGGACAAACAGACGGACAGACGGACAGACAGACGGACATGGCTCAATCGACTCGGCTGTTGATCCTGATCAAGAGAATATATACTTTGGGGGTCTGCCACGCCCCCTTCTGCCAGTTACATTCATTCTGCCAAACACATTATACCATTTTCAATGGGCTCAGGGTATAAAAAGAGATACAGGCCTGTTTAGGTTATCACTGCCACTTTAAGAGGATTTCTAAAAATGTATTTTCTGACTTTGCATTTATTCGAAGTACTTTAAAAATATTTTTTTTTCACTTTATAATACTTAAATTCACCAGCTCAAGGGGAATTCAGTATGCATAACATTTCCAATGAAATAAGAACAGGTTAAAGATCGTCACTTTCGATAAAGCTTGCCAAAATTTAAAACCGGAATAGCAATGATAATTTCAATAAAAATTTAGATTTACAACAAAAATCAGTGCTTTGATCTTATGAATCTAAAACAGAAATAGTCCTGTTAAATCCTATATAAATCCTATATATACATCAAAATATCTGTCCGATAGTTATCAGAGACCTTATAAAATGGGTATAATAATATTTTAACTTAGATTCGTTTAAAAAAATACTTATAATAATAAAAAATTGTCCATAATACTAAACTATACTATCCTATTGATAAGAAAAATATTTTATGTTCATAAATTCTAAATTAATTTATTTGTATTATTCGAGCAATTATTGAAAGAATTATTTTATATCAAATAAAACAGAATAGTTTTACCATATTTATTTAAAATATACTTTATATTATATAATTTAAAATTAAATATACGTATTTTTGCTAGTCTAATGACAACCGCATCTTAATTTAATTCTGTCTCTATCACTTCCTTTTGTTCTTATGTCTTTCTCTATCATTTTGACTTGCTGTGAATTTTGCAACGGAAATTCGGTTTGCAAATGTTTTGTCGCCTGTTTTGCATTGGCGACCAAACACACACACACACACACACACACACCACACACATACAAACTTTGTTTGCACAAGCTAATGGAAATTGTTTATATGTGTGTGTGAATTTGTTGGTTGGTGTGGGGTGCAAATGTTGCCACTGCTGCTGCTGCTGCTGTTGTTGCTGTTGCTGCTGCTGCTGATGACGATGGCGTTGGCGAAGTTGATGGCAACCAGTCGATGCTGCTGTTGCCGCTGTGGCTGCTGCACAGTTTGCTTTTGTGATAATGATTGTGGATACAGCTGCAACTGGCTGTGTTTTCACAGCCATTCAGGCACGCCAATCGAAGGACGCACACACACACACACACACATACAGTTGGAGAGTGAGTGAGAGTGAGAGGGAGTTGAAGGCATCACTCAACTGAGTTGGCGGCGGCTTATCAAACGCCAAACATAGACAATGATGGATCACATGATGCCGCCTGCCCTGTAATTGGCTGCTATGCAAAAAAAAAAAAAACACAAGCAGATGAAGAAGAAGAAGAAGAGGCAGAAGCAGAAGAAGAAACAGGCTAACTAAGTACAACAGATAGTGTATCTGTCGTCCACTCTGTAAATGTATCTGTCTATGTATCTATCTATCTAACTGAGTATCTAACCGACTGTGTACAATTGTAAAATATTGCATTTGGTCTGGGGCTTAAAACTTTTGTTCGGCCCCCGCAAAAACCACAACTGACCCAAAGTTGTACCCCTGGGAGCCTGCGGACCAGCTGTGACGCTGTGACTGCGCACGAAAAATGTTTCGGCCACGAAAAACTATTTACGAAAATTTTGTGTTGACAATTCACATATTTTCTAAAACATAATGTTGGCCATTTGTGTGAGTTTCTCTGCTCTGTGCTGCTGTGTGTGTGTGTGTGTGTGTGCGTGGGAGGCTTAAGGGGGCGTGGCAATGCGGCACTGTGGGAGCCTCAACGGCTGGCGCAACATCAGCATCAGCAGCAGCAGCAACAGCAGCAACAGCCATCGATTTAAGGTTACGTATACGCAGCATGGGCCAGTGGCAGTCTATATGTGTGTGAGTGTGTTTGTATATGTGTTCGTATGTGTGTGTGTGTGTGTGCGGGCAACAGAAATTTGCACAGCTGCGTCTCATAGATTGCAGTCGAGCGCACAAAACGAAACGTTGGCAAGTTTAGTTTCTGTTGTTGCTGTTATCGTTGTTGTTGTTGTTGTTGCTGTTGTTGCTGGCATAGTCATTTGGGAAAACAATCATTTTGGCAAATATTCATCATGCGCTGTTTGTGATTATCATCATCATCATCATCATTGGCAACAGCAGCAGGCGGCCATAATGAAGTTTGAATTGTTATAGTTGTTGCTGTTGCTGTTGCTGTTGTGGGCGTCTCTGCAACACACAGCAAACATTTGTTAAACAAAACTTCTACTTCTTCTTCTTTTTTTTCAAGTGTTTCAGTTTTGAATGTTAATTAGAGACAAACATTTGATAGAATTTAAGCGCCTTAAATGCAGAAAGAGCACACACACATCAATGGCCTGGGAATTGACACAGGTACGCACAGCAGCAACACAACCACAAAAGCAGCAACAACAATCAAAGCAAAGCACACAAAACATCAGCCCCTAAAAGCAGGCAACGTTTTTTCCTAGATGCGGGTTGGCATTGTTGTTGTTTTTATTGCTGTTGCTGCTGCTGCTGCTGCTGGGAATACCAACAGCGGCTGTTGTTTTCTGGGCTAGCGTACAAAAAGAAGATGGAAGTAGAAAAACCTTGTAGCACACACACTCACACACACACACTCACACACAAAGTTTTGCTGTGGGTTCTGCGGTGCCAGCAAACAGTTGAATCAAACAATTTGTAGTTTTACTTTGAGTCTGAGGCGTTCAGGAAGCATTTAAAAAACAGAAAATTAACTGGCTATATACTCTCAATGTGAGCGGGTTTCTCTCGGGAACGATGTTAGATTAAGATGAAATCTCTAATTTTATTTCATTAATATTAAATCAATTGTTCAAGTTTTTATTAGATCTTGAAATAACATGCGATCATGGTTATTATCAGTTCGTTTTAAACTATAATAATGAGTATTGTATCCACTTCAAATGAACTATCGAACATGTAATTAAAATATTTAATACAATTTATTTAACAATTAAATTTATTGTTGAATTATTTGATTTCTGCTGTGCTATTTCAGGTATTTTTGAATTAATATAAAATTAAAAAAAATATATATATATTTATTCTATTTAGAACTCTTTTATTTAAATAATACTGGGATCATTTATAATATTTCTTTACGAATATTTCGATTATATTATATCTGATTAGGTTATCTATAACGGGTTGTCACCATAAATAAACTCATGACTAAAAATGTTTTTACTACTGCTTTCTGGTCGTCCTTAAATCTTTTTTATTTATACAATGAATTTAGAAGTTTGCTTAGTTTTTGACTTTTCGTAATAATTGAAATATATTTTAAATTAAACAAAAAATAGCAGACAAATATGAAAATGTTAGACACAGTATTTTAAAGCGACACAAGAAAAATAAAATATTTTAACAAAAGTTCTCCCTGGTAACAGGATATCTAATAAATAGCAACTCAAACCAATCTCTAACTCTCTCTTTCTCTGTCTCTCTGTATCGCAACATTTTGGTTTGTTGTTGTTTCGTGCTCTTTTTCCCCGTCACAATACAAGCAAAAGAAACACACACGCACACACACACACTCACACACACACAGAGACAGACAGGAGGAGAAAGCTACACGCACACAGCTGTTGGCATTCACACCATCAATCGTCGTGCCTGTCGCTTGGCTGCACTTGTGCTTCCAATTCCAATCCCAATCCCAATCCCAGCTCGCAAGTCCCCAATTAAACGCCTTAATGTATGCCAGGCATATCTCCATTCACACTGCCACACATACAATCACAATTCTCCCACTTGCCACTTGCCACATGCCACTTGCCACATGCCACATACCCCTTGCCCAGCTCTCATTAACAGCTCTCATTTCGAATTCCCATGTGCTGTCCATGCCACTCACCTTTAAGCCGTCGACTAATTGCAGCCGCAGTCGCTGCTGTGTTCGCTGCCGCTGCCGCTGCCACGGCTGCTGCTGATGAGGCCGCTGACGATGACGCGGATGAGGCAGCTGTTGATGTTGCCACTGCGACCGCTGCCGCTGCTGCTGCTGCTGCTGCCGCTGTGGCCGCGTCATATGCGTCCTTGTCGGTAATCTCCTCCTTAATTATCGCTTTACCATCGAGCGCCATCTGCAAATAGTCGCAAATTAGTTGAGGAATTTAAACAACAACAACAACGCCCCAACAAAATGTAATTAGAAGCAGGCGGCCAATACAGCCAGTACAACCTGTACAGGTTCCCATGCATCGATCAAAACAGAAAACATCAAGTGACAAAGTTCTCACATTATGATTTCAAATTATTTGATTTCAATTTGATTAAATTGTTGTCTGACATGCAAATTGGGCGTACAAACAACAAAGACCTTGCACTTCCCTCCATTCCTCCCCTTCCCTACCACCCTGCGGTTGGGGGCTTGGGGGTCCGTGATTGGGCCTGTGACTGCGCCACATTATGGGCAGCTGTAGCCCGGCCTTAAATGCAATACTGTTTAGTTGTCCCAACAGCAATGTGGTACCAACAATGGGAATTGTTAATGCCGAGCTTTATTTCAATTGTTTTGATTTAATCGGGAGCTAGTTGCTACACCCTTTTAGATTGTCCAAGGATATCAATAGAATATATTAATAATTGAATTGCACGCTATTAACAAAGTTAGAAACATAATAAAAAGAGTAAGCAGCTGAACAAATAAAAACATTTTACAGCGGAAATGTCTGTAATTTCTTAATAGTTTAATTTATTTTGCTTTTAGGTAATACAAAATATTACAAGTTCTTAATTGAAGATTATATTTAATAAATATTTCTAAATATCCTTAAAATATTACAAGACCTCTTTATAAATTCTGTGGATATTTAAATAATGTGTTTATGTATTTGTTTACTGAGAGTTGGTTAAAGGGTATTTCGTATATATGCAATCCATGATTTTTCAAATAAATATAATATAAATATTGTTTTTTTTAAATATCCTTAACAAAAAGTATTTAAAAATTAATGAAATGGACAGTGATGGAAAAATATTACAAGTTCTGAATTGAAGATCCCATTTAATAAATATTTCAAAATATCCTTAAAATATAATAAAATCTCTTTATAAATTCTGTGGGCTTTTAAATAATATGTTTATGTATTTGTTTACTGAGAGTTGGTTAAAGGGTTTTTCGTATATATGCAATCCATGATTTTTTAAATAAATAAAAATTTTTGTTTTTTTTTAAATATCCTTAACAAAATTATTTAAAAATTAAAGAAATGGACAGTGATATTTTTCCATCACTGTCCATTTACCAATTTAGTGGCCAAATATTGATAACTGATATGCCGTAAGGAATATTGACGGATTGAAGTTGTTGAATTAATTTAAATTTGTTGTAGTTCCTTAAATATTGCTCATTAATATCAGATAAAAAAATAAAAAAAATATTTAATAAAATTATTTTACATAAATACATTTTTTAAATTAAAGAAGTAAATATAAATATTGTATTTGTTGCTATAATTCGTGTGGAAATTGCAACACTTTAATTGAGTCAATTGACGTGCATGGGTGTGTGTGTGTGGTTGAGTGTGTTTAGGTGAGTGTGTGCATTGTCTTTCAACGCAATTGATGTACCACAATCACCCTTACTCATTTGAGGCAACTGCGTGCCTTTCAACAAGGCAACAAGGCACTCAGTGTGCACTTACCACCTATTGAATGAATCTCATGCCTCCCACCCAACCGCACAATTGTACAACCACCCAGCCACCCAGCCACCCAACCACTCAGATACAGCACCCTTTGGCACGCACCTGCTCATGTTCATGTCCGGTTCGGACCCATGTCGAGTGAGCATGGGGAAAATTTGTTGATTTTTATCACTAAAATATGTAAATACCTGGGCTGGAACTGTGGGAGTTTGTGCAGCTTGCCGACTGCATAAACAAAAGCGCAAAGGAATAAAAAGCCAAAAAAAAAGAAAGAACAAGAAGCGGAAGGGGAAAATCTGCTCATTTTCATTCATGTTTTGGATCTACAGTCACCTCAGCCCTGTTGGCCCCCTTTTGGCCACAATTCAATTGGCCGTTTGAGGTGTAAAAACAGTTTTTGGCGCAATGTTTAAAGTCAATCGTCGCACTTGGCCCGAAAGGGGGATACTACGAGTATTACAAATATGTGAGAGAGACATAGATGATGAGAGGGCGAGAGAGAGACAGAAAGAGAGAGAGTCAGATGTTGAGCAGCTGTTTCGCATCACGCAAATTACTAAAAATGCTGCGAATGAAATTCTATTAAAAATAAACACTTGACACGGCAGCTGCCGTTTGCCAAAGTGGCAAGACCAAGAGACACATGGCGGGGGCAAGGCAACTAATGACGGATCAAGCCAGCATATGGCGTCTATAACACTTGTCAACTGTTTATTGGGGCGAAGGGGATGAAGGGGAACGATGGCAAATAACTAACAAAGCGAAACATGCGTGACAGGCGGCAACAACAAGTGTTTTGTGTGTGCGCCAGGTGAGTGGGCGGCCATGTGGGCGGTTGCCCTGAATCAGTTAATAGCTTTGGCTGTCTGGCTGTCTGGCTGGCTGGCTGGTAGCAGCTGCTTGGCAAAGGCAAAGCCATAGACCGTAGACCAACGCTATGACGAATGAATCAAATGTCAGAAGCAGTCGTGTTGTCGTCGCTCAAGCAGCTGTCGTCCTGTCGGCGGCAGCAGGCAACAACAGCAGCAACAACAGCAACAGCAGAAGTAGCAGGCTTCAACTTGAGTTGTTTCCTGCCAGTGCCCTGCCCCTCTCACGCCTGTCCCCTTGCCTGCCCCTTGGGGGCAGCCACTTCAAAGCTGCCTCAGCTTGAGCTTCAGCTTCAGCTAAAATGGAAAATGTCGCCCGCAGAACTTTTGCCACAAAACTTGGGGCAGCTGCCAAGCTGGCACAACGTTGGCAACGGCTGCTGGCGAAATTGCTAAAAGAAAAAGTAATTATTTAAACGGAGTGGAGTAGAGTGGAGTGAAGGCGGTGGAGGCGGTGCGGGCGTGCCAACTATTAGGCAAGCCGTTAGCAAAGCAATGACAAATTAAAAGCAACAATAACAACAATAACAACAACAGCAACAGCAACAACAACAGCAAGACAAAGACAAAACAAGTCGCGCATAATTTTCAATAAGGCCTCTGCACAAATCATAAAAAATTCAACGACATTCATTTAATTCGTGTGTAAAAAAGGCCAAAACCCAAAAAAAGGCCAAAACCCAAAAGTCTGCACTCGCCTGCCATTGTACTATGGGCCGAGCGGCCACTTTTGTGAACCAAAATTCTTAAAAATAGACAATGTTGTTTAATTTGATAGTACACAGAAAAAAATCATTAATCAAGTATGAAATACTTAAATAAAGCCCAGTTTTTCTAAAAAATATTTTCATTTTTTGGGGCTCTGTAGTATTTGTTTTCAGTTAGATGAAATAATTTTGGTTTCTTAGTCTTTTTTAATGTCGATTTTTAAATATCTGTGACATTTTATTTACGTATTATCTTAATTTAGGAATTATATCTTGAACACACTTATACTTAAAAAATTCAAGCTAAAATCAAGCTTTTTAAACTTGATATTTAGAATGTATTTTTTTTCTTCGTACCAACACTTATTTTTAAATATTTCTTTACAAGTTGTTTTAATTAAAAAATAATTTATTTATAGCATATATACTTAATTTGAGAAACTGTTCGTCATAAAATTTGTATTCTTAAGAGAATTTATAAAATTGCATTAATATATTCATGTTCCTATAAATACAATGGGAGCGAAGATTTGAGTATACGTCTAGTACATTTATAGATAACGTATTTTCATATAGAATTTACTTTCTCTCACGATCTTCCATAATACGTGATTCTCTCTCCTAGTTTTTTCAGTCTATATCAGCAGCTTGTTTGCGGTGGTTGTTTTAAGGCGGTGAGCAGATTTATTTTGAGAACTACTGTGTACCGATAAAGTTTTTGTGTTATTTTCAGAAAATTAATTATATTTAAACAAATTCAAAATAATGCATAAAAGAAAAACTTAGACTTGGTTGACATTATGTCACGTCAAAGATACATTCCAAAAATTAACATTTTAACAGCAAGTGTTTTTTTTAGTAACAGCTGTTAATGTAACAGTTTGATGATCAAGCACATTTATAATAATAAAGCCCTAGGACCACTAATACTGCTGATCAACTCATTGTTATTAACATAGTTAAAGCTGATTAGAGCTTTGAACCTTTTTTTAGCTGGAAGCCAAGTATGGAAAAGTTTGAAATATTGCCTGGTAATAATGAAAGACCTGCGGATGGAAATTCTTTCGCCTCTTTGGAGGACATTGAAAGGCCCCCTCTCAGAAAGATCGATAAGATCTGTAAGACTTCTTGTATGCGGAAGCGTTACACAATCGCCAGCATGGCCTTTGTGGGATTCCTGATTGCCTTCGGTATGCGATGCAATATGCAGGTTGCGAAGAACACATTTACACAAGATGGGGTAAGTAAATGAGCATCCAAAATTGCTGAAGATCTTAAGCCATCTCTTCTCCAAGAATCATAGAGGAGTCCTTAAAGATCTGATTTTTCTCGACCTTTCAGACCATCTTTATGAACTGGACCGTTTCGATGGAAAGTCATGTGGACTCAGCCTTCTTCTGGGGATATCTGGCTGCTCAAATACCTGGTGGTTTTATTGCATTCAAATTTCCGGCGAATAAAGTCTTTGGTCTATCGATTGTCAGCTCCGCCTCATTGAATTTGTTGTTGCCACTTATCATGACGCTGTTGCATGGTCATGTGCTGATTTGGTTGCGTGTGTTGCAAGGACTTGTTGAGGTAAGTCAATCATAAGATCGAAATTTAGTTTAGCGTCAGACACAAATTTAATTTTGATAAGATAAGCACGTAAGTAGAAGTATATAGTACATATATACAATTTATTTATTCATCTATTAGAGTTTTTATTTTGCTTGATTTTTTTTATGTATTTCAAGGGTGTTTTGAATTCGGCTTGTCTTGGTATTTGGCGCTTCTGGGCGCCACCCATGGAACGCACTCGCCTTGCCACATTGTCCTTCTCGGGATCGTATGCAGGCGTTTTTCTGGGTCTGCCTCTATCTGGACTCCTGGCTAATGCTTTTGGTTATAGAGCGCCATTTTATGTCTATGGCTTCCTTGGAATTATTTGGTATTTCTTCTGGATCTGGCTGAGCTTTGAGAAGCCGCGGAAGCACCCAGCAATTAGCACAGCCGAGTTGAACTTTATTGAGAATTCGTTGGAGGAATCGTCGACATCTAGAATAAGAGAGAGATCGATTGATGCTACAATACCCTGGATTAAAATCTGTAGCTCAATGCCCTTTTATGCCATCATTGTGGCAAATTTCTGTCGTCAGTGGAACTTTTATTTGCTGGTTCTGTATCAGTCTTCGTTTTTGAGGCACAGATTCAGTTTCAAGCTTGATGAGACCGGTTTGGCGAATGCTCTGCCCTTTTTAATCTTGTTGGCGATTGTGCCCCTTGGCGGCATGTTGGCGGATCTTTTACGGAAGAAGAGCATCCTTTCCCCTACAAACGTAAGAAAGCTTTTCAGCTGTTGCGCTTTTGTCCTAGAGGGACTCTGCTTTCTCCGTCTGGCACATTCCTCAACTGTAGTAAGTGGAATTTACTCTTCTCTGATTATCCTACTTATGTTTTCATTCTTGCAGAATGAAGTCATGATCGCTTTGCTTTGCGGTGTGGCATTTAATGGTCTAGCCGTTTCAGGTTACTATGTGAATTATTTGGATATTGCGCCACGTTATGCGAGTTTATTGATGGGTCTCTCCAATGGCATTGGCATTCTGACTGGCTTCATTGTGCCCCTCGTGATGGACGCACTTATTCAGGAAAATGTAAGTTAAATAGTAGTTTATTTTATTAACTGGCCTTAAGTTCATGTTACTTTCAAATCAGCCCACTGGTTGCTGGACGACCATCTTTACATTGGCCGCTTGTGTTCATTTGATTGGTTGCATCTTCTACGGCGTATTTGCCTCGGGTGAACTGCAGCCCTGGGCTGAGCCAACTGCGGAGTTGAATAACGATTGCACTCGAACCAAACTCTAGGGTCGTGAAATATGAAGGATCCATTCAATATAATGGGTTGAAAATAGAATTTTTTGATGACAAAACTTTATTCTTTGTTTATTTTATTAATATCATAAATTTGAATACTAATTTTAAATTGATTGCTGTCAAAAGTTTTACTTTATCAACTTAAAAAATCAATGTTGGTTCAGAAAAACTGACTAATAGGCCCATAGTACATTGGCCATGTGGCTGGACACCAAAGCATTTTATACTTTTATCCCTTTTGCCAACAAAAACACTCACACAGACCACACACTCACAGCTGTAAAAGGAGCAAGTGGTGAAGATGGAGGAGAAGGAGGAGGAGGAGAAGAAAGAGGAACAGTTGTGGCAGAGTTAACAAAAAGGCGCGCCAACTGTAATAACAACAACAGAAACACACACACACACACACACACACTCACAGCTATGAAGGGTTGCTAACTATAAGGGAGAGGGAGAACTGGAAGTTTTGGGGATGGCTGAAATCACAGCACAGCTGCATGTGCTTTAGCTGTAAGCTGCCAGTTCACGTACTCACTGGGAACAGATGTGTGTCTGTGTGTGTGTGTGTGTAAATGACAGCCGCGTGGACGAGTCCAGTTAACACACACACACACACACACACACACACACACATGATCCCATAGTCCCATAGTCCGGCTTTGTACAATTGTAGTTGTAGTTGTGTGTGGACTGCGTCATTATGCACAAGTGGCGCTCGCAGCCAACGCCGCCTGAAAGAGATTACTGGCGACGACACCTGTGCAACAGCAACAGCAACAGCAACAGCAGCAACAGCAACATCAACAACAGCAGCAACAATAACAACAGCAACAATAACAATCCATGTTTGTACATTTCAACAAAAGGACGTACTTATTTCAATGCGAGTTGATGTGTGTGTGTGGGTGCGGTTTGTGTGCGTGTGTGTGTGTGTATTTTACAGTAAAAAGTTTATTTTTTTTTGCAACTGGCTGCGTCAGCTGCTTCATTACACATGAAGTCTTAAATGTGAGTCTGTGTGCTGCCCAAGAAGTTATTGGAACTTCAAATGTGTAACCGTTGAATATCCTAACAAAAATTTTGAAATATTGCGAAACATTTTAAAGAATTTTACACATTTTTGTCTATTTGAATATGTCTGAAAATTATGATAGAATTATCTAAGCATTGGCCTTTTTTAATTATGTTAGGAACACATTTCGTGACTTTTTTGCCGAGCACAAAAAAATGAATATTTTAATAATATAAAATAATGTCTTAAATTTTTTAAATCGTTTACAAATCTGTTTCTATTTTATGTATACTCTAGATATAACTTAGTACAGATACTACACAAAAATTTATATTAAATTTGCTTAAACGTTTTTTTTTACAGTTTAAGTAATACAATCTTGTCAATTCCATCTATTTTTCCATCATATATCATTAATTATTCTGTTATATTTAGGTAGTATTTTATTAAGATAGATTGTTTGAATAAAATGATGATAATATAATAATTCGTGAAAGGGTTTTTTTAAATATTTATAGCTCTTCAGTTCTATATGTAAGTGTGAAAGCAACCCTCGCTAGTTGCTGATGTATGTCTCCTTGCCACAAGTGTAGATGGTGTGTGTGTCTGCAACGTGCCGCAGCATCAGCGTCATTTTAAATTACACATAACACAAACACAAACACAAAAAGCAGCAGCAACAACAATTTAACACTAGTTACCGCACGTGTGTGTGTGAATGTGTGTGAGTGTGAGTGTGTGTGTGTGTGTGAGTGTGTCAGGCATAATAAGATAATGTCATGTCACATCGACCAACAGCAGCAACAACAACAATTGTAGTAACAACAAAGAGTTGCAGCAACAGAGGAAGCAGCTCAACAGCAACAATAGCAGCAACGACAGCAACAACAGCAACAACAACATCATCAGCAAACAGAGTTGAGCGAGTGTCGCTTTTAATCGGCTTTATGGTCTGTTTTATTTTCGATATGAACTGTTTTATGCCTCGCCTGGACATTAAGCGGCCATTCAGCGAGTCAACGTTGGCGTTGCAGCTGCAACAGCAATTGTTGTTGTTGTTGTTGTCGTTGTTGCTGTTGCAACGTCGCGACGGCTAGAACATTTTACCGACTGTTGCTGCATGTTGCCAGAATTTCAATTATGCAGCTGATGCCTTGCAGCTGCAGCTGTTGCTGCTGTGTCTGTGTCGGTGTCTGTTGTTGCAACACCAAATGCAATTTTCAAACGAAACGAGGCCGGATTCTTGCCAATTGAAGATAATCCAGCTGCTTTGGCTCTTGTACTTATTGTTGTTGTTGTTGTTGTGTCTGATTGGAAAATGATTTTCAGTTAGTGCAGCACGTGCCGTTGTCCATTGTTGTTGCTGTTGCTGTTGTTGATTACTTGCGCAGCCAAGTTGTCTGCAACAGTCGTGTCGGCAAGCAGGCAGCTAAGCAGAAAGGACGTGGGGTGGCAACACATGTTGCCACGTGCCATTGACGGTGACGGTGACGTTGATGTTGTGGCCAGGGCTGCACTCGACAGTTGCTGCGGTGTCGTGTTGCTGTCGTTTTCAATTAAAAATTGCGACTGACAGCAGCTGCTGCTGATGGCAATGCTAGCACCTGTGCAATTGTTGTGCATCCAAAAGTGGCAACAACACTTGACTCTCTTCGTTTTGGGGCAGCCATTAGTGACACATGCTCGAATCGATGGTTGATGTTGCTGCGACGTCAGCAACACATGCCGGCAGCAGCAGCAGCAACATTCTTTACTCTTTTTTTTTTTTTTGTCGGACAACTAACAGCAAAAATCTGTTGCCGGCACTTGAGTTGCAGCTCAAACAACTGTGCCACATGACAACTTACAAGACGCAAGCGGAGAAAGAGATGCAAGATATGCGCGTTGTACTTCAAGCTGGCAGCTGTTGCCACTTGGCGGGCGCAGTTTTTCAGTTGCTGCTGCTGCTGTTGCTGCTGCTGTTTCCCTTGCCACTTGCAACTTGCCACTTGCCCCTTGTCCGTTCGTTGTTCAATGTTCAATGTTCGTTGTTGCCTGGCATCATCTGCGTTTCATCTGGCGCAAGAAATATTGCGGCAGCTGCGTCGATGTCGCTGTCGTTGTCGACGCCCCTTTTGCCCAAAGTATCTCTCTGTGTTTGTGTGTGTGTGTATCTGTGTGTCTATATGTGTGACAAGGTCAGCGCTGTGTCTGGAGATTGAGGCAGTGGCTGCTGCAAATTCAATTCAAATGTTTTTGGCCCAAAGCAGCAGCAGGAAATCCAACCAGACAATTTGGGCGCTTGCCAGCAAACCGGCAAGGCAAAGACAAAGGTTAGGGAATGTGAGGGGGCTGTGAGGTCTGAGAGCTTGTGGGGGTAGAAGAGGGCGCTCTGTATCTGCGCTGGACATGCCGTTAGTCGTGGCGTATGTCTTTCTTTATTTTCGCTCTTCTTTTTTTCAACTTGTGCGCACTATTTAGAAAATGTTTAAAACATAAGAGGCGACAGTTGGGGCTAAAGGATTGCCAGATAGACTGAAGGCGGAGGGGAGGCAGAGGCGAAAGGGGAGGAAAAAGTAAGGGACTATAAAGTAACACAATGAAGAGTCTGTTGAAAATGGCAGCAACACTTTGAAGAAGATGAATGAAATGTACAGCACTTAGTGCTCCTCGTACTTTACTCAATAGAATGACAGCAAATAGACAACATGACGCATGCCAGAACTGCACAACTTCTTTGCTGGTTAGCAAGTGTTAACTTAACTAGCCTGCATACGTTTTAACCCATTTCATTTGTCTCGAAACATGCTTATAATCTAAGACAGCTAAAAACAACTACCAACTACTTATTATTAATCAAAACACCAATCTCAAGAACATAACAATAATAATAACCATAAATCATTGGCTAAGCAACTCGTAAATATACAAAAAATTATAACTTTAATCCATACCAAACTTGCTTTAGACCATATCTTCTATAGCTATAGTTACGCGAAACTTACAATATTGTTGCAATTTGTTGATAATAATAGCCATAGTATGAAAAAAAAAAAACAATAAATTATTGCGATTACACTAGAGCAAACAGATTTTTAAAATAAAGAATCTTTGTCTGAAATGTTTTTTTTGTTTTAAACATTCAAAACGATTTTATTTTTTATGCATTTTAATTTATAAATTATTTTAAAGCAGTCTGTAAATCGTTTCAAAATTTAACCCAAAAAATTCCATTCATTTGGGTCTAATATTATTTTTTTCGAATCCAAGCCGTACGAAAATCTTTATCAAAGTTTTAGTTTACCTACAGAATTTAGTTTGATTTCTATTTATTTTTATATATGAGGACTTTTATATACAATATGTATTTTTAATATTCTCAAAAAACATACAAATACATGCTAAAGTATTTACGCTTAGACTGTGAATTGTTTTCAACACAATGCGAAATAATTTCAACTTTTTCTATGACATTTTTGTGTTAGCCCGAAAACATTTTCTGGCTTCTTTCTGTGCGCTGTGGCCACGTCTTTTTAATAAGCTGCCACTTGCAGCGACAACAATTTTGCAGTGCCACAACAGCAACACACACACACACACACACACACACACGAAAGAAGCTTGAAACAGGTTCAGGATGAGAATGAAAATAAAAAGTAGAAACCAAAAAAATTGTTTTTGACTTTTCGATTAAGCGTATATAAAAATACTAACATTGCGTGTGTATGTATGTGTGTGTGTGTGTTAGTTGTTGTGCTGTGCGTGACACTTTTGGCGTTTTGTTTGGCTTTGTGCTTTGAGCTTAGTTACAAATTGTTTTGTTCCTGTTGCTGTTGTTGTTGTTGTTGTTGTTAATAAGCAAATTGACTTATTTCCGGTCGCCATTGTCATTGGTTGCTGTTGTTGTTGTTGTTATTGTGCTGTGGCTCAGCTGTTTGGTGGCCAAACAAAATGGCGTCTCATTATTCAATGTCATCTAGGCGTCGTGTCGCCAGGGGGCGTGTCTCTTAATTGCCAAGGTGTGAAAATGTTGCCTCAACTTTATTTCGTCTGCTGGGGAGTTGCTGAGGGGGCAGGGGTATGGAGTTTACAGCGCTAATGATTGATTGAGCGCTTGATGGATGGCTGGGCAGGGATTTTTGGGGTTGCCACATGCCACTTGCCACTTGCCACATGCGGCATGGCACCCACTAAGCAGCAAACAACAGCTGCAATTGTCATGTGCATTTCACCTGTGCCTCTCAATGCACTTATAACGGTAATAACTTTGCCCTTTTCACAGCTATGTCTGTCAATTCCAAATGCATTCAGTGATTTTTGCTTTCAGCTAATGGTCAATATGTCAATCCAACAAACTGACAATACGCCAATCAGGAAATGTCCATCTAATGCAATATTCAATGTGCTTATTAGCCGATACCCTCAGCTCTTATTTATTAATAGCCAATTGTTAGTGGTAACAAAGTTCGCAGACTGCTAATTACTGAGTCCTTATTTAGGTAAAGCAAATTGTTGTTACTTCATTAGCCTATTGGCTTAATTTATTAGCCCTGCTCTTGCTTACAGCGCATTTTATTGTTTATTCAACTGCAAGCTGATCAAATAGATCATTTGCTATGCTGAGCCGAAACTTAAATACCCTTACAGATCGAATAGTTTGTGCATATTTCATTTAATTGCTTAATGATTGATAAAACAGTTTCGTAGTCTGAGCTTAATATTATGTAAATAAAGTACACAAAAATTATGATAATTAATATTATTTCAAAAAGGGAAATAATAATAAAAGTGATAATATTGATAATGATAATTTAACTAATTTAATATCAACTATGTACGGACCGTTAAGTAAAATAAAAGTAATAATAACTAGATAGGTCAGCGAATAACAAAAATATAAATAATTGATAATTAAATGTAATATTTAAAATTAAGAATAAAGTGTACAGTTTTAATGGACAAACCAAGTCTAAATTAGTAAAAATAAGTTGCCAGCACAAAAAAAAATAAAATAAAATATGTTTAAAGCAATTTATTATACTTAGGGCCGGTTTTTCAATGTCTCCTTAAATTTTATAAAATAGATAAGTTCAAATTTGACATTGATTTCTATACATTTTACGTCAAAATATCTGTTGTATAGTCATCAAACCCCTTAAATAGATATTGAAAAAACGGCCCTAAGTAACACTATTATAGTAAATAGTAAAACTACAACAAATAGGATATATTGACTAGCTTAAACTGTTCTTTAGATCGAATTAAATTGCACAAACTTTCTTAAAAGACATACACTTTTCAGTTTTCATTCGCATATACTAATATTTAAAAGTTAGGGTATATAGTTGTAGCTAAAAGAGCTCGCGTTGAGCCCACAAGATGTTATAATGTTTATGCAGGTGTTTTGCCACAGACGGCAGCAAAAAGGTGAAACAGCAGCTGGCTGAGGCACTTGCCACTTCCCACTTGCCACTTGCCCCTTACCGCTCTCTTCCGCTCTGCGGCAAGAGCAGATCATTCAGCAGGCGCTTCACAACAGCTGCCAGTTAGTCAAGGTTAGGCTGGTTAGGCACGCAGGGCCAATCCAGGCCAGGTAACTCACCTGGGCTCTGACTCATGCAGCTGGCGGCAGGCAGCAGCTGTTAATGCAGATGGCCCGAAGAGTGGTTAACTGCCAGCTGCAGATATTTGGCACGTGTGAGCTTAAATTGTGCTCCATTCAGGCCAAGTAGCAAACTATCTATAATTGTTGCAATTAACTGATATAATTTAAATTCTATAAGATTGCAGGATTCGTTATACATTTACATTTGTCAATTGTTTGGTTAGTAGAAGTTTTGCTTTTTGGCTGTTTGAGATACAGATACTGAGAGCAGCGGCAATTGAAATGGCAGCTAGCTGCAATTATTTGCAGTTGGGATGGCCATCAGAAACAGACGGCGGCTAAAGGCTAAAGGCATTGCTTGGCAGCAACTTCCGCATACACCACACACACAAACACACACTCAAACACACACATTCCACGGTGAATTCACTGGGGAAATACTCGTAATTTATAATTTCACACGTGAAACTGACAAAATGAATTCGCTGCAAAATATTTCGACTGGCAATGCAAAACATCCAGTTACTAGCCAAGTTTGTAGCGCTGTGTTTGGGCAAATAAAAAACAGATGCGTCGCATTTGAGATATATTTATATATATTTATCGATAGAGCAAACGTCGCAGCTGCCCAGATTCCAGATATACTATATATATATTTTTTTTTTGAGAGTGTCTGTTCTGTTTTGTTGGCTGGGACAGCTGTCGTTATCGCGGCATGAACAATCAACATGTGTTGCACACACAGCTAGCTGGAGGACAGACACACGCACACACACATACAGCCGTAACATTTGTGCATCTTTGAGATACTTTGACTTACCATTTTGAATGTTGTTACTGTAGTAGTACTTATTGTTTATCTGCAATGCTTCAATGTAGTTTGTAGTAATTGTTACTTTGGCTTAATTTACTGCATTGTTTGCGTATCTTTGAGATACATTTGCTGCGTTGACACCCACTAAAATCGCGCGCGCGCTCACTAAATGCAATGGGCGTAATTGACTAACAACCAATTGTGAATTGTGAATGAATCCAATTTACTTGCACATGATTTGTTGTTGTTGATCTATTTATTTGCTATTTATTTGTTGCTGTGAAAGCGACGCGACGCGAACAACAACAAACATTGACGGCAAGCGAAACAGAGACGCGACAAATGTACCGGCATGTCGGGCCACTGCCAAACGACTGAATGATGACTATGGAATTCCGAATCCCAAATATTTCACGCGGCACGAACTGAGAGAGCGAGAGACTGTGAGCAAAAGAGAGAGATGTTGCTGCTATTGAAATTGCTGCGGCTGTTGCTGCTGCTGCGGCGAGACGTCCGCTTAGCTGAAAGTTGAATTTGTTTGTGAGCGCCGTTTCGGTTTCAAATTGCTCAGGTAGTCGCACATGTTTCGTTTTCCTCATTCGTCTGCTGCGCTGCGGCTTCGGCTCTGGCTTCGGCTTTGGCTTCGGCTTGCTGTTTCGACTCGTGTGTTGATTCGATTGCGTTCGCCTGCATTTTGCAAGGCGCATGCGCAGTTGTTTGGTCGCGTCACAAACAGCTGTTCAGCTGCTCACACACACACAGAGACACACACACAGCCACAGCAAAGGAACTGAGGCAGGGGAAACAACAACTGCCTGCCCAGACATCGTCGTCGTCGTCGCAGTCTGCACTTCTTTTTCTTCTTCTACTTCTTCCACAGCTTCTTGTTGTTCTTCTCTTTTATTTCGCCTGGCAGCAGCCGGCATTTGGCCCCGCTGGGCTATTAACATCAGCTGCTGTCGCTGTCGTTGTCGCTGTAGCAATCGCAGCCTCCCTCTCTCCCCTCTCTCCCTCTCTGCCTCTCTCCATGCATTGCTTCGGCTCGACGGCAGCTGAAAAAATTCCTTTTTGGCAGCCGAAATTTCTCAGTTGTTGTTGTTGTTATTGTTGCTGCTGTTTCGTTTTATTTGCGCTGAAATGTGTTTCACTTGGCATAAAATTCCAGTTGGCATTGCGTTTCCAACTGCGTGCCGATATTTAAATAAATTGCCAACCAATTGTATACACACACACACACACACACACACACACACACACACACACATGAGACATGAGATGGAGTACACACCCCCGCCCTGGGGCAAGCCAGTACAACAACCCCCAGCCCAAACCAGTTGTTGTACATTTGAAAACCATTGAATTGGCCTTATGCGCGTGTTCACACCATGTCAAATGCTTAGACCCACACATAATACATATAAACCTAGGAACAACCCCCTACCCACATTCATTTCCACACTCCCACCCCCCTTTCTTTGGCTGTGTTAGCGTGTTGAAATGAGCGAGCAAATTAAAGGCGATTTTGTTTCTCGGATTGGGGATTTGGGATTCTTCTACAGCTGCGTGGGATTATGTGCGACATGGGAATGCGCTTACAATCAAGAATGGACCAACAAATGGAGGAGGTGGAGTTGGTGGTGAAGAAAGGGGGTGGATATGATGGAGTGCTTCTTGATACCCCAGAGAACAGTTGAACAAACGATAAGGATTACTTTTGAGCACAGTTTGCTGTAAATATAAAATAATATTTATATCACTATAAAAACTAACCAATTTCTATACAAACTTGTTCTGAAATTCTCTAGAGTTGACAATTTATTTTTATAATTTTAATTGTAAATTTAGATTGTATAAATAATTTTATTTTATTTAGCTGTTTATAACTAAATTTGCTAATTTAATTTTAAATTCTAAATTAATAGGAAAACTTTTACATTAGTCTATTAAAATTAAATGAAGTGTCAGTTAATACCAGTTAATAACAATGACACTAATAACACTATTCAATCAATAAACACTTAACTCTGCATCAATCCAAATTATGGCATAGTTGCAGTTACATTTCAATATCTCAACAATGGCCATCAGAGTTGACCATCTGAACTTGAGCACAAACAGCTTTGGCAATAAGTGGCCATTCATCTTTCGGCTGCTTGGCCACAATTTAGACCACCCCACAGTCCACAGTGCCACAATCCAGAGTTTCACAGTACTTGCCGCAAAGTAAAACCAATGCACCCTAACCACAAACTTTGGCGTAGCGCATTGCGAACTGAATAAGGGGCAAGAAGATGGGAAGCTGGCAAGTAGAGGAGTTGGAAAAGAGGCAGAAATCTATGTAGCCGGCAACTTCTGTTACAACAGTCTATGGCTCTTGTCCTGGTCTACGTCTCAGTCTCAGTATCGGTCTCGGTCTTGGTCTTCATCTCCATCTGCAGCTTCTTTCTCTCTCTCTACCTCTCTCTCTCTGTCTTTCTCTTGCTGTGGTAACAGTTGGTTCTGGCATCAGGCGGCAAATAATGTAAAACGCCATTAGGCGAGATTTTCTCATACAAACAACAATTGTGCATTGGCACACAGCAGGCAGATGACGTAGTCGATGGGCGTATGAGGGGGGATGAGGGATGAAGCGGGGCACAAAAGGTGTGCCACTTCGTATTGACGGAACAGCCGCTGTGGGCATTGGACACAGCAGCAGCAGCAGCATTTTTTTATGCGCATTTTGCACAAGCTGCGGAGAGCGGGGGTTTCAATCACCCCAACGAAAACAATTTGGGCAGCAAGTGGCAACATTTGTTGCTGCCTCTGCTGCTGCTGCTGCCGCTGCGACAAATTGAATGAAATCACGGCAATTTGGCTGCCATACAAACATACACACAGCTGTGACCAGGCCGAGACTCGGCATTCGGCAACTGAGAACCGAGCATGGAGACAAGAGAACTGGGAACTGGCAACTGAGAACTGTGAGACGAGTACTGAGCACTGAGTGAGACCGTTACCAAATGGCCAATTGCAAATGTTTGCCTTATTCTTGACGCATAATTGAATTATTAATTTTTATTTTAAATAAAAATTTATAGATGACAGTTGTAGCACATGCGAAATCTCTTTTAGCAGCTCCTGCCTCTTGCTACCTGCCACTTCAGCTTCCACCGTCCGCTGCTCGTATTTATCTGACTGCGGCGTGTATCGTGGCGATAAAGAAGTTGTTTACTCAGCGCCAATTTAGCAACTCAACTCCAGCCAAACCAACCCACCTCCAGCCTCACACACACACACACACACACACACCACCCCCTCTCGCAAGCCAACTCCCCTTTAGGGCAGCAGGTCAAAATGAAGCTGTTTGTATAGTATGTGTGTGTGTGTGTGTGTGCGAGTGTGTGTGACGCGGCATTGACTGACTTTTGATAATAAGCCCGCACTGTGGGTGGTGCTCGGGTGGTGTTCAGTTAGCCCAACAGACAACTGGCAACTGAGTGCGAGCAGATAACACATCCTCCAAATGCTTGGAAACGCCTCTTTGAATGTAGAGTGTTGAGCTTGGGTGTAAATTTGTTTATGTGCCTCACTGCCACAACCTAAACATTAGCCATGTTCTCCCCACACTCATCAATTGCCAAATGCGAAGTCATCTTATGTTGGCTTCCACCTGTGGCGTCCTTAAAATGGTTGGTCATCTATTTTAGAGTATCGAATTTTAGGAAGAATGAGAAAAGCATACCGAAAAGTCACTAAAGTTTGTATAAAAAAATACTCATATGAGTTGGATGTTCAGGCATGTCTAAAAAACCCAAAAGCAACAACAAACTTATTGTCAGCATTCTCAAAATTTGATATATTTATTGAACCACCGAAAATTAATTTTTATATTGAGTAAAAACACAAATTATACCTATATATATTTCAGATGCATTTATTTATTGCAATAAGTAAACAACATTTAAAAGTTTTCTTTAAATTTAAAATAGAATTATGCTAGCTCATTTTTTAAACTCCAAAAATATATACGACAAATTAAATCTTTTATAGGAAAACCGATAATATTTCGATAGATTTTTACGTAGTTGTCAAAAATCCGTAGAGACTTGTTTAACACACCTAAATAATAATTCTTTATTTCTTTTGAAAGATTAGATAAAGGCATGCGCCAGAACTTTACAACTAGTTGGACCGATAACAGTTATTTCCATTTATGAGCACGGAAACGATATTTGCTATATTGAAAGCAGATAAGCACATAAAAATATTATATTATTATATCGATTTTTTTTCTAATTAAATCATTTTTTTTTAAATTAAACTCAAACTTCATATTAAAAGTGGTTACTTTATACAAAAATATACTCTCCTCTCTCAGAAGTTTCTTTGGCGGATAAGTAGAACTAAAGCTAGAGCCACAATAAATCCACCAGCTGATCGCATTGCAGAGTTGCATTTTTCATCAGACTGCTCAATCCAGATCAATTGTTTATCAACAAAAGTGTTGAATTTCTGCTGCACCTTATTTTTCTCCTCCGTAATCAGCTCTCGCTTGCGTGTCAGAACCTTGAAAAGGGGCACGGGTGCGATGCCAATGTAGCCACAGAATAGTGCATATGATGTGGCATCGGTGTCGAGCAATTTGTAGGTGACAGACATCTGAACGGACTCGCCAATATTCCAATTGAAAATGCCATGCTGAGAGTTGGAATCCCAGGTAACAGACCTGACTCTTTCATGGGTTCCCGTTTATTGTCGTCGGTGCTTACGTACTCCGTCTGTATTTCGAGCTTATTATCCGCATTGGGGCTGGCCGGAAAGGTATAATTCTGGCATACACTCTCATCCAAATCGGGGGAACGTGCAACCTCGTACCAATAGCCCGAAAGCTAAATATTACAAATGGACTAGTAAGAATTCTGCTGTGGAATAGAACTCTCTTTTATTATACTCACAGCTTTCAGATCGACAGGCATTCCGCCGTATGTGGTACATGTTGAAAATGGAGCTTTCGTTGTCGGAGCTGTGCTAACTGTTGTCGGAGTTGCACTTGTCGGAGTCGGATCCTGTGAGGTAACTCTCTGGAGAGCAACCGACCAGCAGAAGCAACACAATTGACATTTTTTTGTTCATACTTAAATATTGAGTACTATACTTTCCGGAATCCGTTGAACAACTGACTCAGAACAGGAAATAAATCGACCTCAATAGTGCGATTATAGCTTATTGCTTATCTCTTATCGTTTTCACTTTTATTGCTCATTTTTTTTAGTAAGCAATAAAGATACACTTCTAGAAATTGTCAACGGATAGTCGTAATGTTCACTAATAATTCAAATTTCCTGTTATACTAATTTAGTACTTCAAAAATTATTAATTTTTGTTATATCTTTATTAATTCAAAATAAATAAAAATAACTAAAAGTTTATTTTAATTAAAAATTTAAACATTATACATATGTACAATTCTGAACTACGTATTATCCAATTCTCAAAGGCATCTAAAATTTTAGTTCTTTATTGTATTGGCGAAACACTGGAAATAGCTGATAAAATCAACTCAAAAATAAGTAGATTTGTGACACACAAAACTTAAATCCTTAAATGAAAATCGAAGACAAGTTTGAATTTTTCAATCTAAGGCAATCAGTTGCAACAGACAAAAGGAGTCAAATATCGATATTAGATTTTAAGCAATATAAACACTATTTGTTTAATTTCTTTAAGTTTTATTGAATTATGTATTACACAAACATCGTCTTATTTATAAATTTGTTACATTTCTTATATTGAAAACACAATATATTTTATAATTGACACTTAATATCTTGCTTCTTGAACTAATTTAATAATTTATTTATAATTTCATTTAAACTCAAAACTCCTTTATTAAAAAACATCCATTCCTATTTTAGTGGTTTCTTTGGCGGATAAGCAGAACCAAAGCTAGAGCCACAATGAATCCACCAGCTGATCGCATTGCAGAGTTGCATTTTTCATCAGACTGCTCAATCCAGATCAATTGTTTATCAACAAAAGTGTTGAATTTCTGCTGCACCTTATTTTTCTCCTCCGTAATCAGCTCTCGCTTGCGTGTCAGAACCTTGAAAAGGGGCACGGGTGCGATGCCAATGTAGCCACAGAATAGTGCATATGATGTGGCATCGGTGTCGAGCAATTTGTAGGTGACAGACATCTGAACGGACTCGCCAATATTCCAATTGAAAATGCCATGCTGAGAGTTGGAATCCCAGGGTAACAGACCTGACTCTTTCATGGGTTCCCGTTTATTGTCGTCGGTGCTTACGTACTCCGTCTGTATTTCGAGCTTATTATCCGCATTGGGGCTGGCCGGAAAGGTATAATTCTGGCATACACTCTCATCCAAATCGGGGGAACGTGCAACCTCGTACCAATAGCCCGAAAGCTAAATATTACAAATGGACTAGTAAGAATTCTGCTGTGGGAATAGAACTCTCTTTTTATTATACTCACAGCTTTCAGATCGACAGGCATTCCGCCGTATGTGGTACATGTTGAAAATGGAGCTTTCGTTGTCGGAGCTGTGCTAACTGTTGTCGGAGTTGCACTTGTCGGAGTCGGATCCTGTGAGGTAACTCTCTGGAGAGAGCAACCGACCAGCAGAAGCAACACAATTGACATTTTTTTGTTCATACTTAAATATTGAGTACTATACTTTCCGGAATCCGTTGAACAACTGACTCAGAACAGGAAATAAATCGACCTCAATAGTGCGATTATAGCTTATTGCTTATCTCTTATCGTTTTCACTTTTATTGCTCATTTTTTTTAGTAAGCAATAAAGATACACTTCTAGAAATTGTCAACGGATAGTCGTAATGTTCACTAATAATTCAAATTTCCTGTTATACTAATTTAGTACTTCAAAAATTATTAATTTTTGTTATATCTTTATTAATTCAAAATAAATAAAAATAACTAAAAGTTTATTTTAATTAAAAATTTAAACATTATACATATGTACAATTCTGAACTACGTATTATCCAATTCTCAAAGGCATCTAAAATTTTAGTTCTTTATTGTATTGGCGAAACACTGGAAATAGCTGATAAAATCAACTCAAAAATAAGTAGATTTGTGACACACAAAACTTAAATCCTTAAATGAAAAATCGAAGACAAGTTTGAATTTTTTCAATCTAAGGCAATCAGTTGCAACAGACAAAAGGAGTCAAATATCGATATTAGATTTTTAAGCAATATAAACACTATTTGTTTAATTTCTTTAAGTTTTATTGAATTATGTATTACACAAACATCGTCTTATTTATAAATTTGTTACATTTCTTATATTGAAAACACAATATATTTTATAATTGACACTTAATATCTTGCTTCTTGAACTAATTTAATAATTTATTTATAATTTCATTTAAACTCAAAACTCCTTTATTAAAAAACATCCATTCCTATTTTAGTGGTTTCTTTGGCGGATAAGCAGAACCAAAGCTAGAGCCACAATGAATCCACCAGCTGATCGCATTGCAGAGTTGCATTTTGCCTCTGACTGCTCAACCCAGATCAATTTTGTAACTGGTACAAAAGTATTGAATTGCTCCTGGACTTTATTCTTGTCCTCCGTGCTGAGTTCACGCTTGCGAGTCAGAACCTTGAAGATTGGCGTGGGCGCGACTCCTGTGTAGCCACAGACAAAGGCATATGATTTGGCATCGGTGTCCACCAATTTCAAAGTGACAGGTATCTGAACGGTCTCGCCAGCGTTCCAATTGAAGATGCCATTCTGGGCGTTGGCATCCCAAGGCAGCAGACCAGTCTCTTTCATGTGATCCCATTTATTGTCGGCGGTGTTCACGAACTCCAGCTGCACTTCGAGTTTACTGTTAGCATTGGGGGTGGAGGGAAGAGTATATTTCAGGCACTGGCTGACATCCACATCGGGGGCACGTCCAGCTTCATACCAATCACCAGAGATCTGAGCGTTGAAATGTGAAATGATTATGTGAATTCCGTGGTGAGGATTTAATTCGCTTTATACTTACAGCTTTCAGATCGACAGGTTTTCCGGCGAATGCGGGACATGTGGAAAATGGCGGAGTAACCGTTGTCGGAGCATCCGAAACCGTGGTATCTCCTGTCGGTTTCGTAGTCGGAGTCGGAGCCGGAGTCGTATCCTCTGAGTAAACCCGCTGAAGAGAGCAACCGACCAGCAGAAGCAACACAACTGATATTTTAGTGTTCATATTTTGTTTTTTGAGAACTTTACTTTTCGGAATCCGTTGAGCAACTGATTCAGAAGAGCAAATAAATCGACTTAAATACTGAAGATATCTGCGCTTATCTCTTATCGATTTTACCTTTATTATTTTTTTTGTAGTATACAATAAAAATACACTCGAAGAAAAAAATCAAAGAGAACTAATAGGAAGCCTTAAGTGCAATTATATTGATAATTTGAAGACTTCGTTTTGATTTGCTTTTATTAATTAAATTTATTTTTAAACTATTTTATAAACGTTCATTTAATGCACTATTCAAAAAGTTAAGCGAATTATTTGAAAAATCTTTCAGTGTACATGTGCCGTTAAATAAGTTTCAATAATGATTATCATATCTCACTGTAACTAGGGAGTGCACGGTGAACTGTATTGTTGAGTTATGAGTAACGAGCCTGTAAATCAATAAGCGGTTATCTAATTTAAGTATTTGTTCATACGAAATTCGATAAGAGGTTAATGCCAGATAGAATATGCGATTGGGTACTGGAAAAGGTAAAGTACAGTATAATGTTGATAATTTGTTGATTTGCGAACAGTTTAGACAGTCGTGAAAGTAGACATCCTACTCGAGCTTTATCAATCTTAATCAGCCAACAAATTTAGAAATGATTCATTATAAGATGGAATTTCCTGGGAATTGCCATTCAAATTTCAATTGTTAAATACAATAACGTTTTATCAAACCAAATGATAACAAATTATATGGTTATGATCATATCCGGTTATTCAATGAATTTGATTTGAAAAAGAATTATATAATATTCAACAATTATTTCAGTGAGAAATCCGACTTACAATTAATGTCCTGCTGGTCGTTCTGCTCAGCGGTCGTCCTGTCCAAGAAGACGCGTAAAAATTGTCACCGTCAGTGACAGGCGACCTGAGGATGCTTTAGTCCTTTAGTCAGGAGAGGAAAGGGGATCCTGCGTCGCTGCCACTGACGGCAATTGAAGTGTGGACAATGCAAAAGGATTTGACAAGGACAGTGGCAGGCAGATGTACCAAGAAGTTATTGTATTCCGCAAACTACTGAGTGAATCTATATTTATTTGTTTAATGAGCAAAACTGTTTTCAAATACATTTTAACATATTTTGTATACCCCAGACTTTTGAACATTTGTCCTCCCAGTTTTTAGTTTTAATTTATTTATAATTTATTTAAACAATTAATGAAATTATCAATGCCCAATTTTATTTTATCAACTTAAAATAAATGTATAAATTTTAAAAGAAAAATTCTTTATTGACTGATATAGATTTAGTAAGTTTCACTAAGTAATTAGTTAAAAATTGAGCATAGCTTAAATTAAAGGGTTGGCTACGTGGTGTTAAAGAAATGTCTTTTTGAAACTGTAAAATCATAGAAATAACCAAAGTTGCGAAAAGCTGTCACATAATTGCAATACTCAAAGGAAATTTGCCAGCTGATGTTGCTGCTGCCACTTGCAACATCTACTGCCGTTCTCTATAGACAGACAGACATTTGCTTAACCTACAGACAGTCACAGCAGCATGTTGGCCAAAACCCATCAGGCAAACTCTAAATGTGTGTGTATATGTGTGTGTGTGTGTGTGTTGCTGCGAGTTATGCCCCACAGACACAAAAACTTGTGGCAACATTAGCAACAACAACGAGCGCAGAAAAACCAAACTAAAATACAAGGACAACAAAAAAGCGTTTAAGAAAAACGCGTGTGTCTGTGTCTGAGCAACAGCTCGAGCTACAACAGCAACAACAGCAGCGACAGCAACGACAGCAGCAATGGCAACTGGCAGCAACAGAAGCAGCAGCAGCAGCAGCAAGAGTAACCGTTATTAAAGATTTTGAATACCTAATTATGAAAATGTCAGACGCAAACGTTTTTTTGGGGGGAAGTATACAGAGAAAGAGAGCGAGATAGAGAGAGTGAAAAGAGAGGGGGGAAGAGAGTAGAATCTGATGTTGCTGCTGTGTTCGCTGCGATTGTGTGTGAGTCGCCTGCTGCTGTGGCTGGTTCGCTAGCTGATTGTTGTTGTTTTTACTATTATTGCGGCTAACAGCAACGACAACAACAACAGCAACAGCAACAACAACAACAATAGAAGCAGCAGCAATTTGTGTTTGTGATGTGCCTGGCAGCCAAAACGTTTCGCTTCTCTTTGCCTCAACTCAGCAGCAGTTGCTGGCAACAACAACAACAACAGCAACGGGAACAACAACAGCAACAGGAACAACAACAACCGCAGTAGCAGCAAAATATGAAAAATTCCATTTTCATGTCACTCAATTGAATTTCCATTCAAGTTTTCTTTTATTTTTCGCCGCTTTTTTTTTGTGTTTTTTTTTTTTGCAAGTGACTGACGACGTTGGCAGCGACTGTGCCGCCATTTTATATTTCAGCCACGTGTGTGCATGACTATGTGTGTGTGTTTGGGTGTGTGTGTGTGTGAATATGTTTTGTATTTTTGGTTTTTCCAGCTAAATTAATTGCCTACGGAATTGTAGTTAGTTGCCATTGTCCATTGTGATTGTTGTTGTTGCTGCTGCTGTTGCTGCTGTTGGTGTTGAAAGCTCAAATACAAATACAACTACATATACAAAATGCCAGCAACACACACACACACACACACTCACACAGAGACTCACATGCGACTAGCCAACAATGGCAAAGCCAAAAGTCCTTTACGAGTTTATGGTAAAAATAAATAATTTTGGGTTTATCTCAATGGCATACAAGTCATTTGCAGCTGAGATTTTTTCTATCCTCTCTTTCTTTTTCTCAGTCTCTATCTCTATCTACTTCTTCTATGATTTCCTATTTTTTTTTTCTATTCTACTCTCTGTTCTATTGCCTTGCGGTTTTATACAAGTGACAGGCGGTGGGACAGGTGAGGTGTGTTGGAGAAGAGGGAGAAGAGGGGGAATAGTATGTGCCATGTGAACAATTGAAGTATGTCGATGAGATCTGAGAAACTGGACAACAACAGCAGAGAACTCAGCTGAGATTAGCATTGTATTCCTGCAAACTTATTTTGATGGATTCTCTAAAAAGGACCTTTGAATATGACAAAGCAATCAACTTCGAGTACATGTGTTTGATTGGAAAACATATGAAAACGAAGAAAAGAGTTGTAAGGTAATTAATAAATAACAAGCGTATAAAAATATTTAAAATAATTATCTGATTATAAGTGCTTACAAAATGATGACTTAAGAACAAATGTAATTGCTGTCAATAACACAACATTATCCAATTTTTCGACTTATCTTATCGCACAGTATGATCTCATTTTTCGACAATTAACAACAATAAATTGATAAGAATTGATTGACAACACAAGGCAACGCCAGCAAATATCAAACTATGGATACAGATATGATGTTATCTTATCCAGTGTAAGCACAAGCATACACTATAATTCAGTGCCAAAAAAATTCTACGATTCTCTCAGTCTTTCTCATTCTGCCCCCAAACAAATTGTACTTGTTTTTGTGGCTTTTGTTTAGTCGCTGACAGCGCTGCCAACTGCAGCGCCTGCTTGCAACGCCTATGAACTTTATACTCCAGCTCTCCTCCAGCTCTCCTCTCGCTCTTAAGCATATATATATTTATTTCAACAATTTAAATATATATTTTAAAGAATGCTGACCAGCTTGGCATTGGCGCCTGCTGCTGACAAGTTGACAGTACCCCGGGCAGACTGCATCCCTGCGAGCCACTGCTCCAGTCCCTGCCACGTCTCGATCCAATGTCCTGTTGTCTGACTGTCGACGTTTGCAGTTGTCATGCTTTTGCTTGAGTAATTAAATATAATTTTCTTTTGCGTTTTACACGGCAACAACAACAGCAGCAACAGCAGCAACAGCAGCGTGTCTCATTGTTGTTGCTGCTGCTCAGTCAGCTATCAAATGCAGCACGAGGTTCTCGAGTGCTTCTCTGCTGGGGCAGGGATTGGGGATTGATTGTTGCTGTTGCTGTTGCTGTTACTATTACTGTTGCTGTTGCTGCTGTGGCATTGACAACAACAAACGACTCTAAACGGCAGCGCTAGGGACATTGCGCATACGCCGTGTTAAACGAGTCGTCAATAAATTTTGGCAAATATTTGACAAGGTTTTTTACCAGCAATAAATAGTGTTGCTGTGTTGCTGTGTGCTGTGTTGCTGTGTGTGCAGCTGCAACGACAACAACAGTCGCATCAATTTTTTGTAACATGTTGCCAAACATGGTTAAGCTACATCGGCAACCAGCCACACCCACTGTCCACTGTCCACAGCTGTGGTGGCTACTTAAATGTCGTTATGTTGTCGGGTCACGCGCGGCACAATGTTCATGTCCGTGTCCGTGTCCGTGTCCATGTGCCAAGTTCGGAGCAACGACAACAACAGCAGCAACAGCAACGACAGCAACTTTATTGACGCAGCAATTATGCGTAGCTAATAAAAGCGTTTGGGCGTGTGTGTGTGTGTGTGTGTGTGTGTGTGTGTGGCAAGTGGGCGTGGCCATAAGAAGACAAAAAAAAAAAAAAATACATTGCAATCGACATCGACAGCTTAGCGATTTATGCGTGCTAAAATAATGAATGCGTTCATTTATTTAAAAACGTGTTACGGCATTCAAATGAGATCCTAAAATCAGTTTTATATCTGCGCTTTAACCCATTAACAACAAGATAATTAATTCAAGCACTCACAATTTTCATATCAATATCAATATTAATTTTATTATTAATATTCATTTAAGTGCGCGCTGGCCTTATAAGCATTTTTACAGTTTTGAGAGTGCGACCTTCGTTAAATTTCTTCCACCAAATTCCATGAGTATTGCTAATCTCAAAGTCAGAATAGCGTCCATTCAGATTGCTTGAATAAAAATAAATACAATTAATGTGATTTATGCAAATTTGGGCATTACTTACCAATTATTAGATTCCCACCAGCCTCCCCGGTTGCTGTCATAGGGAGTTATAAATCGTTTATCTAGTATATCTGACATTGCATTTCCCGCATTTCCAGTATATATCCCGAGACTCTGTATGCGACATTGATCCCTGGAGCTGCCTAAAACGAAGTAGCTATAGCGGGCAAATCCTGTCTGACCCTTAAAGCTTTCCAAGTGCACATATAGCTCGTAAGGCTGTGTTTTTGTCAGATAATAGATCTTTTCCAAACCCATAAAGTAATTGTCATTGACATCGCCAAAGCCGTTAGCGTAATCTTGCCAATTTCTATTGAAGTCGAGGTCTCTACTAACTCGTTTTTGAATGACTATCCAGGGGAAATCCATTGTTATATTATCGCATAGCACTTCGAATGGTTCGGAAATGCCCGAAACTTGAATCATTTGAATACCCGAAGAGTTTCCACAATTATCTAAATATTGTGCATTTTTCTCTGTGGATTCAAGTATTTTATAGTCTGGTTTATTCTGAACAGATCCTTGTTTGGTTTGCAAACCATTAATTTTCTGGTTTTGTGCTTTATTGATCGCATCGCCGGACTTCAGGGAGTTTTGAATATTGTTTATACTGAGATAAGCATTTATTTGGTCGGTTACTTGCTTTAAATTGTTGCTATCAACTTGTCTGTTTGATTGAAGATTGGCAACATTTGCCTTGATTTCTGCCATATCTGAAACCAGCTTCATCTGGTTTTCAAACTGCGATGCCTTCTCTTCCCAAACTGCATTCTGTTTCGCTAGCTTTGTCAACTGATCCTTGAGCTTAATTATCTCGGCATCCTTGCTATAACATTTGGGTGCCATTTGAAATAGAGGTTTACTGACCCTATAGCAATAGGAAGCACACACGGAATCCAGTTTCCTAGATTCATGACAAAACTGCATAAAAGAAATAATTTGAATGAATAAAATATTAGATTTGCATTTATTAAATTTCAAAAAAACAGTTAGATAAAAATTAGTTGTATAATATTCGAATTGGTATTAGTTTTCATAGAAATGAATGAATAAGCATATGATTTATTATACGAATTTAATGTGCTGGCCTTATAAGCATTTTCACAGATTTCAGAGTGTGACCCTCGCTAAAGTCTTTCCACCAAATGCCTTGAGCGTTATCAATTTCAAAGTCAGAATAACGTCCGTTCAGATTGCTAAGAGTTAAAGAATTACAGTTATTCATTTGTTCAACTGTTATCGTATGATAAAGAACCTACCTAGACGATGGACACGTGTTGAACCACCACGCACTCTCCTGCATTTTAGCGCAATGAAACCTATAATGCGTATCAAAATCCTTTTCATAATTGGAAAACCTAGCATTCAAATTCTCCGACATTGCATTAAATACAGTTCCCGAAAATGTTCCCAATTCCATTAATCGATAGTTGTTCTGTAAGCTGGCTATTTTGAAGTAACTATATCGGCCATAGCCAATAAAACCCTGAAAACTTTCCAAGTGTATATACAACTCATAGGGCTGCGTGCTTGTAAGTCTGTGGATTTTCTCCAAGCCGATAAAATAGTTGCCTTCGATATCCCCGAAGCCATTGGTAAAACTTATAAAGTTCTTATTGAAATCAACAGATCGGCTAACTCGTCTTTGCATGACAATCCAGGGGAAATCCGATGTTATATTTTCACAGAATACTTGGAAAGGTTCAGCTATGCCCTTGACTTGAATTCTTCGAATGCCCACTGAGTTTTCACAATTATCCGAATAAGAATATTCACCGTCTTGTTGTTCTTGTGTTTTCTCTACTACGTTGATTTTTGGATATTCTGTTTGTTTGCTTTGTATAGCAATTGGAGTTGCTTGAGTTATCTTCCCATCTATTTTTTTTAAATGAGTTGTTAGGCTTTCGATATTTGCCTTCATTTCTGTCATATCTGAAATCAGTTTAAGCTGGTCTTTACATTGTGATTGCTTTTCTAGCCAAACTGCCTTCTCTTTGTTTAGCTCTGCCAACTGATCCTTGAGTTTGATTATCTCTGCATCCTTGCCATAACACTCGGGTGCCATTTGGATCAGTGGCTTACTGACCCTATAGCAATAGGATGCACACTCCGAGTCCAGTTCTTTTGATTTTTGACAAAACTGTGTTGGAATTTATTAAAATTAGTAACAGTTCAATACGGAGCTCAAATTTAATAAAACCTGAATTTAATTCTCCTTTTAGAATTACAACGACTATATTATTCTTTTATTACCTTATAACGGTATCAAACATACATTTTATTATTGCGGAAATTAGCATAATATTTATGTTTATTATTTTTAAGTGAATCTCATTATTCAGTTGGAAAAAGTGTTTGTTAGTTATGGGTTAAGCTAAGAATAAACTCTTGCGCTTTGTCGATTGCAAATATATTTTTCAACGTGGCAGCAGCAACAGAACAAACAATGCTGACAACAATGACAACAAAAAGCAACAACAACAACAACAATTTATATATGTTTAGCACCATTTAAGCGGCATCGTCCTGTGCCTGCTGCATGAGATAATGCCCGATTCTCGACTCTCTGATGTGTTTGTATATTTTTCTAAAAATTTGCACGCATTTCATTGCTGTTATTGTTTGTTGTTGTTGCTGTTGTTGCTGTTGTTTGTTTGTTGTTTGTTTGTCGCACATGTGTGCGGTTCCCAGCAGCGACGCCCCCAAAAAGTATGCAAAGCAAAAAAGCGGCGCACGCCACACAAATGCGTGTATGTGTGTGTGTGTGTGTGTGGGTGTGAGGAATGTGGGAAATGTAAACGGAATTGTTTTGCTTGCTCAGCTTGTATATGTATGCGTGTGTGTGTGCCAAAGGGATAATGACAAGCTGCCGGGGCAGCACAGGGCATGCCGGTATTCACACACATCCTCACACACACACACACACATGTGCGTGATACGCCCACTCATGCATTGGCAGTCACAAGGTGATGACGTCGACGCCGACGTCGAATCTGATTGTGACGCTGACGCTGTCACTGACGTCGACGTCGACTTCGACGTTGACTGCGCTGCTTTGCGTGTCTTATCTACAATGCGGGAAAACACGCACGCAACTCAAGCAAAACCAAGCAGCGGGTTGACACAACAACTTGTGAATGTGCATGTGAATGTGAGTGTGAGTGTGAGTGTAAATGTGAATCCTGTCGGTCCTCTTTGCACTCTGCGCTTCCTGCCTGCCTAAATACATTGTTGGAGCAATCAAATTGGGTTTGCATTGTGGTTTAATAGTGTTGGCCCATTTGCCATTGTCCTTGCTCACAACAAAGGGGGCATCCTCCTAACGCAATCGCAAATTAACTAAAAGCCGAAAGTGTGTTTACCAAATGAGTCACATGAATGCCAGATAGTCTGCCTGATTATGGCCAGCTATGTCTGCGCTTATCAGCCTTCGATAATCACTAGGCAAATTATTGTAGAAACCCACAATCGAGTAAGTAATATTCGCAATGGTTTTTGTCAATGAAACACCTATGAAGTGCATTTTTTAATTAATTTTTGAACTTACCGTATCAGAAAAAGCTCCTTTAGTTGCAAAAACAACAATCATTATCGTCAAATATGATTTTAACAAAACGACTTGCATCTTTTTGGAATTTCCACTTCTAAATAATAGAACGACACGTCTTTGCAAATGCTGAAAGTGAACTAAATATAAGTAGCTGAATTGAGCTGAGCTGAAGTAAGATTAAAAAATATATTGTATAAATTCAAACTGATAAGACGTATTGAGATTTGTCTTAGCACTAAACCTACAAAAAAAATTTGTACATTTATATTATTTATTTTAATAGATAAGAAAAGTTGACGATATACAGATGTTATTTAATAAATATTATGTATATATATTAAATATTTTAAATTGATAGTCAATTTAAGATTACAGTATATAGCACAGTTAAGCATAACCGTAATTTTGCTAGATTAAAAGTTCCATAACTTTCTCAAAACTAAATCTTAATATTCAAAAATTTTTAAATTATAATCATCTCAATCTTTAGCCTTTAATCAACTTCTTATATCCGTGGCTCAATCATCTTTGATACAATCACCTATAAAATAATATAAATCAATGAAACTAACAGAATAATTAGCTCTTTTCCGTTAAAAGAAACTCACCACATCATTCAAATTTTGAAATCATACGTGTACTTACCGTATGGAATTCACCGCACCGCTCAATCGCTACAGCGAACTGCTGGTAACATAAACAGTTGCTGTTAATGTTAAAACTGCTGACGCTGTTAAATCTCTGTAACGCATGCGCTGCTAATAGCTTAAAGGCATTTCACAACACTATTTTGCCACAAAGCGAACGTTACGTTTGATTTGAAACTAACAAAGCTCAATTATAAATTTCGTTTACATAGAACGAGTAACAAAACAATACATATCTAATTTCATAAATTTAATTGCACTTTATTTACGAATTAATTTAACTTAAAATTAATAAAGTTGAATATAACATTTTGAATCGAAACAATATACATATAATCTCATTAAGTTAATTGCACTTTATTTATGAATAAAACTAACTTAAATCTAATTAATTATTTGTTTAAAGGACTACCAAATAATTTGTTCCATGGTTTCCATTGAGTTGCATGCAACAGGCGTCAGAGATGAGTACTTTTCAAGCAGCCTAATGGGCTGGCTACTGTCACACCTGCCTCGCCCACACCTATGATGATGACGATGACGCGACTAATTTAATGACTATTGTTCATTGACTCAGTGATTATGGAGGGCTGAAGAGTCTGGAGGCAGTCGGTTGCTGAGCCAGGGAGGTGGAATATGGGACACACATTTATATAAGTGTAGAGCGTAAATATAAACATAAACATAAACATAGAGTACATATACGTGTAGTTAACTTAGTTTAAGTACTAATTATCACATAGTAAACTTATTATGTAGGCGTTGAAATTTGCACTGATTCGATACGCTTTGACTTGCAGTTGACTCATTGACTTGGTCCAAATGGAGATGGATTTCAGCCATAGCCCAGCAGATACTTGGGCAGATAAGTTATAGATGAGAGCAGGCTATAGCTGTGAAAGAGAGTTGCAATATTTGGCGAGAGAAGTGTAAATGAATAATCATTTATTGTCAGATGCTTACAAAATTAAACAGAATTTATGGATAACACCTTGAACCAAGTATATCTTATATCTAAATATTTACAAAGTGCCACCTTAACCCAATGTACCAAACACCACATCCAATCCACCCCAGTTACTGTTGTCCTCCGTTGTGACCTCCTCCCCGCTGTTGCAAGTGTAAACCCAAATCAGGTAAAATAAAAGGTAATTGCATTATTTAAAAGGTATACAAAATAGTTATTTAAAGCCACAACAAAAACCAAAAACAGTTAGACAAGAACAATACAAATACAATGAACAAGGACCAAGCACATAGATGTCATTAGCTCAACGATACATACGAGTTGGTGAGTCCACGATAGAACCACGACTTCCACGACTTTGAAGATCCCTCATCGATCTTGGACTCGACATCTGCACAGAAATGCCGACGATCATGTGATCTTCCGCTCTTGCAATCGCACAGCATTCTCTTCTTGCACTCCGCATCGCAGGTGGGCCGAGCCGGTGAGTTCTTCCAGTAATTTCTAATCAATAAAGACTCTCGATTAAAAAACAAATATAAACAACTGATTAGAGTAACTCTCTCATACTTGTAGTAGGCCTCAAACAATTCCTGATTGTCGGTCAGCTCATTGAGCAATTTATCCCAATCGCTGGGACGCAACGCCTTCATATTGTAGGCAGCTCTGGCAGTGTATAGCTTATACCAGATCGGGTAACCATACAGATTCGCCTCCTTGAGATTCATGATCCAGGACTCGTGATCAATAACCAAACGCGTCGTCATATCATGATCACCATCCACCTAATACAATAAAAGAGCTTGTTATAAGAAAAAAAACTCATAGATCGTTAGTTAATATACTTACGTAGTAAATGCGATAGCCTGGATTCAGATCATAGTAGGGAGACACAGAGGGTCCAATGTAGGCTATGCTATTGGCATGTGCTGTCAAGAAACATAAGAAAACATTTATAATTAATCAAATGTCATTTAATGAGATTGTAGTTTCCCACATACTTAGATCATGCGGATCGTAGAACATTTCAAACTCATCAAAGTGCGTGTGGCCATAGAACTGGGCAGTGATAGTGCTCTCATATCGAGAGATGATCTTGTAAAAGTTACGCGACCAGACCTTCAAGCAATCCGAATGTCCTGGAGGTATGTGGCCAATGACATGGACCTTCTCATTTGAGAACTCCGCGCTTTGCAGCTCATAAATGAACCTAGAAAAATATAAGTAATATAGTTGTTAGTATATAGATTCTGTTGGGTCGGAATAATTTAAATAATTTTAAATCAGCGATGGACAGTGAGCGTTAAAACAACTTTATAGCAATTTTCACAAATGTGTTCAGCGCCTTGACTCGAAGCAGAGAATTTGCTGGACGAAAAAACCCGAATTTGATTTGTTTTCCCGTCGACAATGAAATTTTCTTTACTTATATGTGAAATTATAGACAAATTATCAAATATTAGATAGTATAATTTGTTTTTACCATTGCAGCTCCGTGGCGGGATCCGTGGAGTTGAGAAGTAGCCACCAGTTCTTGTTGTTGCAGTAGTTCATGTTGAGGGAAATGATGCGGAAGCCAGGACGCACCAGGACCGAGTAGAAGGCGCCACGTCGCACTGTGTGGGACACACTCTGTGGCAGCCAGCGACGCCACTGGACATCGAGCTCATCATAGAGCCAATTGATGGATATATCTACCTGGTTGACATAGGGCGGAGGATAGCTGTTCACCGGAGCACTCTCATGATTGCCCAGGGCCGGAAAGATGGGTATGCCGGGGAATTTCTCAGTCATTTGCTTGACCGTCTCCTTGATGATCTCCAGATTCTCCTGTTTCGTCTGATTCCAGACATCGTGCGGCGGCAGATCGCCCGTCCAGAGTATATAGTCAATGTCCTTGTGGGTCTCGGCAATGTGGGCGAGCATGTTATCCACCGTTCGCTTGGGTGTATCGCATTTACGGTAATCCCCCCACTTGCCAGCCGCTGCATTGGGATTGGCGGGACGACCGCTGCTCAGGCGGCAGCAGAGGGGCTCATTGCAGTCCGCATTGGAGCCCTCCACGTAGTGGGGATCGTAGTGAGTGTCGGAGATGTGGAGAACCTTGAAGAAGGGCGCCGCATCCAAGGGCATGGGCAGATCAGAGAGACGCGGAGGCTTCGGCACCGGCGGGAATATCACCTCCCATTCGTGATAGGGATTGTAGACATCGCCGCAGCCATCGCCAATGATGAAGCTGCAGAGTTCGTCCGGTCCCAGATTGACACGCTGCAGCACATAGATGACCTCGCTGCCAAAGAGCTGGGCGACGCCCTCACAGACCCGAGGACTCTGTATGCTTAAATTGGTGCAGTACTGGGCAATCATCTTCATGAGTTCCGCCTCCGTTTTGCCGGACTTGATGTAGTGCTGCAGCAGACCAGCTCCTGCCTTGCACGCCGTGCAGGACACCTTCGACAGGACACTGTTCTCAATCTCAAAGGCCACCTGCTTCAGATTAAACAACTTGAGCGCCTTGTCCACAAATGGAGGATACGTTAATCCATCGCCAGCTGCCGCATCATACCACAACATTCGTGCCGAGGTTCGATTTCTTTTCAGTGCCCGCAATCGCTCCAGGAACTCGGCATCGCTCTCGGAGGGCTCACTGTTGGTCCGATTCGGATGATACTTAAGCTCCACATGCGGCGTTATGCTGCGTGGCAGCTCCTCAATCGGCCAGTCGTCCAGCTCCGGCTGAGTCCAATTGATGGGCGCCCTGGCATTCGTATAGAGAAAGGGCAGAGCTGTTGGACAGACGCTTGAGATTAGAGCTGTTCTTGGTGCTGTTGAATCATTTGCTTCACTTACCATCGGTAACTGTTAGGCCCGCAATGACAACAAGTGCCGCAATGAGCCAGCAGATTTGCCGACTCTGGCTGTGCCACAGATGTTGTGGCATTGTCAGTGTCATAACTCCGACACTGCCCCCTACTCTTGTCCCGTCTCCGCCACAGGTTCACACAGGTAGCCCCACTTGACCTACATTTGGTTACACCAAAAAACGTAAAACGATATAAAAAAAAAGGAGCGATAAAATATGAACGATCATTATTATGATAAACTTGTTTATATACTATATAAATTAGTGTGTTTGTGTGTGTGTGTGTGTCCTCATTTACGATCGAATCACCAATCTTTCAACAACATTTAATGATATTCCAATCTGAAACTCCTTAAGACAAAAATACACAAAAACGCCCGAAAATTTATGCGAATTGTTGCCTTAAATGGAACGAGAGTAAAAGGTGGGATAAAACAAAAGATAAATATATAAAAATATACATAAAAACAGTATTAAACTCAAATTACTACAGTAATTCTCTAAATACCCACAAGGAATAATTTCATGATAAAAATGTCCATAAAATTGTCATTAAAATGTATTTAAATTAATTATCAAAGATATACATTTATATACATTTAACAGAGGTGAATCTATACGAATTTGAATGAAAATAATTGGCCAGAATGAATGACAATTTAAATTATGTGCAATTTCTATTAACATAATTTTCAAACCTTTAAATTTATATTTAATCTTTATTTTTACACGTTTCGGAATCGATTTATTAGCCAAAAAGTAAAGCATGATTTAATATATAGCAAACAAGGGCAATGAACTCGGAACAATATTTCAATTTTAGCTGAATTCACTTTGCATCTTTCCCTTATCATTTGGTCCATAAATTTACTTAACATTTCATTAAAAAATACTTATATTTCAATAATATGGTAGCCCAATCACATGTATTTTGCTGATAAGTACTTGAGTGTAAGCAAAACAAAAATTGTGAAAAAAGTTGAAATAAACAAGATTCAACAACTAGAAATAAACAACACAACACAGCATCAATATGTCAATTCAACATCAACTGAAAACAAGAGAACGAAGTAAAAGAACTGGCAATAGTTGGAATTTAAATTAAAACTCAACCTCAGTGATGCTGATAAAGCAGAAATTTTTATCTAAAAGCTGTAAATAAGGCGGGCAGTTTACTATCGTTTCGGGAAATTTGTTGACTCGTTTAAGTAAACAAATAAACAGGGTATAAGAACAACAACAACAACAACGCGAGAGAGAAATGCAAACGAATAGCGCATAAATCATTCGAGTTAAACAAAAGTGTTGCAGTTGCCCTATAACGGTCATTAACGGTTGATTGCAACCGCACACACACACATCTTCTGACATACCATACTGTGTGTGTGAATGGGTGTGTGTTGTGGGTGGCTTAAACACGCCTGACAGTTGCAGTTAACGAGTTTTTAAGTGCTGTCAAACTATGAATGCACGTACGCACTAAACAGAAATTGACAAATTGATTTTGCACCCCAAAAAGTGTAGAACAAAGACTCACAGAATAGCCAGGACAACGCGGCGTATGAGTAAAATATCAATACTACCAGCATAATTCAAATGTCAAAGAGTCGTCTTTTAGTCACATTTATTTGTAACAAAGAAAAGGGAATAATTGTTTATTAATAAATTGTTACTTAACACTCGCACTGTGTTTCATTTTACTATAATTATAAGCTCCCCCTTTGATTGCTGTAATTTCCCATATGTGCCAGTCAGTGTAAAGCTATTTTTATTGAAAATGAAACAATAATACAACATGCACATACGTGATATTCTTTTAAAATTATACATTAGAAATTTTCTAATAAGAATACAATTCAGAGCTGTCACTTTTGGACAAAAGAAATTAATATTTACATGATCCGTTTGCTTATTTATGTATTAATGTGTTGAATTATCTTTTCATAAAATTCGGATTAATTTAAATTTTTCCATAATCACAGAATTTAAATTTTTATTTATATTTCATTGATTTTTTCAAATTTTTAATTTAGTATATTATGTGATTCCTCCTTTGAATTTAAATAATTATTTAATTTTTTATTAATCAATTTTGTGTCGCATTTAAAGCTTGATCAGTAAATTAATTGCTTGAGTCTACTGCCTGAATTAAATAAGTGAACAAATAAAATAATAATGCTTTAACTAGATTTGATAGACACCCTTTTATCAATTGGAGGAAAAAACGAATTAATAAGTTGATTAACACACGCTTGACATACTAATATAGTCAAGTAGTTAATTCTGATTACTTTGAATTGAGAAAATATATAGATTGCTTAAAATCCAACTTTAACCGCTTGTAAACAACAACTTGTTGCTTTGATAATGCCATCTGGGAGAGTCACATGATAGTTCCGATCTTGGATCGGTATACAAATTGATTTGTTTGTGGCATCTGTCAGATAACCTTAAGACCATTTGTGTCTTTTTATTGTGCTCGTCCATTATGCATAATTTCAATGAACGCACGAGTCCAAGCACGAGCAGAGGCAGGGGCAGGGGCAGGGGCAGGGACAGGTGTTGGGGGCAGGGGCAGAGACGGGTGTCGCGGTGACTCGGTCGGGTCGGTTTGTCTCAATGCCGCGCAGCATTTGCTCACTCGCATGGTAATTGGTAATTGGCATTCCGTCCCGGTCAGACAGAAGACCCGTCGTGCTGTAAGGGGTAGGCGAATCGAGTGGAGGGGTGGGGAGATGGGGAGTGTGAGGAGCATGGGATGGTAGTACATTGGCCCCTCGGACATGGAGTGAAATCGTCAACGAGATGGTGTGTAATAAGAAATAAGTGTATAGTAGGGTCTGCAAAAAAATAAAAATAAAACCCGCGACTTTTTATTGTACATTTTTGTTTTGTGTTTCTGCAATTTGTGATTTCATTTTGTGCGAAAATCGAAAGTGTCTACGGCAAACAAATACTACAAAATCGAGTTCATTGGGCGCTGGGAAAACGTCAATTTTCCCAACAACACAAAAGAAACGAGTTTCGAATTTCAGTCAAGATGTTTGGCCAAGGTTAGCACGTAAATCTGAGAGCAAAAGGCAACTTTAACCTATGACAAAACCCAAACACATTTGACATACTCGTCATCTTATGCTCTGGGGTTCTCAAACTGGAGACCTTTTATTGTTTATTCAATCCACGCTCCCTGGGGGCGTAGCCAATTACTCAAAAGCCATATCCATTTGCCCAAAAAAGAGCCCAGCAACAACAACGGCAACAACAACAACAACAACAACAACAAACACGCACTAAAAGGCCGCACCGCAATCGCACCCAAAAAAAACTTTCACTTTCTTTAGAAAATATATTATTATTTTTTTTTCCAGTTGAAAATGTTTTTTTTTTTTGGAGAAATGTGCTAAATACCGAAAAGAGGCCCAGTTCCACAGTTACACTCGGTGACTCGATTATGCAGCTCTTGTTTTAGTTTTTTTGTCTGTTTTGTTGTTGCTTTTTTTATTGGTATTAAATAACGGTGCAGTCGTCACGCTGCATGTAATGTTTAAATGAACTTTTCTTGTTTTATAATAATTAAGAGTGAAAGAAAATGAAAGTGATTTTCTTTTCTTGATGATGCAAACGACAGACGCATAATTTTCCACTGATGACAAAAAATATGGACTCTACTACTATTAACTAATATTATGGAAATACATACATTATGAATAAATAAAGTAAATAAATCGAATAATTTTTCAAAGTATATTTCACACTGCTTCATCTTCTTGTTTATAGAAACGTGTTAAATTCTTTAAATAATTGTGAGACACACCCACACATGCAAATTAAATGCATAACCTGATTAAACGACTAAAGTTTCTTTTTTTTCAGAGAGAATTACTCAAATAGAATCACAATAATTCAAATGTCAGGCCAAATGTTTATAAGAAATTTCAGTCACGTGCCATTATAACAAGATTGCTTGCATTTTTAGATTGTAATTCTCTGAAATGTGGTCAAAATGTGTGAAACTGTCAACTGGAAGCTATGATAGTTGATGGCCATGACTGGAGACGGCCTATATTTATATAGTTAGCATTAGCTAATTAAGTATGCAGATAAGTAACTCACGATTGGTATAGAAGCAAAAACGGAAAACTAAAAACACAAGAAGACTGAAAACAACAGACCAAATGCCAAAGGCGGCTAAAACTAATGAAAGCGCTGCGTAACCAGGCCCAAAGAAGTCTTGCGCATGCCACACTGAATGACAAGCGTCAATCGAGTGAGAGAGTGAAAAATATAACGAAACACACTGAGCGAAAGAGAGAGAGAGAGAGAGGGAAATAGATAGCTTTAGAATGTCGTGTCGAAACTAAAAACAAACGGTTTCAGGAAAAGTGAAACAGCCGCAAGTTGACCAATTGACAACATGACCGGTTGATCAGTTGATCGGTTGAGCAACTGACAACTTGACGACATACCATAACTCAGATTTTGCAAGCTGCCTGTAAAAGCTAACTGAAAAGCTTTAGCCAGACTAACGACAGTTGCGCATGCGTAAATCTACAGCGACATCGACTTGGTCAAGTGAAAAGTATAAGGTATAAAGTTTTTTCCTGCACTGGCGAAATGTGTAACAAACGCAACTGGTTTAAATTTTGACTTGGTTATGGTTTTGGTTTACTTTTAAAGGTTTTTACCTGTCGTAAGTTCACAGATCTTAACACAATTAACACCGAAATACAGCGAGAACAATGAGAACAACGAAAATACTGTTAACTTGTGTTGTTCTTTTTATTTTGATTTTGGTTTGTCACTTTTTCTTTCCTTTGTGGCCGCTGCTATATTTATATACCATGTGCCATAATTCGCGACTCTCTTTTGTGGATTGGCCTCATTTATTTACATTTCGCTTTGTATGATTTACATTATTTATTTTACAATTTTCTCACTATATATTTTTCGTACACTTTTGGCGTGCGCTGAATTACCGTAACGACGAGCACTGATTAAAGAAGAGACCCGTTGTTGATGTTGCTGTTATTATTGCTGTAGTTGTTATTGCTGCTCTCGTCGTAGATTTCACCCGATTGGCTGTCTTTGTCGGTTCACACAAGCGCGCGTCGTCTCCTCCCACCGAAGCTACAATCCAACTGCTCAGCACGAAACGCAATCAACAACTGACTGAGCGACTGCAACGAAACCGACGCAGCTTTTGAGTCAAGCTTGCAAGCCCGCAAACAGCTGTTCAGAGAGCGCAAGAGTGTGAGCGCAAGAGAGTGAGCGCAAGAGAGTGAGCGCAAAAGAGCGTGAGCTTTCGATACGCTCATTTAATTAAATTCACAATAGGAGCGTGATGAATTGTTTGGCCTGTCTGTTCGCTTCAGCGATTCTTGACATTAATTAGGTTGATGCTTATCTTGGAACAAGTCCAGAACTATTGTTCGAAAACGGAAATTGTTTTAAATGATAGACATGCATTTTCAATGTGTCACTATTAGTCAACCTTAAATATATTTGTGCGAATTTAGCATTAAAATTAAATAATTCACTTGAATGATATAAAATTTAAAGTAATACGAAAATATTTATAAGTATATTCTTTATTTCATGATTTCATTTTTTGTATTAAAACGTTTGTTACAGTTACAATTCCCGATTTGAGCCTATCAGTTAATGTCTGAACTTTGCACCTTCCCATTAAAATAATCAACATATAATTACCACCAGGCCATGCATGATTAATGACGCACCTAATCAGCTGGAGGATTTGATTGACGCACTTGACAAAGTCGACAACGAGTTCTCATTGTAGATGGTGAAGATCTCGCTCGTTAGATCCCCAAAATGTGGCAGGTTGTTGTTGTCATTGGCAACTGTAAATGTGGATGTTGGCAGAGGTTGATCCGGCACAGCTGATTGACTTGAAGGTGTCATCTTTGCAGTCTTGGCATAGCATTGCCAGGTGACCTGCACACCACAGCAGAGACAACATTTTCCTAGGCTAGATGATTCCTTGGGCATCGCTGCATCCGTCTGCGATTCCGACTCCGACTTGTGAAGACAGCAAAGCAAACGATGTAATTTCAGCTTGATCCGCGAGAGACATCGAATGGTTTGGGTGAGAAAGGTGTAGAACAGGGGATTGAGAGCACTGCTGGTCAGATTAAGCAGTCCAAAGCTAAAGTAGAGCAGCCAATCAACTGGAGAGGAGAAGGTGCCATACAGTCGCAGGATGAGGAAGATCCAGGCGGGAAGACGCAAGCATATGAATGCGGCCATCATTAGAATCACCACATGCACCATGCGGCGATGACGTGCCACACGTGCCGCTGCCGCCGGACTCAGAAACTCTGTCTGTGGTTGTGGTGGTGATGGTGGTGGTGACGGTGTCAACTTGTTAATGCTCAAGTCCAACGAGGCAGCCACACTGAAGGCGGTCATCAAGGCGTGTGTTGTCTCCGGCTTGCTGAGAAGATACACAAAGCGTGGCTCCCCCCTGCGAGGCGCCCCCTTGTGCTGCCCCTCCTGCTGCCGCTGTTGCTGATGATGGTGATGACGACGTTGCCACAAGCGACGCGCAATTGTCGCATTGAGGAAGACGAAGCCAACAATGCAGGGCAGGAAGATGAGGCTAAGCAATATCACATTGTAGACCCCAATAACTCCCTGTATGTGTATAAATAGAAATGCAAATTGTTTAGCTGATAAGATATGAAACACATGTCAACAGCATGTAAAGGCTAGTACGCAACTCGTCACAACAAAACAAGTAAGAACGCTTTGGTCGAGTAGTCGACTCTTAGATGCTCATTACTTAGTACAAAATATGTGATTTTTATATATAAATATTATATTTCAACGGAAATTCGTTGTATAAAAAATTTACTGCATACATTTAGGCGCTCACATTGCTAAGAACTTAAAACAGCCATAACTACCGTTATATTGATCCGAACTTTATGCGCTTAAGTCGAAAGATTGATAATAAGAATAGGGATGTTTCACAAGAAATTTGAGAATTCTATCCTGAAGACTATACCTTGAGAATATGAATAAACTGTCTGGTTATCCTAGTGATAATACGAGATATATTATTGCTGATCACGATTTTATATTTTTTTGAATGGGGAGTCGTTTTTCGTGTTACAAACATTGCAACAAAAACAATATACCCTAGTACTCTACGACTAACGGGTATAAAATCCATTGATAAATACAGAAAGTAAGCAAGCTATGATCAGAATCTAATCGCTTTGTAAACAAAACGTTGTAATTTGCGTCTTATTGTCGCTTCTCTCGAGCTGCATACTAACCTCACAGTCTTAACTCACACTCATGCCCAGACACATGCTGGCCAATTGCAGTTCGCTGACCACCAGCTCGTCCGTTGGCTGCAGATAGACCTTTGTGAACTCTGAGATGATAAAGAGGGGCGCGGCGCAGATAACGGATGTGAGCCAAATACCAGCAATACACATGCCACAGTAGAGCCAACTTGGATTCCAAATGGTTAAGGCAGCACGTCTTATGGCCATATAGCGATCCAAGGCAATGGCCACCAGGATGAGACTGCTGAACATAATTGTCGCCGTATTGACAAAGGGCACAAAACTGCACATAAATCGTCCCAAGACCTAAATTAAAAGTACTTTTAACCACTTTTGCCCCACTGTCACTTACACATTTAGCTTACCCACAATTCCAGATATTTGGCATTAAAGTGCGCCACATAGGCTGTGGTGAAGCTCATGGAATAGAGTAGATCGCTGCAGGCTAAAGCAATGAGGCAGATGCGAAAAAAGGGTCTCAATTTGCGTCTGCTATTCACATACAGGGTGCCAATGTTGCCTATAAAGGCAATCACAAATAGCACGCACACCAATACTATGAAAACACTTCGCTGCTTCGCATGAATCTGACACAGATTCGCAATTGGGAAAATCGGATATGGAAGTACCCCCAATGTGACGTTTAAAGTCTGCAGCAGCGACACTGGCAGCGACTGAGGCAGCGACGCCATTTATAGCTCAGCCCTAAAAGTATGCAACGTTTTTAATGCGCGTCCGCCAAATTCAGCGTTTTGTTTTCAACTAAACAATGAATGCGAGCGACACCTGCAACCGTCGAACGTTTAGTGAATAATTATCAACAGGTATCGTAGGCTCTTATCAATCGTCGTTAGACCATTTTTTAACTGTTTGCTACCTGGCTTGATTGCTATCGGTTGTCCTAACTGTTTACGAAGCACGCGATGAGCGATTGACGATGTTGACACTTGCGGTAAGCTCTACAAATTCTCTAACAGATACCCTTTAATAAAACAGTAGTTGTTTTATCTTTGCTTTAAATTTATTACATAGATTTATTTATGTGTTTGTATATTTAGTTTGGCAAAGATTTTCAATATGCATTGGCCATTTTATTTCTTGCATAGCACATTTTATTGTCCACATTATTTAGTTAATTATTATATTGTGTAATTTTCCGCCTCAAAAAATACAACGCATGCATATACATATTTGTATGCACATATATATATGTATAGTATACATTTATAGCTATTATGTATATATAATTAGGCTTAGCTAAATTAAATGTAATATGTATGTAAAAAATTACAAAAATTTCATTGTGATAAACTTAACAGCAAAAGCCTAGCGCTAAATAAAACTTATCTTTAACTATTATTAATGTAAAAACCAATGCGAGATTTTAAACAATGAACACACACAAAGCACAATCGTAAACAATTATACAAAAACATTTAAAGCTAGGCTAAATTTAAGAAAGAATAAAAAAGAAATCAAAATACTTGGAATTTGTTGGCAAACACAAGCACACACAAACACACACACACACACAGACAAACACACACACATACACTCAAACATTCATATAGCTACGTTTGCCATATTGATTTAAATATATAGTCTTTTATGCTTAGCGCAAAAACCCGCATAGTTATAAATATATATGTATATATATATAAATATATATAATATAATATGGTACTGCATATAGTTTAGTTTAAATTTAGTTGAGTGGATAAGGTAGCTTTACAACGACGGATAGTTTTGCTTTGACAAATGCAGACTGCAGCGCAGCATTGCGCATACGTCTAGTAGTACTCGAGCATTGCGCATACGTCTAGTAGTACTCGGGCTGCTCCTGCGACTCCAGGTCCACGCACTGGCTACCCATATGTACCGTTAGCGTCTGATATGGCAGCGGCTTTCCCATGCTTAGATTGGCGGTCACATAGATCAAATAGCTGTCTCCAGGCGTTAGACTCAATATGGTCTCCATTTCCAGTTTATCGCTGGCACTGCAATTAAATTGAAGCTTATCCAGGGTATGACAAAGTCGAGAGCACTTACCTAGGCTGCTTTTCGCGACAGCGTATATACTTGAAATTCTGATGCTGCGTTATTCGCAGTGCTCCAAAGTCCATGCAATAGTTTGTATAATCCATGCCGCTGCGTTGCGGCAGATTGAAGACGATGACACAGTAGCTGAATGAAGTAGAAAGAACCATTTTAATAATTAATTATCAATTAATTCGTTTTGTATAATTTCGGCAGCTGTATTCACCTGAGAGCGCGCTGATCTGGGGAACTGTTCCAGGCAATGGTTGTGCTGGTGCAACGCGTGCGCACATCGAATACGGTTATATTTTCAGGAAGCTCCGGCAGATCACGGAATAACGGCTCACTGCTCAGCGCCAGCTGTAAGTGTACAATTAATTTTGAGATTATAATTAAAATTAAAAAGAAATAAAAATTATAAATCTAAATATATAATATATGTAATTTAATGTTAATGACAGTAACAATTTTATATTATAAATATTTTATAATATATAATTCTATAATATTTTTTTAAATAATATTTTATTTTATATTAGCAAACTTTGTATTTTTATTTATTTTTATATTTTTTTTTGTGATTAATGTATCAATTTTTAAGGATATGCTTGTAACCCTAGCAAATAAGATACAAAAATTAATAAATCAAAAAATAAATGAATTAATAATCGAAATAAATATATTAATAAATGAATAAGTTAAAATATAAATTAATTACAAATTATGTAAATAATAAAATAATAAATTAAACTTGATGCTAAACTTACTCGCACTTTTTGAGCCCGCAAGGCTTCATCTTCATTGTTAGGCTCAAAACGCATGAGATATCGCTGGCCCGGCTTTATGCCCTCCTGCTTAATGTAGGTGGGCAAATAGATGTTGCCCACTTTGGCCACCACATCGTGATGGCGCAGCAGCTTCACACGTATCTCGCTGCCGGCGCAAGGCAACAACAGGTATCGCATAAAGCGAGGCGGGGGCGTGGTCGCCGGCACCTTGAAGCTATACACCTGCACACCATGTAGTCCACCGATCTTGAGCAGAGATAACGCCTGCTCCCTTAGTGCTGTTGGATGCGTGCGATTGAAATGCACCTGTGTGCTGGCCAAGGGCAACGTCAGATTCTGGAGTCGCTGATGTACCCCAAAGAGCTGCAATCTGTAGCTGCTGTTGGGCTGCAGACCACGCAACTGTTGCTGTGTCCTCGCTCCCGTGCACACAATGTGCAGATTATGACGCGGATTCAGATGACGCGCCCGTTTCGGCGCCCGTGACCAGACCAAGTCGAAGAGACTATTGGCGCCCGAACAGGGACCGGCAGCAGCCCGAGAGTGCGTCTGTTGTTGCCGCGTGTAGGCATAGATTGCCTCACAGAAGCTGGCAAAGTCATTGCTGGAGCTGCTGGTGGTGGAACCTACGCGTTGTACCACCAAACAATAGTGCATGGCATGGTAGTCAAATTTACTGTAAGAATTTACAAAAAAAATAAAAAATCCAATTTAAAGTTTTACAAAATTCTAATTTTTCGATAAAAAGATTTGATTTTTGAACTTCATCAGTCAGTTAAACAGACAGCCTATTAATCAATCTGCCTGTTAATAAATCAGTCAGTCAATCAATCATTTAGTCATCCAGTCGGTCAATTAGTCGGAAATTCAATGGGTTAGTCAATCAGTCAATGAGTTAATTAGTCAATCACTTGTTTTATTAATCATTAAGTCAGCCCCTTAGTCACTCAATCATTTAATCAGATTGTCAATCGGTGAGCTAGTCATCAAATAATGTAATCAGTCAGTCAATAGGTCAGTCAGTCAATAACTTAATCAATCAGTGAATTAGTTAAACAATCAATTGTTAACTGCAATTTGTCAATCAGTCGTTCAATCTGTAAATATATTTATAAATCCCTTACTCAGTCATTCATTTAGGCACTCTGTCATTTAATTCATCAATCAGTCAATTATCCAACCAATTAGACAGACCCTAAGAGATTTAATTAGGCAGTTAGTAAGACAGTCAGTCTTTCAGTCAATCAGTCATGCAGTAGAGCAACTTGTCAACCAAACAATCTGTGAATCACTCAATCAATCTGTCAGTCAATCAGTTAAACGAACAATACGTATTTTTGTGCAATATTCAGTCAGTCAATCACACCATCAGTCAATCAATCAATCATTTTTTCAGTACAAATATAAATTAGCATATCAAATAATTCATATTTAAGTCAATCATTCAGTCAATCACTCAGAAAGTGTGTCAATCATTTAGTAGCTGATTGAACTCACCTCCGCTCCCATTTGACAATCAGCTGACGCTTGCGCACTCGATTCTGGGTACGGATCGCGATGCGGTGTGTGTGATTGAGCAGGGGCCACGTGTGATGAGGATGCTTGGCCTGGGCCTCCACTTTCAGAGCGCCGCCTTGTCGTGCCTGCACAAAGAGATCGTATTGGCCGCGGAGGGCGCAGGGGAGGATCAATCTGCCCATGGCGATGCCAGGTCCAGATCCAGTTCCCTTAACCGGCGATGCCAGACGCAAGACGTTCGCTGTGAATGCAAATGAAGATATTGAGGTTGAGGTTGAGGCTGAGGCTGTTGTGGGCGTGGCAAGGGGGCAGCGTACCTGTCTGATTGTAGTAGAGCTGACGTGCCACGGGCAATGAGAACAGAATCGTCAGCGGCGTTGAGTTGTTTAATTTCAACACAAATCTGCAAAAAGAGACAAAACAAGGAGATGAGTAAAGCGTGCAACGATGTGAAAGAAGGATGTGGGGCGGAGTAAGTGAGCTGTTGACGCCCTTTGTCAAAAATCATGACACTAAATTATCACACGCAATTTGTTTCAACGCTGTCCGAGGGAATCCAACTCCAATTCCTTCTCCATCTCCAACTCCGACTCCGACTTCAAGTCCGAGCTTCAGTTCACGGTGAGTCAGCGCCTTTGGCAGCAGGCCTTGCAACAATGTTGCACTTAAAGATTGTGGCCAAGTGTGGAGCTGACTGCCCCAACTCTTCTGTCTCCTCTCGCAGCCAAGAGATGCTCAATAGTTTTGTTTTGTAATTAAAGGCGAAATTTACGATCAATTTTTCTAATGACAAAAGCCAAGACAAATGTGCTACAGCTTAGACACACACACCCACACACAGTCTGTCATATGTGTGTGTGTGTGTGACGGAAACTCCGGCAGCGCCATTGCAGTAAAGTGACTCATTGACTTGGCTTATGGCCGGCCATCTCAAGTTTTATGACCGGCTACTTCCGGCCAACGCCATTTGCCAGGCGAGCAGCCCTTCCCCTTCCTCTCCTCAATCCCTTGTTGTGGCATGCAACACCCCCGCAGCAGCCAGTCGATTTTGGCCGCAACGCCAAAAGGTTACCAACTGTTTGATGGAGTGTTTTAATGCATTGCCATTGTTGGCGGCCATTTTCAGTTGGCGCCACAGCGACTGCACAAATATTTGCTTTAATTTAAGCCTCGCATGTTGCAGTTGCAAGTTGCAAGCTTTTTGTTGTCATTGCTCCCGTTGTGTTGTTATTATTGCCTGCCTGATGACAGCACTCAATTATATAAGGCAAACATCATGTGGCAACAACTAATTGCATCAGCCATGGTCGACTCTTAAATCAGCTACACTGTTAAAAAAAATGTTCTAAAATCATGATTTTGAACTCAAAACTAAGAATTTTGATTTAAAATATAAGTTAAGAACATAAAATTCTTAAATTGAGAAAAGACATATTGCTTTTAAAAACATTTCAAATAAGACCAAGTTCTCATTTTAAGAATAAAAATTCTTGAAATTTAAATCAAATAATACAAAAATTATAAATTATTTTTTAATTTATAATTTTCTATATTTTAAAACTTTTTTAGCTACTCATATTAAGAGACTAACATATTATAAGAAACTTGAACAATACTATTCTTTGAAAACAGTAAAGATGTTTGATAGTCAGATAAAGTGAAAAGCTTATAAAATTATTGTTATTAAAATTATTTTATAACTGAGTTCAATTACTAATTAAACTACCCTCGTATGAGTTTTCTATGTACTAAAATGTGCGGTCTTTGTAGAGTGCAGACATAAAGATACCAAAAAAAGGGTGTTATAGTATTTTAATCTGATATTTATATAAATGAAAATAATTATTAAATTAAAAATTGTAAAATTAATTAAAGTGAACACATTAACTCATATGCCACATGATTGTAGGGTGCAGTCATGCATAAACAGCCGCCGGACACAACAAACAAACCGCCATGCGAGGAGTTTCCTCAGTTGTTCGACCATCGTTCAAAAAGCCGTACAGAAAATGTGGCCAAAATCCGTGAAAATGGAGCTACTGATGTGGCTGCTGATGTGGTTGCCAATTGGCGGTGATGCGATTGTAAATCCATCGAATGAGACGGCCAATATGGTTATCTATATGCTGCCCGCCAAGGATGTGGGACAGCATACATGGCAGGTGGGCGTCGATTGTCTGGACAGCTTTGCCCAAATCTTCTTCTATCGCAATCCCTTGGAGCGCTACACACGTGCCTACAATCTGATGACAACCCACGTGTTCAACATGTCCCTGCCCGCGGCTCAAATTCAGCTCGGTTTCAGCCGGCGCATCAATGAGGCCATCAGCGATCCGGAAATGCCACCGGAAAGAGAGTTCTATCAACTTCGCGTCATCTCGGATCATGTGAAGATTCCGAAGATTTTTGGCGAACTGCTTCTGGCGGATAACTACATCATTGTTGTGGACAGCGTGGAACGTTTGCACAAACTGATGAGGGATTATGTTAGCAAGAGTCGCTCCTGGAATCCAGGTGCCCGTTTCCTGGTGCTCTTTCACAATGCCCTGTTACGGGACAAGCCCTGGACGATTGCCTCAAAGATCTTCAACGATCTGATGACCAATTTCTATGTGCATCGTGTGGCACTGCTCTATGCCAACTCCTCCACGGATTACAATATCCTGGTCAATGATTACTACAGCAATGTCGACTGTCGCATTCTCAGCGTGCAAAGTGTGGGTCAATGCCAGAATGGTGAACTCCATCCAACTCCCCATGCCGTCCATCTCGCCATGTTGGATTACATTAGTGGTTTCAGTCCCAGGAACTGCACTTTCTACGTCTGCGCCTCCATTGCGGCTCCTTTTGTGGAGGAGGATTGCGTCTTGGGACTCGAGATGAGAATATTGGGATTCATGCGCAATCGATTGCAATTTATGGTGGGTTACTATTCAAATCTATCCTATATCTATATCTTCTTTTATTTTATTTCCTATATTTAATTTTCATTTTTTTTTTTTTTTTTTTTTTTTTTTTTGGTAGATGAACTAAAATATTAATTTTTTATTCATTTTTTAGCTTTAAAATAATCAGATTTTATTTATAATTTCAAAGTTTCTGCACTTAAAAAATGGTTAACGTGACAAACCCTTTGCAAGATTAAATATATTAAAATATATTCCCCTGTTCTTTCCACAGACCAATCAAACATGCTCCAGAGATACTCGTGGAGAGGACCAAGGGGATGGCAATTGGAATGGTCTGCTGGGCAAGCTATCGGACGGAGAGTGCGACTTTATTATGGGCGGCTTCTATCCGGATAATGAGGTTACCGATTACTTCTGGGGATCGGATTGTTATCTCCAGGATGCTCACACCTGGTTCGCACAGCTCGCGGATCGTCGTCCCGCCTGGCAGGCCATGGTTGGCATCTTTGCGCTAAGCACTTGGATCAGCTTTTTGCTGGTGCTCGTGCTGAGCTGGCTCTTTTGGTATGCACTGGTCAGGATCTTGCCGGAGCCGCAATACTTTCAACAGCTCAGTTTGACTGGGATTAATGCCCTGGGGGTGACCATTTGTGTCGCTATCCAGGAGCGTCCCATTTGTGATGCGACTCGATTGTTTTTTCTGGCACTGACGCTCTACGGCATCAATCTGGTGGCCACATACACCTCCAAGATGATAGAGACCTTCCAGTTTCCTGGCTATTTACATCAGCTGGACGAGCTGCAGGAAGTGGTTGCAGCGGGAATTCCCTTTGGCGGTGAGGAGGAGAGTCGAGATTGGTTCGAAAACGATGATGATATGTGGATATTCAAGGCATACAACAGCTCCTTGGCCTTCAGGCCTCGAACCGACAATCTACAAGATGTGGAGCGGGGATTGCGCTGCATTCTGAGTAGTCGCATGTACGTAATGCAGAATAAATATGCGGATGACATATTCGCATTTCCCCAGAACGTTTTCAGCAGTCCCATGCAGCTGATTATGAAGGCGGGTTTCCCCTTCATGTACGAGATGAACACGATCATCAGATATATGCGAGACGTGGGCATCATTCAGAAGATCGACTCGGACTTTCGATTCAACAACACGTATCTCAATCGCATTGCCAAAATGCGACCCAATTTTGCACCCACTGCCATTGTGCTGACCACGGAGCATATGAAGGGTCCATTTGGCATCCTTATTCTAGGTATTTTCAGCGCTTCTCTGGCATTTCTCGCCGAGCTTTTCTCCGCCCATCGGAGCTGCCGCAGGCGACAAAAACGCAGGTCGCATCGACGTGGCAAGTGGCGCAGGGAGCGGAGGCAAGTTCACAAGACAATGGCTCCTGTTGTGCGCTTTACACCCGTCAAGAGACGCAAAGTCCTGTAAGCAAGCACCGAAGGCAGACCAACAGACAGACGGACAGACAGACGGACAGACGGACGGACAGACGGACAAACAAACAAACCAACTAACCAAGTAGTTCAAACCATAAAAATTGACTCAATTCACATAAATTTGCAATTGAGGGAAGGCAGCGACAGCGACAGCATCAATGTATATGTTAGGGTTGTTGTTGTTGTTGTTGTTGTTGTTGCTGTTGTTGTTGCTGTTGTCTTCCTCGTTTGTTGGCTGTTGGTTCGCTTGAATGTCTGGTCGCGTCTGGTAGTTGTAGTTTTCACGCGAAATACTTAAAATCAGCGACAAAATTCTATTTTTGCAACTATTCAAAAGCGACGGCATAAAAACAAGCAGACAGTCAGGCAGTCAGTTGGTCTGGTCTCCATCTCCATCTCCATCTACATTTCCATCTCCTCCGCTTGGTGGCAAACTCCCATTCTCCCATTCGCGAGCTCGTCGTTTTTCTTTGCACAAATTGACAATCAGCTTTTGAATGAACAGTTTTCCTGCATTGCTACACAAAATGCAAAGAGCAAGTTCGAAAAATACTGATATGGAGAATGGCCACGAAACTAACTGGCTCACATAATATGCTTATAAGTAGCATATTTACCAACTCTTTGCAAAGCGAAACTAACTATCTGTATAAACTTTTGATATTTGTAGCCAAAAACACAAAAAAAAAAAGGAAATTCTTTGCTTAAAACTTTGCTCCTTCAACAATTTAAATATCAACTCAAAGAGATTAGAAAAAAACACAGAAACAAATCGGAATAACAAAACAATTGTAAACGTAAACGATTTTCCATTACATCAAGAACTTATCAACGTAAAAGTTTTACCCAGAAAGTGAATATGAAAACCATTTTGTTAAACGAATATAATATATGTTTAAGCTTTAGTGGTAATGTAATCTTTAACTATCTACGCTTAAGAAATCCAATTTGAAAATTTTTCAAAAATTCAGAAGTAATTCAAAATTTTTTAATGGAGGTTGGAAATAGCAGCTTACTTAAAAATATTATTAAAAATATTTATAAATATTTCGAATTGTAAACATATTTTTATTTTGTTTACAGAAAAATTCAACTTTTTTGAAAGGTATAATTACTCATATAAATTATATATTATTATATTATATGATATAATAATACAAAGCTTGACTAAATATTTAGCAGTATTACGGCATATTAAAAATCATTAAGTTAGTTAAGAAAAAATGAACCGAAAATGAAATGAAAAATGAAAAAAAATATTAAAGCTTCTATACTTAAGTAATAGTTAAAAAGCTTCCTTTAAGGTTCCAAAATATTTAATGAATTAATAAAAGTACAACATTCTTGCTAATATTTCTTAAATTAAATTAAAATTAAATTAAAATGTAGCCTTGTATGTTATTAAAAATAAAACTGTGAAATTGTTGATAAAACGCACAAGAATGCATTTCCCATTATGATAATTATTTTGTATAATGTTCAAAAATAATTACTCATCGATCTCAAAGGCTATCAGCGAAAGTTGTGTATAATTGAATTTGATTCTAATGTAATTGATTCTAATATTTTTGTGCGCGCAAACTTTGAATGATACATTTACATTCACATTCACTTGATTACTCACGAAGCACTCACAAAATGGGCACAGTGCGCACTTAGTGACTGCACTTTAATGTGTGTGTGTGCGAGTGTATGTGTGTGTGTGTGTGTTTGTTGATTTGCTTTTTGGTGAAATTTTAGACTATTGAACTATGGCGTTTGAGCAACGTCTGATGGGTGACTAAGCGACACTGGGAAGTCTGTCTGTTTGTCCGTCTGTCCGTCTGTCTGTCTGTCCGTCTGTTTGTCTGCTTGTCTCGCCGGACGTGTGACGCCCAAGTGTCTGTCTGGTGCGCATTCTATACACACTCAGTCGCATGTGGCAGTTGCTGTTGCTGTTGCTGTTGCAGATGCATGTGGCAGTTGCTGTTGCAGATGCAGTGACAAGTCTGTGAATCTAAAAATATAAACTACGAGTATAAGTATATTTAAGTCGTCAACGCTTGCCGAAGGTCTGCGCACTTTCAGGCGAAAAATTATGCTGCTCATTTTATGGCCAAAAATGTTTATTACTCTCTTGTTATTGTTGTTGATGTTGTTGTTGTTGTTAGTTGTTGTTGTTTTTATTTTGTGGCTTCTTTGATACGCTTACAAATAAATAGTTTCACGCCATAAAGCAGATAAAGGGGGCACTCATTGTGAGGGAGTAGCTCTCGCTATCTCCCTCTCTCATGCTGTCGCTGTCTCGCTCTACCGCTTGAGTGCAATAAAAGTTGTTTACAACATTTCAGCCTGCGGCGCACATAAAAATGCAGCATCAACAACCACAACCACAGCCACAGCCACAACCATAATAACAACAACACATTAACAAGATTTTGTAGTTTGTTTTGATTTTCGGGCCATTGGCCAAATGCGTGTATGCTACAGGTGGTGCAGTGGTGCGAAGCGTCTGAATGGCCCAGTCCCACTTCCAATACCAATACCAATACCACTACCAATTTCAATTCCAGTTTCAGCTTGAAGACTGATCAGCAAGTAGAATGGGCAGCAAAGGGGAAAGGGAGCAGAAAACACATATTGCGCCGTCGAATTAAGTCATTAAATTAATATTTATGATTTGTTTGCGCAAAAGAATATTAAAAGCCGAGTGCGAAAACAGCCAACAAAATCGAGTCGAGTCGAGTCGAGTCGAGTTGTTCCTTGATTGGTTGCAACACAGGAGCCATGTACATACTATATATCCTGTTTCTGTCTCTGTCTCTGTCTCTGCCTTATAGAGGCAACATTTACAGTGCGTGCAACGATCTGCAGATCGCTTAATTCTAGCAAAACTCTTAATGACTGAACGCCCCATAAATTTATGCTCACAATTCGCTCCTTTTCACACGCTCCACAAGCGGCGGCAGCAACTCGAGACGTGCATCACGTACCAGCTCGGAGGCGACACCAAAGCACCGAAGCAGCGGAGGTGCAACCGTGCAATTGGAGCATTCGCTTGCCCACTGGTCGCGCGACAATAAAACCAACAACAACAACAACAACAACAAATGAATATACCCATCATATGCATATAGAAGAGCAAGAACGAGAATAACATCATTCATTTGAATGCTTGACATTCTATGCCAAAATGATCAAAGTTATATGAGCAGCAAAAAAGCCGTGCTGTAAGAACAACAACAACAACAACGAAGAGGTTCGCACGTTCTTTGACGAAATAAAAGACAGAAATAAATTTCGAAAAAAAATAAAAGCAATTTTAAGCAGGATATTCAAAACTAAGCCATATCGAATTCTATATGCACTTAAACTCATCAAAAAAAAATTTTTTAAATCAAGGCTTTTTATTTTATTTTATTATTTTATAAATGTTATTTTAATTTGTTGCGAGTGGGATTCGAACCGGCGCCTACTGCTTCACAATTTTATTTGTTTTAAATGAAAAAGTACATATTTATTATTTCCTAACAATTTAAAATTTTTATTCTTGCATTATGAACTTTAACTTTTTAAATAAATATTTTTAGTATTGGTAAAATGGTCTTAAAATGTGCTTATTTTAAGAACAAAATATTTAAGATGAATGTTCTTGATTTTAGAAGTTGGTCTATTTTTTCAGTGTACCAAAGTTTTATCAGCACTTTTATGCTGTGAAGCACAAGACAGAAAATTGTTTGGTTTCAGATGAAAATACACCTATAATAATTAAATCACAAATAGTTTCATTATTTCTACCACGTTCGTTACCAAGTTGCTGCCTCAGCGAACTAACCCCAAACTACTTATAGAGCATATTAAATTGGGAAAACAAAATGCCTGCCAGGCGCGCGCGCTAAGCGAAAACGTGACGGCATTTCTTGACCCAGGCCCAAAGAGGGCAAAGAAAAAACAACTCAAGAACAGCAATAACAACAAGTAGAGAGAGAATGAAAAAAAAGTTGCTCATACGCCACGTGCAACGCGGCCGCAGCTGTCGGCCTAGCAAAAACACAAACACTAACAAAACACACATACAACTTAGACAAATACGGACGAAGATGAAGATGAGGAGAGAGATGAAGAGAGCGTAGGAGATGTAGAAGAAGAACCACACACACACACACACACACACACAGACACATACGTATTTGCTAATATTTATGGGAACTGTAAAAATCTGGCGCTGGTTTTTGTGTTTGGCCAGCCACACGTCGTGGTTATAAATTATTTTTGTTGGTTTCCCTTCTCATACGATTAGAGAATGGCGCCCAAGCTGATGCCCTCCACCTTCCCCCCCCCCTCCCAGTGGCATCTTCGTCCTGTTACCGTTAGCTTTGCTCTACTCGTATTTGTTATTGCTTGTGGCTCTCTAATTTGATTTGTGTGACAAGCGGCGTCGCCATCGCACTTAGGCGCATTACTCAAATTAGTAGCAGAAGAATTCAAGAGCCAGGATATGAAAATGGATTTGACTTACCGTTTCTTCTGCCGCTGCTCGAGTGCAATGTGAACGGGCACATCCACATACAGATCCTCGACATCATCAATGCTGCTCAGCATTTTCTCGTATGCCACACGTTGCGGGCAGCTGGACGGCAGGACATGCGACTCCTGTGATGACTCCAATGGCTCCTGGCCTAAACGATTGATGGCCAACGATGTGTGGGCAATCTCTGCCTGCAACTGCGTTGAGCAGAGCAGCAGCAGCAGAATTGCAAGACGTTGCCGTCGCATTTTAATTATTTATTTTTGTTTATATTTCGTAAAATTTTTTTGAATATTTCACTATTAAGTTTAGTAGCTGTTAACTGTTTTAACAATTGCCTGCAGAGTTTGGTATCGATTAATTTTGAGTTCAGGTATGTGTGAAAATGGTTGTTTGTGTGTGAGTACTTTTAAGAAATGTGCTCTTTTAAACGCCGCCTAATTAAATACCGAAATCCCAAGTAATTTCAAATTTAAATTGTTTTTATACGTGATATAAATTGCATGTCTCTCGTCAGATAATATCATATTGCCAGCACACCTGTTTCACACCTGTGTCAGGTAACCAGCTAGCTCTGAATTGAAATCTGAATATATATTTCATAATTTGCAAATTTGAGTAATTTTTTAATGAGCATTGTTTTTGGCATATTTTAAGATCAACATTAAGAATATAATATTTCTGTAAAGATTGCTTTCCATATCTAAATTAAGTTATAATCCTAACTGTCAGTTGCATTTCATAAGCTAATCTATCAAATTTGTCCACTTAATCATTATCCGAATATTCGAATTTATTGTTTAGACCTCAGCAATTGTTATATATTTTTCCATTAATCCTCTTTCGGCAGCTTTAAGTCTTCTGCAGTGCCGGGCTTTCATCATCCCTCAGCCCCAACCCCTTGGTTACTCCTACTCCTTTTGAACTCTTCTCCCTCTTCCCCTACTTCGATTTTTTTGTGCAATTAAGGCCTGTCAAACCTTTGACACACGTCGTTGCTGTGGTTGTTGCTGTTGTTGTTGTTGTTGCTGCCTGTGACAACTTCTTTAGCTGTCCGAATATCGGCAAAAAGAAATTATTTTTGGCAGCGCACTGCGGCGGCTTTTAAAGTGTATTTTTTTTTTGCTTTTTGCTTGGGATTCCGTATTCTTTTTTTGTTTCTTGTTATTATTTTTTGTGGCTTTTGTTTTGTTTGCTGAGGGGCAGCCAATTAATTTTGGCTGCAGTGAATCGATTCTTGGAACTGTTAGATTTACTAATTGCGGGTCACACGCCCCCTACACACACACACACACAAAAACACACGCAAGCACACTCAAACACACGCAAACACAACGGCAATTAAAGTTCTGCGAATTTGCGTGCGTTGCAACAATTGGGCAACGCTGTCAACAGGGAGCTTAGTCCTAGGCAGTGGGTTGCCACCTGTTGTTGCCATGCTGAGCAATTAACGACGCACGCCTACCACAAACACCCACACACCCACACACACACACACACTCACTTGTTAGACTTTGATGTTGTGAATTTTTTTAACCGCGCATATTTTGCACTGTGTTTGTTTTATTTCTTGTCCTGCACCGTTAGCTAGCGGTATTCGCACTCGCAAAAACTTTGCTTTTGATTACAACACTCGTACATAGATTGTCAGATTGAAAACACAGAGAAACACGCGCGTAGTTCGGAAGCTGAAGCTGCTGCTTCCGTCTGCCTTGACGAGCAAACACAAAATGAGAGTCGTGCGCAAAGCAAAGCAAACGAAATCCCGAGGGCAGCTAGCGCCGACTGCGCTGCCGGCAGCACAGTCAGCAGAGAACAAGCAGCAGGCAGCGAGCAGCGAGCAGCGAGCAGCGACTGCGACTGCGACGAAATTCACGAAGATGTCGCCCCAAAAATGCACGAAGACGTTTGCCGAAGTTCCAACTGCGCTGCCAGCAGACACACATGTGCATATGTTTGTGTGCGTGTGTGTGAGCATAAATACGTATGTGTGTTTATATATAGAGAGCTTCTTGTACATTTTTTTGTTTGTTTCTTTGGCTTAATTAATGTGCCTGCCTGCTTCGGGGGCTGCTCCATTGATGAGGCTGCCAGCTCCGACTCATTCTGCTACCCTCTCCCTCTCCCTCTTCCCTCACCCACACACTCTCTTGCCTCCCATCACATTTGGTTTGTGCCTTATTGCCAGTTCTTGTTTGGTCGCAGCAACAATTTTCGATTTTTGAATTTCATTTTCATTGAATACAAAACAGAAGCAACACCAAGTACAAGTATAACATAAAATGCGTTTGTTTTATGTGCGGCACGTGACTTTCAATGCAAAAAACCGAGCGCCACTGAGCCGCAACAGCTACTCGCATCCCGCTCCTCACATGTAATCCGATATTGCCCCCACAAACACACGGTAGATAAACATATGATTCTGATCCAGATTCAGATTCAGATACTTTGCATATGCGCTGAGCCGCTGCCTTTTTCACGTCTCTGGCTGTAACTTGCATCTGGGATTCAGTATCATTGCAGTCACAGATCGTGTCGCAGTCCGTGTCCAAGTCATAATTTCGTTTTGCACTCCATCTCCCCAAACAAAAATGCTGGATTCGGAGTTTCATTTAATTATTTACATCAACAAAATTAAAAAATTAATAGACCCCTGTACTTTTTTTAAGTACAAGGTCAACAAAAAAAAATAAAAATTATCAAGTATTTAAAATAAAATTGAAAATATATACATATCTACAAGTGGAAATTATTTACAAAATTCTTCTACATCAAAAAAATTTAAGCTTAAGACTGAAAATCAGCCCTAAAAATGTGAATAGCAATTTACAAATTTTCAGAAGGATTCAAAGAAATTTTTCAGAAAATTTAATTTGTTCATGCTAATAATAAAAAAATATAAAGATTATTAAGGCTATAATCAGTTTACTGCAGTGTTGTCTAAAAGTAGAATTAAGTAGGCTATAAAATACTTTTTACTATCATATGTGATTACATACAATGCAACGAGAATCGGAATTGTAACTCCTCTGTAAACAAATGAAATTAGCGTAAAGAAAAATTACATTTTCAATGTGTTCAAGATGTAAAAACATTTTGATATTTTTACTTTTGCTGACAGCTACAGTATTGTTTTTTTTGACAAAACTAAATAAATTTACTGATTATGTGTATTTGCTAGTCGTATAATTGATATTTTTGCGAATATATAATTTTATTGTGTGTATTTTATTCTGATTTGTATTATTCTGTATTTATTTTATTAAGCTGACGTTGCTCTGTCCGTCTGGCCGTGCAATTACCTGTGTTCGCTGTGGGGTTTTCCCGGAATTCTGACAATGCAGAAGGCAATGTTGTTGCGTATCGCTGACAGGAAATGAATTTTTTTTTGGGGGGGCTGGTTGCATGTTGGTCGTAGCAACAAATTAACAGCAAATTAGTTAGAAAAGCAGCGAAAAATGCAAGTGACTTAATCAGCGGCACAGGCAACCAGACACGGATCGGAGCACAGTTGATGCGAGTGAAGTGTGCAGGGAATGAATGGAACAGGGGGAGAGGGGGACAACCTTGAAGGCGCCACTTAAGCGCATAACTCAAGGGCCAAGCAGGATGGAAGCCGCTGGACCCAGTTTAGGGTCCCTGCCAGGCCAAGCTCATGCATAATGCAAGACACTGTCCCGACTTGGGCTTTGGTGGTGGCCCAAGCGGCGTTGCGTTGCATTTTTCAACAAATTAATTATTGACAAAAAGGTGGAACGAGTCTCTGACTGACAGACTGACTGACAAACTAAGTGAGTGTATGAGTGAGTGAGTGTATGAGCGAATGAGTAGCTTTTGTTTTTTGCAATGGGAACAATATAAGAATTGATGGCTATTCAATTGGGAAACTTAATAAGTAATAGAATAAGTGAATAATTGAATCATTTGTTAAATATACATTCAAGTTGAAAACTTAACATCGTGTTGCCAAATCAATCAACAATTTGCAACTGACAAACTCATGAAATTGTAATTCTCATTCCTCCTGTTGCTCTCCCTCTCTCTCTCTCTATCTCTTTCTTGTGACTGCATCCAAGTTATTGGTACAACATTTTTGCCTCACACTCGCACTTCATCAACGCGAAATGATTGGCATGCCAACGTCAACGACGGTAGAAGCCACCAACAGCAGCAGCAGCAGGAGCAACAACAACAGCAGCAGCATCAGCAGCGACTGCTCAACTGGTGGACTGGTGATTGGTGGCTGCAGCGGCGACAGCCTCCGACATGTGTAAAGGAATCGTTTAAAATAAATGACAGCCGCGCCCCCCACTCCGCTTCAGCGTGGCCTGCATAATTACCCAACAGGGTCCAAGCACACGGCAGATCACAATAATCAATACGGCAATGGATGGAGGATGCCACAACAGCCCAGTTTTCATTCTTCTTTCTTTTTTTTTTGTGATATACCCTGTAGCCAAAATTCGCAGTAAAGTCTGCATGATCTGCACAAATTCGGTGTGTCATTAGTATCAAAAAGCTAAGGTAGCAAATTACAATTGCTTAATAATTACTTGTCACACGAATTTAATTAAATGATAAGGAATATGATATTTAGAAACTATTTTATTTTTTCAAAATATTTTAATGCTAACTTATAGTCAAACTACAAATAAATAATATAATTAAAAGCTGCATTTTTACTTCACTTTATTTTGTATAACTAAATTTAATCTGACTTTTACCATTTTACTATTGTATTATTATTTAATTGCTAAATCAAAATAATCAAAATAAATAGCTAGACCTAGAGCAAAAACATTTTTTTTACGAATTTCAATATATTTGAATGCAGAATAAAGTTGGAATTTAAAATTTCATCAAAATCGAATCTTGGTCGAAAATAATTTAATTTTCTAAATGAACAAAATTTGAATACAGAATGAATTAAAATGCCAAATCATGATCAAAATGACATTCCGCTTAAAAATCGGTTCAGTTTTGATCAAGTTATGACAGTTTGAAGTTGGTCAGACTTCGGGGTTAGTCACTTTACAAGTCCAAATTTTTGTTCATTTCCACATGATTTTTTACAAAAAAATGAAAGGTCTCAGAATCAAGTTTAAAGTGTTGTTTTATACTAATTACGATATAAGGAGTTCATTAAAAGTGAAAACTTGAGATGTAAAATTTTTAATTTTCGAAATTTCAAAGGGGGGACCCTTAGCATCGAAATCGAATCTTGGTCGAAAATAATAAAATTTTCTAAATCAACAAAATTTGAATGCAGATTGAATTAAAATGCCAAATCATGATCAAAATGACATTCCGCTTAAAAATCGGTTCAGTTTTGATCAAGTTATGACAGTTTGAAGTTGGTCAGACTTCGGGGTTAGTCACTTTACAAGTCCAAATTTTTGTTCATTTCCCCATGATTTTTTACAAAAAAATGAAAGGGGTCAGAATCAAGTTTAAAGTGTTGTTTTATACCAATTACGATATAAGGAGTTCATTAAAAGTGAAAACTTGAGATTTAAAATTTTGAATTTTCGAAATTTCAAAGGGGGGACCCTTAGCATCGAAATCGAATCTTAGTCGAAAATAATAAAATTTTTTAAATAAACAAAATTTTAATGCAGATTGAATTAAATTGCCAAATCATGATCAAAATGACATTCCGCTTAAAAATCGGTTCAGTTTTGATCAAGTTATGACAGTTTGAAGTTGGTCAGACTTCGGGGTTAGTCACTTTACAAGTCCAAATTTTTGTTCATTTCCACATGATTTTTTACAAAAAAATGAAAGGTCTCAGAATCAAGTTTAAAGTGTTGTTTTATACTAATTACGATATAAGGAGTTCATTAAAAGTGAAAACTTGAGATTTAAAATTTTGAATTTTCGAAATTTCAAAGGGGGGACCCTTAGCATCGAAATCGAATCTTGGTCGAAAATAATAAAATTTTCTAAATAAACAAAATTTGAATGCAGATTGAATTAAAATGCCAAATCATGATCAAAATGACATTCCGCTTGAAAATCGGTTCAGTTTTGATGAAGTTATGACAGTTTGAAGTTGGTCAACTCTTTAACCACAACCGGTACAAACGTTTCGGTATTCGGTTCTTGACAGAGAATTTATTTCGGTAAAGGTATCAGTTCCGCTACTAAAAATGAAACGGTTAGTTTCGGCTTAGGTGTTATTCCCTGATTTAAAATAATGTTTTAAATTGGCATAGAATATCTAATAGTCGAGCATGACAGGCAAAATGGCTAGGCTACAATCAGAAGTTAAGTTTTCTCACAAAGTGATTAGCATAGGGTATCTCATAGTGGAGCATATTATGTACTTTTAAATGCTTGCTTGTTCCGTTTTTAGCCACTCAGTAAGTGTGTGTGGTCCAATGCATCACATGTTTTCGGTGGCTTCGTTTGAACTGGGTCCTGGTACCAACATCCCAGTGCTTCGGAGCTTCTTGGCTTGGCCAACTCACAACTTGTGGCTGCCAGGCATGCCTAGATTATTTGTTTACACGCATCCATCGGGCGATGCAAATCCATCATTCATCATTCGAATGCATCTCGTCGACCTATAGACGGAGTTTTAAGCACATTACAACACCTTCTGCTTGGTTGAAGTAGCGCCTGGGGCAGCAAATAAATGTTGCACACACGCCAAGGCTGGCTGAGGCAGCTGCCACCAACACCTGGTGGCATCTACGAGTACTAGAAAGACAACTGTTGCTGATGCCCAGCCGATAGGGAGAGACTGGACTGGAGAATGACTGACAGCTGGGCGTGGCAGTGTGGCAAGAAATGGCAAAGCAAATGGCAAATTGAAGGAAAAACTTTTGCTTGATCTTGCCTTATCCTTGGCCCATGTCCTGTGTGCTGTGTCCCGTGTCCCGTGTCCTTTGGCAGAGGCATGTCAGAACCGGGGAAAATTGTCAACTTGGCACGCATTTTATTAAATGAAAGAATGAAAGAATGTTTTTTACCAAGGGGGCAAGTGGAAAGTCACCCAGAGCTCAGCTGCTGTCAAACTTATGCCAAGTAAATCGAAAGAGCCCAACGCACACACACACACACACACACACATTCACTCTCTCCTTGAAGGGGAGAGAAGGAACACAAAGTCGACAAAGTGAAAATTTTTTAATTGCATTTTTGCCAACTGTCGCTGCGGATTATTGGCAATGGCGATTCATTCCGTTGGAAATTGCAGCGGAAAATCTTTTGCGCTTTTCGCACAACACAAAAGTTGCATTAGGCGGGAACTGTCCACGGGGGAAGTAGGGCGGGTTTAGGAGTCATGCAACACAGACAATGGCAGCTTGTATTCAAAATGTGCAACGAGACACTGTTCACTTTGCGCAGCAAGCAAAAAGGATATTGAATAAGGATAAGCTCAAGGATACTTATGCTAATGAGCAACTGTTCCGGAAAGCACAGGCGGAAGGCAAACAAAAGACACTGTCCTAATTGTAGGTAGCTTTTGTTTAAAAAAAAAGAAATAAAAGAAACCCACAAGAAAATACACGTAAATAAAAACGCCAATACAAATACCATGAAATACTTGGAATTCCATTTGAAATATTTCTCTTCTATCGTTAACTTTGCCGAGCATTGATAAAAGTCGAAACTTGAGCAACTAATTATACTCAGGAATTTGTGAATTAAACTAAGCTATGCTGAGTTTCTAACTGTCTAAAACAAAAAGTTGGTAAAGTTGAGCACTTTCTATCAATTATAGGCGAATGTATGAAAAAAAATGACAGTAATGAAAAAAAATCGAAAATCAAGTTTTGATGCAGAATCAAATTAGAGTTTAAAAAATAATTAATTTGATATTCCGCAATAAAATCGGTCAAGATTTGGCAAAGTTATGACAGTTTCAAGTTTTTGAAAAAGTGTCAAGGTAAGAGTATAAAGAAAATGAGCAGTTATCGAAAGTAAGGAAAAAATGGACAGTGAAGGAAGAAAATCTGAGTTTTTAAATTTGGATGCAGAATGAATAGAGGCCAAATATTGATAAAATTGATATTCCGGAAGAAAATCGGTTAAGATTTGACAAAGTTATGATATTTTGAAAATTTGGAAAAAGTGTCAAGGGAAGAATATGGAGAAAATGAACAGTGGTCGAGGTAAGGAAAAAATGGACAGTGAAGAAAATAAAAGTGAGTTTTTCAATACTGACACAGAATGAAAATAGAAGCCAAATAATGATAAAATTGATATTCCGGAAGGCAATCGGTTAAGATTTGACAAAGTTATGATACTTTAAAGTTTTGGAAAAATTGTAAAGGGAAGAATATGGAGAAAATGAAAGTATGGAAAGAATGGACAGTGTTGAAAAAAACTGAATTTTCCAATTTTATGCAGAGTTAAATTAAAGTTGAGTTATCGATAATTCATAAAAAGTACTCTGTACAGAGTCTGTTGAGTCTTTTTTATGTACACACTGTTTGTATTTTAGTTGTTCGGATTGTGAAATCAAATTATGTGTAACTATTTCAAAAATTGGCTTCTCTAGTGCAAATTCTGGAACACTGGAACACCATATATGTTAAGTAAGTATCTCTAAGGTGAAATAATACGTGTATTGCTAGTACCTAACCCTGAAGCTCAACTTTCCCTTTTATTGTAATTAATTAATTCGTAGTTTTTCCTATGCATGCATAAATAAATCCCGCACTCATACCAACAACAATTTTAGCTGTATATACATATAACATTTATTGGTAATTCTTCTTGTTTTTTGTTGCTGCCATCGATGTTGCCTTCGCTTCTTCTCAGCGCATTTTTTTTCTGTTTAAATGTTTCGGCTGCTTGTCATGCGATGAAAGAGCTTTTGCATCTGTGTGTGTGTGTTTCTGTGTGTGTGTGTGTGTATGTTGTGAGCTGTTGCGCATCGCCACCCAGAAGCTCAAGTTTATAAGAGCCTACATATTCCATCATCATCATGATCATCCTCAACGTTGATGCTGCTGTTCATGTTGCTGTTGTTGTTGTTGTTGTTATCGTTGTTTTCGATAAGTTGTTGCTGCCACGCAACCGACACGACAACAACAACAACTATAAAAAGGGACAACGATCAACATGATGATGCGGATGATGATGATGATAATGATGATGATCGATGCCGTTGCCAAAACCAATGCCAACTGGCAATAGTCAACGCCAACGGCAACAGCAGCAGCAGAAACAACAACAACAGAAACAACAACAACGAGGATGACGACGACGGCAGCGTTTGATTTGCTTCGCCTGCAACGCAGCCCATTAAAAGTACAATGACCAGAAAATAACGTTATTAAGCAAGCGCCTTGGACAGCCACAAAAAACCCAAAAACCTCGGAATCAAAACAAAGTAAGCAAGAATTGCTCCAAAACACGCACACAACGACACACAAACACACACACACACACACAGACCCAGACACAGTTCCAGACGCGGACACACACCAGGTTCATATCCAGGTTCCGGTATGAGTGAGACAGAGCAAGAGAGAAAGAGAGAGAGAGAGAGGAGGAATGAGATCCCAGTTTCTGTTTGGAGTCCCAGTTCTTGCAGCAGGCACGATCGAAAGCGAAAACGTTGGAGGTCCAATGCATAAACAAAGCAAAAACATCAATAGCAGGCAACAAGCAAATTCCACTCATTCTACAAGGTGATCAATAAATACCCTGTAAATAAATAGATTCATAATTTAAAAGGTCCTAACAGATATTCATCTTAAAAACTCATTTCTTTTATAGGTCAAGAATTATTTCGCAAAATTTAATATACCCCCTTGATGATAATTGGCATAGGGTATATGATAAAAACAGGCCGAAAGATTTAAAATTGTATTCTTTTTGAATGCTCGTCTAACTGTTTATCCCAACTAATTGGTTGACTCTTTTGAGTTGGGTTAGTTTTGATTAGAAGGCAACAAAAGCAGTTCATCAGCAAACAGGGGAAATTACATAGTGCAACAAAGAAGACACCCACACTCACACACACCCACATACAGTACACAGTGAATAGCCAATGCAATGTTGCCCCAAATTGCAGTTTAAAAGGCGCCCAACTGCAAAATGGCTCTCTGTGACTGTGGCTTAAAATTGATTGAAATTATCAGCTTTAGGTTTTGGCATGTCACTGTAAATGTATGTCCATATGTGTGTGTGTGTGTGTGTGTGTGTGTGCGAGAGACATTTAATGGGTTAAACGAGCCAATGTGTCGTCGCTGTCGCTTGCCAAGTGGCTTACGCTTGTTACTTAATTGGATTTGGGTTAAGCTACAAAATTACGGCCAACATCGTGTACAATAACAATAAACTTGTAGTTAAAGTCCATCAGTATATGTGTGAGTGTATGTGTGTGTGTGTGTGTGCTGTATGCTGATGTGAGCATTTAATGAAATGATTGCTCAAATGTCCTTATCACAAAACGAAAGAGATAGATAGAGAGAGAGAGAGAGAGGAAGGGATTTGTAGAGAAGAGAATCATACAGGACTGCTGTCCAGGCAAGCGTGTCAAAAATCAGGCTGAGGTCACATTCCATGTAATTAGCAATGGCAGCAACTCAACATGCCAAATGCCAAATGCCAAATGAAATGCTTGCCAAAAAACAACCAAGAACAACAACGACAACGACAACAACTGTCAACATTAAAATGGCAACAATGCGCCATTTTGACATGCTGCAAAAATACGACAGAAACCCGAAAACACAAATAGAAGTCAAATACAAAAAAAAAAAACAGTTCTACAAGACTTCAATAGACTCTATGTTTAAAAATATAAGCAATAATAACAAGTAAACAATATAAAAATAGAAATAATACTATGAAAAATTATTCAAAGTTGAAAATATTTAATTTTGACATCTAGTTCAAATTCAATTTGATTCTTTTCCAGAACTCAGTAGAATGCTATTTTAAACAAAAACAATTTATTTTGATCAAATTTATTGATCCAATTACTAAATAGTATAGACACATATTATGTTATAATTTGTATAACATAATATGTGACTATATGTAAAAATATTCAATATTAACTGTCAACATTCCAGGGATAATCATTTCCAAAAGACAATTATTGGGGCACACGTGTTGCCAAAAAGAATCTGGTAAATAAGTATTCGATCTCTTAGACTATAAACACTAAGTAGTAGTAATAAGTATTCAAAATATTTGGCAATTAGCCATTAAATAGTCTTTTGTATAATGAGTTTCTGTATATAAGAACAGCTGATTCATTGTTTTGTTTACATTTCCAATATTAAGTGGTTTTTTCCTCTATTTATTATGTTATTTCTGGATCGCACTGTTTTTTCTGTATCAGTAAAAAGTAAACAAAACGAAAGTATTTCGAAAACTATTTATAAGTTAATTTTGAGTATTGAAACAACTGTTAATATGACAGTTGACTGTCAGATCGTGTTTTTGGAAGAGTCTTGTATGCTTCTTTTTTTTTGTATTTTAACCAATACCTAGTGCAAATCTAATGGCATGACCGAAATGCTTTTCTATTTGGCTTTTGTCATTCACAACGTTTCTAACGCTTCTAGCAGCTTGAAATTTTGACATGCTTTTTACATTTCTAACATTGCTCAACTCAACTGGGGTCGCAATACTGAAGTTTCAACTGCATTGTAATGTTGTTGCTGTTGTCTTCAATGTTGTTGCTGTGTATGTTGTTGTTGTTGCTTGTTGGGTGGCTGGTAACATGTTGGCATTGCCGTCACCATCGGTTGACGTCGCTGCCTGTCTATCTGTCATTTTTCCTTGTATAACAACTGTTATTTCATATACATACACACTGATGCTTAAAAGTATACACACTTACATGCTACCAAAAACAGTTGTATAACCTCAAAGCACATCCTTTAAATATTTTTTTTGTCTTTAAGATAATTCTTGGTAAACCGAAAAGCCAGTAATCCGGATATGAGCTCTTTGGCAGCCATTTAGAAAACTAAATGTCGTATTTAAGAATTCATAAAAATATTTCACACATTCTGCAACTACTTTTCAATACATTTACACATCAGCTTAATTACTGTGTGAGTTCATAGAAATTTTTGAAACCATTTACAAATTTATTTCCTGCCTTATAATGGGTTTTAATAATACAGCTATCAAAGAAAAATATATTTAAATTAATGCTGAAACCAAAAAGAGCATTAAAGTTTCAGGGTACCCAAAATGTCTGTGCTTCCCTTCATTTTCCTATTTACTCTTTTTTGCTGGGGCAACATATTTCACTGCATAATTTCATAGCTGTTCTCGTAACGCATGCAAAAGACAACAGCAACAGCAACAACAATAATAACAACAACAACACCCACTATGGGAGCAGCGAACTAAAAACTTGACATGGGACAGCCGCAGCCGTCTAACTGACAGTTGTCGTTGTCTCTTGACGTGTTTTTGCCTGTGCTGCCGCTGTTGTTCTTGCTCGAGTTGTTGTTGTTGTTGTTGGTGTTGGGCACTGGCTTGTTATCATATTTTAATAACATTGTTGCGCAGAGCAACGAATTTGCATAAAACACAACGCAACCGGGCGACGTCAAAGTCAGCAACCAGGCAAACAACAAGGAGAAAGCTGGCCAACACGTGGTATGAGTAATTTCAGCTTAAGCACAAGACAATGACACGCGCGTGCACTAAGTGAGTGTGTGTGAATGTGTGTGTGTGTGTGAGAGAGTATGAGTGATTGTGTACTATATGAAATAAAACAATTTTCATACAAATTCCGTGCATTTGCATAAATTTCATTGGGATATGTCGTCATCGTCATCGTCCTCGTATTCGCCGCGGGAAAAGAGGGGAAGTGCATGCAAAGTGCCAACACGCATCCTGATTCAGGACTTGTCAGGACAGGGCTAAACTGACAGCTTCCTTTAGCAGCCTTTAACCAAGGCATCAAAGCGCGACATTTAGCCAAGTGCATGAGGCGTGCTTGGCAAAAAACTTTGTGTGAGCAACTTTTTGTCAGTTTGCAATAATCATAAAATTTCACTGCATATGAAACAAAAACCCATTCAAAAAATAAGTACAGCACAGAAAGAAAGAAAGCAGAGAAAGCAGCACGTGATTGCAACATAAAATAGTCATTTACATGAACTTGTTGTCGTTGTTGTCGTTGTCGTTGTTGTTGTCGTTGTTGTTGTCGTTGTCGCTTCCATTGCCGTTGGCAGCTTGAATTTGTCCTGATGCTGCGCCTGCGCCACAAACTTTTCCGTTTGCCATTTGCCGCCTCAATAGTTTTCAACGACCTCTGGTGGGCAACATCCCCCACCCCTCCGCTCTCTCCTTCCCCTTACTGAGCACTGCCCAACGGCTTTATTGAGGTTTTGTTTAAGCTTTTAGCGTACTTTTCTTTTTCAGAGTGCTTGGGCTACAACAAAGTTCTGTATATATATGTGTGTGTGTGTGTGTTCGTATGTTTGCCCGACAGCATTTTTGCAATTAGGCAACAGTTTCAATTTTTGTGTGTGCGTTTTTTTTTATTTTTTGGTAAAATGCAATGGAACTTTTCAGTTTCGGCTACAGTTGCACAGTTTTCATTGCTAACAGCGTTCGACACATACAAAAATGCTGCGTAATTGAGACTGATTGTGGACAGAGGAAGGGGCAGAGAAGTGGAGCCAACGGAGCCCGATAAAGTTGAGTCCTCTGCAACGTGTTTGAAGCGAGTTTCAAAATTGTATTTGCACTCATACGAGCATTCGAGTGTGTATAGTATGCATACATACGTATACGTAATACGTATGTGCTTGATTGCCTCATGAGATAAAATCATAGCGTACATAAAAGTTAGTTAACAAATTGAGTGTTTTTTAAGGATTACTTGTGTGCACAGGATGCTATAGAAACGCTATAATATTAACAAATATTAACACAGCTATAAAAAGCAATTCTCATTCCTGTTCAATTCCTTAAAAAAATGTAGATTTTGAATTAATTATCGAAAAGTTAAACTTGTCAAGCATTAATATGTTGAATATATTCAATGAGCTAACTCGAAATTGGTAAATTTATTCAACATATAAAAGTTTATAATACGCTTTTGAGATTTAAGAACAATAAATCATTTTTAGGTGTTATTAATAAATTTATTCATAAACTTAAATTTAACCTTTAAATTTTACAAGCATTTAAATATGAAATCCTTGCTTGATAATTTAATAATAATTCAAAGCAATTGATTAACAAGCAGTTAATTCAATTTAACAATATTAATATACATAAATCTATTATTATTTGTGAGTATAATATTTTGATAAGAACATTCACAGTATATACTTGAAATTATTGAAATATTTCCATAAATTTCCGGATAACAATAATTGGCTTACAAATATTTTGCCCACATTTGAATTAATTTGAAAATGTTGCCTAATAAATTTCAACTGACACATTCCCAAATCATTACTTAACAAAATGTAGTCGAAATAATTTGAGATATTTGATGTAATCCTCTTGTCTGCTTGTCTTTGTTTTGGATTGCAGCAATCTCAAATGCTCTGCACTTCATTCAACTTAACACCAAGAACTGCTGCTTCTGTTGTGGCAAGTGTGGCTTGGTTTAAGGTGCCAACGACATAGGCCATCAATATAATGTGCGTGCCACATTATCAAACGTATTTATTTGCCAAACAGCTACAGCCACAGCAACAACAACAGCAACAAGGGGCAATACTTAAGTAAAGCCTAAATATAAAGATAAACTAAGACGCACTTATCGAAGATGCTGTTGCTGTTGCTGGGCCCGAGATGAAAGCAAGAATAATGGCCAAGATATTTTGGCCAAAGCAATCGACGGACATAGAAAACGTGCGTGAAAAGCAAAAAAAAAAAAGGTCGCTTCATGCTGGACAAACGAATAAGATACAAAAATGTTGTCCACGCTGACAGCTTAACGTACAAAATTAATGTGACAATCTAGCTGAATGTGCGTGTGTGTGTGTTTGTGTGGGTTGAACATAAATATGCGAGTGTGTATATGCACACATATGTATATGTGCATTGAGGCAGATAAACATGTTGCCAAAATGACCAACTAACCACACACACACACACACACACACAAACAAATAAGGAAAGGGACAAACAGCTGCCGAAGCTGCCAAACTGTCTGACATTAATTACGTACAAAAATGTTGGCGAGACGTATGGAGAGACGGCAGGACGGACGGATAACTAACGGAACCGCCAAACTCCAGCTCGAACTCATTAAATGGGCCGGGCAAGTTAGAGGGCACAACAGTGCGTATGCGTGATGTGATCTAATGTGATATGATATGCCCCGAAAACAAACATTAAAAGTTTTTATTGCCAATGCTCCGCACATGCAGTGGGAACTCGCACTTGGCGACTATCTTGTCGGGCAGACAACAAAAAGCATTAAATTACTTTATAATCCGTTTATAGCTCCAGCCGGAAGTGGCCGAGACACACACAGTCACCCCAGAGAGAGACAGAGTGAGACAGAGTAAGAGAGAGGAATATAGATAGAACAGAGAACCCAGCACGTTTTGTGCACCCCTAGGAGGCAGCTCAACAACATAATCAAATCAAAGATTACGTTGAAACATTGAAATTACGTACAGAACAGACAGACAGACAACACACACACACACACACACACACACCATTACAAACATACACTCTATACTGATGAAATGTGTGCCTTCTCATCACTTTAGTTGGTAATCTGCCACGAGAGCACTGCAACAAAATTAGACAAAATAAGCGGGCGACTAAAAAATATCCTACTTTAAAAATAAAACGCAATAATAATGCCAATTTATAAGATTTACAAAATAAGCTTAACAAAAAATATTATCAGACATTGACTTTATTTATTGCAACGCCTTTGTGGTCCCCCTAAAATACTAAACCAGTCGTCTATTTATTAAACCAGGAAAGAGAAAATCCAAAAGATGCTATTCATTAAATCTTTCTACCAGATTCATCCAATAATATATTCATATAATTTTTTTTAAATATCTATTCATGTAATTAATATTAATTCTAAAAAATAAGCCAAATAAAATAGTAATTAATATGTTATTGTATAAAAAACCTCCCCTTATATAGTCGTCGATACAGGGTGTTTCAAAAAAGTGCTGCATAGCAAGAGGCGCCGCTCGACTGCCGCCAAACAATTACACACATAAAGCAAAATGCGCTACAACTTTGACCTGCCGCCCGCTCATCACAGCAATTTCCCTTCCCCTGCCCCTCCCCTCCCCTGCCCTCCACAAAGCAAGCAGCAGTGTAACAACTAACGTAAACAGGCTAAAATCTTTGCTTCATTCACAAGGAATCGTCTATAAGCATGCTTTTGGCACTCACTGTTTGGGCCAGGCATGCGCAGTACATCACCGCGGGATCTGGCAACGCCGTGGCAGTCGCTGTGGCAGAGGCAGGCGAACACAAACAGGCACTGCTATCAGTTGGCTTGCTGCCCTCGACTTGAAAGCGTCGCGGCTGCACAGTGTGTGCATTTTGTTGTTGTGTGTTGCGTATTGCGAGTGCGAGTGTATTCCACTATATATGTGTGTGTGTGTGAGGGCGCCAAGTTGTTGTGTCTTTAACAACCAGCAGCAATAAACAGCGACATTGAACCACCTGCCACAGCGTGTTGCTATTTTCAGTGGCAATAAAAAAGGTAAAAAAATAAATATTAAAAAAATAAATACACCAAATATACACACAAAGAGGGAAGCTGACAGCAACTTCCGGCTAACAATTTACATAAAAAACAAAAACAAAACAGCAAGCGGAATTGTAAACAGCAGCAACAACAGCAACAAAAAGAAACAATAAGTGAAAGAAGACTACAACAACAAAAAATTGCAGAAATCAAATCGGCGCGCACAAAAGTAGGCAACAGTTTTTTGTTGCGCACCATGGAAATGGATGTCAATCGCCAGACACGCCACAATGCCAACCTAATGACCATATCCGCCCGTTGTTGTGCCAACAACAATGCAACAACAGACACAACATCAGCGACAACAGCAACAACCACCACAACAGACTCTGCAGCGATAGCAGCAACAACAACAACAGCAAATTCGCCTTCGGCAAGCGGCTGTTGTGGCATCTTGAGTCGCCTGTTTTGCGTGAGTCGCCACAAGGCGACACAATCGGTGGCAGTCACTGAATGCAGCCATAGCGAACCGCTATTCATGCAACGTAAAACACTAACGACAGAACCGGCAGCGCAGCGACGTCGACGCACGCCACAGGAAATCTATTTTGAGAGTCGCGGTAAATCTTGCAAGAAGCTATTGAAATTCAATGGTAATTCCAATAAGGTGAGTGCCACAGACTCTAGCAACTGAGCTGTAAGACCAACAGTACATAACTAAGTATATAAAGTGGGTACGTATGTATGTATAAATGTATGTACTGAATGACAAGCGAATTGCGAAATGCGAAATACGCTTCAGCAAATATTGATACAAATTTAAAAGCCCTAAGCTCATCTACATAACCGGGATTAGCCGAATTTTAGCAGCAGAAAAACAGCAGGGCGAAAATGCTGAAATTATATTTGCGAGAATATTTCAAGGATTATTTGTATAATTCAATAATTTGACGATATTCATTCAACAAATATTCATAGAATATTTTATTTTTTTTTCTCAAATGAAAGCATCCATTTATTTAAAATTTTACAAATTCATATTCTATTTCCAATTAAAAAGTGCTAAAATCTATTCAGTTATTATTTAACTTTAATCAGTCAATAAAATGATGAAAAATTCATGAAATTCTATACCATATTAAAATTTAATTGAAATTCATTTAACAAAAGATTTTTAATTTCCAATTTATTAATTGAAATATACCATTTAATTCCCATTTTCTTTGTAATGTCTTGATATACAAACTAGTAAATATAAAATGTGGAGGAGTTCATTTATAAAATCAGATTTATTAAAATAATACATAACAATTAATCCTGTTAAAACAGACAAAATAATTTATGGATGATAGAAATAAATGCATATCCAATTCGAAATCTTATTTCTAACTTAATACACTTTCAATTTTATTTGATTTTACTTTTATTAAAGCGCTTAGTTAAATTTATAGTTTTTAATTAAATCCATAAAGAGAACTTTGAAAAGTGGTTCAGTTGTTGAACCACTGTTTTGCAGCAGCGCGAATAGCACAACACAATACACAAGTGAATTCACTTTACATATTTTGTATGTATATGTATATGTGTATACGGTGTATGTGTGTGTGTGTGTGTGTGTGCGCGCGCTATTGTTAGAAAATTTGGAAAATTTGTTGCTGTAGCCGTAACGAGTCGTGTGGAATTGAGTCGATTGTTGGCCTTTTGTTTGCGGCGCCTGCCAAGGTGCTCACAAGCTCACACTCACACACACACACACACATACACACACATGTGGCGCCACACATACTCAAACTCGTACTAATACTCATATTCAAGCTCATACTCATAGTCATAGTACTTTGCATATAAATCATTTAGTATTGTGGCCGGGTCGCAGTGCGCATATGAAATATTTCGTTTTGTTTAATGCGCTAGCAACTTAAAGGCAACGTTGCCACATGCTACATGCTGCAGTCTGTATACCGCAGTCTACTTTCTTTCGAGCCGACTACTAATTAAAAACGTGCAAAAAGCAAACCAATCAAACAGGTCGATGCACAACAATGGCCTGCCCAAATATCGCTTATGTAAACACGTATGTGAGTGTGTGAGTGTGCCTGTGTGTGTATGTCCATACAATAGGGTGCTGCAGGATACAATGCAATGTGCTGGCTGTCCGGCAGGCACTAGACACGCACTGAAGCGCAAGCAACAGGATGAATTTGTTAAACAACATGAACGTGGAACATGGAGCAGGCACTCCAAGCTGACTCTCGACTCTACCACTGGCCACACTGACTCCACACTGGGTTCATATCTGTCTCTGGACTTGCCATGTGAAATGTGAAAAGTGAAAAATGAAAAACTCATTCGCCCTATCAAGTGACATCATCAATTTCAGTCTATTTTGCACTGACCAACCGAATGCTGCAGCATCTGCTGCAAGAGTGTTGCACAAAAAAAAAAAGACAACAACAGAAAAAATTGAATGCTGGGCCACGTCGGAGAACATTAACTGGCAATCCAGGCAGAGTTAGTTGCACTTTGCATGTGCCAAGGGGCTAGAGAATCAAGATATTCTGGAAAATCAACAGAAAAAAAAAAGAAAATTTCAATTGATGTTTCAAATTGTCTGGCAGTTAGATCAAAGTATTACAAAACATCGCTCTTAGTCTAAGCGATTATTCAGGTTAAAGAGAGTTAGCTGAGCTTTAAGTCGGACTATACGAGCTTAAGAGCTGTCATATGCTTTCAAAGCTAATTAGAAATAGTAAATAGAAACTTACATTTTAAGTCAGTCTATAAGAGCTAAAGCTCTCGTATTCTTAATTAATACTATAATCAAGGAATCAAAACGAAACAAATATAGGTTACGGCTTTGTAAAAGGTAAAAGGTTTTGCGTAAAATTTTTTATATCAGTTTTACTCTTTCGGTTTCGGTTTCAGTACAACAACAATTTTTTCTTAATTTCAAGATTTTTTACAAGAAAATGAAAGGTCTCAAAATCAAATTTAAAGTGTTGTTTTATACTAATTGCGGGATAAAGAGTTGATTTAAATTGAAAACTTGAGATTTAAAATTTTGAATTTTCGAAATTTCAAAGGGGGGACCCTTAGCATCGAAATCGAATCTTGGTCGAAAATAATAAAATTTTCTAAATAAACAAAATTTGAATGCAGATTGAATTAAAATGCCAAATCATGATCAAAATGACATTCCGCTTAAAAATCGGTTCAGTTTTGATCAAGTTATGACAGTTTGAAGTTGGTCAGACTTCGGGGTTAGTCACTTTACAAGTCCAACTTTTTGTTCATTTCCACATGATTTTTTACAAAAAAAATGAAAGGTCTCAGAATCAAGTTTAAAGTGTTGTTTTATACTAATTACGATATAAGGAGTTCATTAAAAGTGAAAACTTGAGATTTAAAATTTTGAATTTTCGAATTTTCAAAGGGGGGACCCTTAGCATCGAAATCGAATCTTGGTCGAAAATAATAAAATTTTCTAAATAAACAAAATTTGAATGCAGATTGAATTAAATGCCAAATCATGATCAAAATGACATTCCGCTTAAAAATCGGTTCAGTTTTGATCAAGTTATGACAGTTTGAAGTTGGTCAGACTTCAAGTTAGTCACTTTACAAGTCCAAATTTTTGTTCATTTCCACATGATTTTTACAAAAAAATGAAAGGTCTCAGAATCAAGTTTAAAGTGTTGTTTTATACTAATTACGATATAAGGAGTTCATTAAAAGTGAAAACTTGAGATTTAAAATTTTGAATTTTCGAAATTTCAAAGGGGGGACCCTTAGCATCGAAATCGAATCTTGGTCGAAAATAATAAAATTTCCTAAATAAACAAAATTTGAATGCAGATTGATTTAAAATGCCAAATCATGATCAAAATGACATTCCGCTTAAAAATCGGTTCAGTTTTGATCAAGTTATGACAGTTTGAAGTTGGTCAGACTTCGGGGTTAGTCACTTTACAAGTCCAAATTTTTGTTCATTTCCACATGATTTTTTACAAAAAAATGAAAGGTCTCAGAATCAAGTTTAAAGTGTTGTTTTATACTAATTACGATATAAGGAGTTCATTAAAAGTGAAAACTTGAGATTTAAAATTTTGAATTTTCGAAATTTCAAAGGGGGGACCCTTAGCATCGAAATCGAATCTTGGTCGAAAATAATAAAATTTCCTAAATAAACAAAATTTGAATGCAGATTGAATTAAATGCCAAATCATGATCAAAATGACATTCCGCTTAAAAAATCGGTTCAGTTTTGATCAAGTTATGACAGTTTGAAGTTGGTCAGACTTCGGGTTAGTCACTTTACAAGTCCAAATTTTGTTCATTTCCACATGATTTTTACAAAAAAAATGAAAGGTCTCAGAATCAAGTTTAAAGTGTTGTTTTATACTAATTACGATATAAGGAGTTCATTAAAAGTGAAAACTTGAGAATTAAAATTTTGAATTTTCGAAATTTCAAAGGGGGGACCCTTAGCATCGAAATCGAATCTTGGTCGAAAATAATAAAATTTCCTAAATAAACAAATTTTGAATGCAGATGGAATTAAAATGCCAAATCATGATCAAAATGACATTCCGCTTAAAAATCGGTTCAGTTTTGATCAAGTTATGACAGTTGAAAGTTGGTCAACTCTTTGACCTATCCACTTTACCACAACCGTACCGGTACGAGCGTTTCGGCTTTCGGTTCTTGTTAGACCATTTAGACAATTTTCGGTAATAAAATATAAACGGTTTGTTTCGGGTAACGCTTCCGATATCGTTTAAGGAGTTATTCCCTGATTATAATTAAAGACTTCATGCGCTGTCGAAACTATTTCAAGATAATAAAGAATTGAGGTTTTGATCACAGATTGATCCAGTTCAAAGCTTTAATATTTTTTTAAAGCTACTAAGTAATAGTTAAAAGAACCTTGAGCTGCACTCACATAAAGATTTCATATTCTTCAAGCTCTGTTAATAAGTTTCATTCTCTTTAGTAACCAAACCCTTTAACTGCTGAAACAACATGCGAGGGTATCTTTGTTGAAAAACCCCCAGAGTCAGAGTTTAATTTACACCTCGCACCACTCATCGATTTTATAATGAAGCTATAGAGCTGAGCCAAGCAAAATGTTTGTTTTAACTCAAAAGGGGATAACCAAACGGTTTGCAACCACCAAAAAAAAGACCTACCCCCTAACGAAATGCTTGGGATAATATTGCATTACGGAAATTGAGGGCGGTTATGTGTTACCTTCAAAAGGCTCTCTAATGTCATTACCTTTATGTCATCCACTGAGCTCATTGGAAGGCAGCCGTGAAATGCAGTTAGTGCAAAAGATGGAAATCCAAAACAAGCAGCAGAATGTTGAGAGGAATACTGTGTGCCTGCACAGACTTGATTGCAAATGAATTCAATTTGCTGAGAAAAAGAAAATCATGTTGAATCAAACAAAAGTAGCAAATTTGGTTAAATAGCTTAAATATGCTTATTAAAATCTAGATAATTTCGGTTAACTGACTTTTAAATCAATATATGCTTTATTTCTTGTTTTCATAAAGTCATATAATCAAAATTTAATAGACAATAAATTTGTCAGTTTCTGCTCTGTGCGGAATTATTAAGTTAAAGTTTTTTTTATAAAATTTTCTATTGATAAGAAAACTTTGCTTCTTTGCTATATGTTAGTATTTGCTTCATAAAGCGCACTTGTGTTTAATTGTTTGCACTTTGTGCACAAAGTGCCCATTACCAAGTAAACAAGCCAAACTATCGTAAAGTTTGGACAAAGCAGCTTAAAGGCTTCATTTCTTTCAGTTTATCAGTGTCAGAGGCACTTCCTGCTTGCTATTGCTCTCGCTCTCACTCTCTTCCTTTTTCTCTGTCTCCGTCTACATTTCTGTCTCTGATTGCTAAACATTCACTCTGCCAAGTTTGCGCTTCAAAGAAATCATCATGTGCCAACATTAGTGACCCAGCACATGCATAACAGACTAGAGCTGGCCCAAAGTCCTTTTTTCCTTTTCATCGCCCATAATTATGCTATAGCTGGTTGATGTTGATGTTGTTGTTGTTCTTGTTGCTGGATGTTTGGATGTTGAATGTTGGCTGCCTGCTGCTGGCTGCCAGTTCCCGGACACAAGCTCAAATGCAAATGCAAATCAAGCAACTGCCCCGGCAACAAAAGCCGTGAGAGCTCAAACAAAAAAGGGTATTATAAAATGGACAGCCTTGCTTGCAAGCGGAAGTGACTGGGGCATCTGTCCGTCTGCCTGCGTCTCGTCTCTGTCAGCCACAGTATATACATATGTGTATGTATATGTCGCTGGGTATCGCTGGATGCAAGCATTGTTACCCCCGTCCTAGTAGTATGTCATGGGATCCGCCAGACTTTTACAGAGTTTCCATATTTACTTTACACCAAAGAATAAAATTTGAAATAATAAAAAACAAATATTAAAAGCAAAAAGGGACTTTTTAGTCGACCTTTTTTTCTTTTTTTATATAATTTACCATTTGTTTTACATAAGAAATCGGAATTTCAAATAATAACGGAGCAATAACTATTTATTCTTTATTTCAAAAATATTTAAAATTATTTAATCTTTTTCCAAGTCTTTCAATGATTTTCCTTTATTTTATATAAAATACTATATAATTTAAGAAAAATAATGATTTAAATACGAATAGCAGAATATAAAAATTATAATTTGTTTATGAATTTAAAATAATATAATAGTCCAAGTTGTAAGTTCTAAGATCTTAATATACAACTCTATATTATTGAAAATTTAAATAAATTGTATATTTTTTTTGATCTTGTGTCAAGTGCCTAAAAAAACTATTAAATAGTTGTATAGAATTTTCATAATTATATCCCAAAATTCTTTTGACCGAGTTCGGGTATATTCAAAGCGAACAGCTCAGTGAATTATTCATTTTAGTCACACATACATATGCAAAAATGGGGAGCAAAAAATGGCGACAACATTGCAACGTTGTAATTGCCAACAGGCAATGAAGAGACAGTCGACACAGGCAGAAGGGGCAGGAGTTGAAATAGGAAAAGCGGCAAACTGTTGGCTGTCACATGTCCTGTAGCTCGCTTAAAATCCCTCAGCGTGATCTCTATGCACGTGCTTGTCTCTGTGTGTGTGTGGTAGTGTGCTTGTGTGTGGCCATTGCACGCCGCGTGAATCCTGCTACATTTTGAGGACACGACTAATGTGCTTGTGCCGCCGCAGTCCTGGACACCAAACAGGACATACTACTGGTACAGAGTGAAGAGATTTAAGGCGTTTAGGATCCGTATCCAGTGTTTGCGGTCTGATGAGCTGCTTTCTTGCTGATTGGCCCAACTGTTTCCATGCATTACAATCAGACCTGATTATGTCCGGCAAAAGTTAAACAGGCGCCGACGACAAAAATAAAACTCAATTCAAGAGCCAAATTTATTTGAATGCCTCGTTGGGGGGCAAACAAAAGAGGACGACGACTCCTCTGACAACAGCATATAAAATAAAAAGTCATAAAAATGAACCGTTAATCCAAGTAGTTGAAGCAATGGACTGCGATTCAGTCAGCCCTTTTTGGCCAGCCAGATGAAGCGTTTGCCTTTTCTTTTTTTTCTTTTTATACCCTGAGCCCATTGAAAATGGGCAAAAAAGGGTATAATGTGTTTGGCAGAATGTATGTAACAGGCAGAAGGAGGGGTGGCAGACCCCATAAAGTATATATATTCTTGATCAGGATCAACAGCCGAGTCGATCTAGCCCTGTCCGTCTGTCTGTCCGTCTGTCCGTCTGTCCGTCTGTCCGTCTGTCCGTCTGTTTGAACGCGTCGATCTCAGAGACTGTAAGTGCTAGAGACTTCAAATTTGGAATGCAGGTTTGTGAATACCATACGCAGGTCAAGTTTGTTTCCAATTTTTGATGCCACGCCCCCTTCGCCCACAAATTGAAAAAAAACGATTTACAGGCGCAATTTTTGACATAGCACTCCCTAACTGAACAATCAGTTGAGAAGTATGCGTATTAAACGACCCTGAAAATTTCAAAGCGATTGACCCATAAATAAAGAAGTTATTTCGGAATTTAGATTTAGTTGAATAATTACATTTGGATGGCAAATCAAACGTGCGAGCGAGACAGCATGTTCACGTTTGTATGCAAGGCGCGCACAAAGACAGAACGAATTAGTACCAATTTTTTTTTGGTACCAAATAAGAATTAAGCGATAAGCAAAAATATTATCGATATCATGTAATGAAAATGTTAATGTATAATTTATGTATATACAAATATACAATTTGATTAAAATATAATTGTGTTAATATATAAATATGTATTTTTGCATGGCAAAAATCAGCAGAAGCTGATAGCTATGTATGAAATTGCATGAGAGAAATAGCGATCATTTTGCAGCACTACTCTTGCATCTTTGCCGAGCACTGAAAGCTGCAAAATAATAATTTTAATTATTAATATTTTCGATTCCTTACACATATATATAATAAGTATCTGCTTATTATCGTTGTAAAAAAAGCTTAGCATTTTCCGCTTTAAGAATCTCATAAAATTAGACATTGCCTTTTATTTCAAATTTCGCGCGCACTGCAGCAGCCTTTGGCAGGCTTGAATTTGTTGCGTAAGAGGGAGAGAGTGAGAGAGGAAAATGGGTGCTGCCAGATTGCAGGCTGAGCAAAGTTGTAGTTTGTGGCTACTCTTGACACACGCTACATCGATTACGACTTGCGATTTACCAATTTATCAAATTTGGATCAGATCGGTCTTTTATATCATAAAGCTGCCATAGGAACAATTGGTCGAAAATCAATCTCAGTATAGTATTTGGGCTCAGGGTATCCTACTGTCGAGCGTGCTAGACTGTAAACGCCTACTTGTTTTTTTTGGCCGCCTCCCCGACGATGACCCCTCGCAGATACCAAGCGTTGACGATGACAAGGGTGCTTTGCCGCCTCACTGACTAAATAAAATTGGAATTTATTATCATGATTTGTAGCAAGAAGCAGCAGCATCAGTAGAAGAAAACGGCGGCGGCAGTCAAAATGGCAGCTACTACCCAAGTATTTTTCTCCGCTTACCAACACTGACTCATCGTCTTTCTGCCTGTACCTCAGCCCGTCTATCTGCGGGCCAGGCTAAAAGCCAAGAGACGCCGATAAGTAAGCAGCACTTTTAGATTTATACACCATGGCACTGATTTAAATGCCAGACAAAGTTTAAGTCACGCCTACAGCTGACAGCTGGTGGGCGTGGCTCTTCGCCATCGCCATCGTCTGCAGTCGGCTGCACAGCGGCTTAACTATGCATTTCAGCTAGTTTATTAGGGCTTAAAACCCAGCAAAGCAGCTAAGGCGATTTACTTGGGCCCCAAAAACCCGCCGCAGCCCACAAGGCGTATGCGTAATTTTAGTTGTGGCGTTGGCAAAATCTTAAATAGATTGCGACCACTAAACTGCTGAGTGGCAAGTTCCATGATTGTGGCAACGATAATGCCCCAGCATCTTATGAATTGAGATAAATTTAATATTTCAAAGTGAAATTCGAAATGTGCAACGGACTATGAAATTGGCGAATTGCATACAAAATAACCGAGCAAATTTAGCAAATTAAGATCTATAGTATCGAATGTAGATATTTAAAAACTCCCAGTATCGTTTTGTTAGTTGATTCAGCAACAATTCCAATTCGAATGAATATTTAAACGTTCCCTAAGCCATAACATTACTTATCATCACAAAATGACTGTGTGGTTTAGTGGCAAATGTATTACTGGAAAAGAACTTTTCCATCAGTGCTACGACTCCTACTAGGTACGCTTTGCAACCAAAGGGATTACGAGTAGCTGGCCAAAAGCACCTTTCACTTACACCTGCAGCTGCTGTTAAAACGACAGAACGCACTCGCCCGATCAAAGCCAAAAAAAAGAAAAAAAAAAAGACTTTTTTAAACCGAGTTTTTGGTGCAAAGTGCAAGCGCCGTTAAGCCACCAAGTGGAGTAACCACAACACCTTCTATCCTCCTCCTCCTCCTGTTGCTCCCATTCCCTTTACTTGTGTAAGTTTTTATGCCTTGTTTAAGCTGAAATTTTTGTTGTACCTGTAGTTCTCTGGTAAGGCAAAACTAAAATGTTGTTAGCTGTCAATGTTGTGGAATTTTTTAATTTTCATGCTGTTCGCATTCAAAATAAATGTTGTGCTTGCATTGTGTGTATGTGTGAGAGTGTGTATAGGGGGTGTGAGAGAGTGTGTGTGTGTGAGTGTGCCAACACAATTTCTCTTCACCTGTCGGCTCAATGTGCCATGGTTGCTGCTGTTGTTTTTAGACAATGTACTGCTTTATATATAAAACATGTCTTCTTTTTGAAAAAGGATGTTTCTGCCTCTTTCCCTATCTCTGTCTCTATCTCTGTCTCTGTCTCTGTTTCTGCCTGCGTCGTCGGCTGCTGTGACAAATTGCGTTAATGCCAAGTTAAGCTGCCGGCAAAAGGACAAGAATAAGCCCAAGGCTCGGCACAAGGACTCGACTCGTCGACTCGTCGACTGTCGCATCAACTGCCTGCAACTGTCTGCTGCTGGCACTGTCCTAATAATGCAGTTAATTATTGCAGCATCTATTTAGCATTTGGCCAACTTGAATTGCTCGATGCCAAAATTGTAAGTGACTGACGCCATAGTTTTTGCTGTTTTTTTGATGTTGCAACTGCTGTGGCATAGACAACAATTTGATGGCGAACAGCTGCCACTTGATTAGCTCTGTGTGTGTGTGTGTGTGTGTGGCAATTTCGATGGCACATGTGCTGTCAAGGAACGTTTGGCTCGAGACCGAAGAGTTGAGCTTGTCTGGCCTGGATTTTGATGGCAAACAAGCATTGTCTGGACCAAAGTTGCGATCCCATTTTGTCTTTTGCCAACAGAAAAGTAAAATTAAAAAGAGATTTGTGCCAAAATTAAAAGCAATTTCCTTTTCAGTTGCTGCCAAACAAGCAGAGCACAAGAAAAGCTCCTCAATTTCCTAGCGCATCAATTTAATTCAATTTATTTTGTATATGTATTTGTACGTGCTTGTGTGGGTGTGGGTGTGTGTGTATGTGTGCTGGGCTAATTCAATGAACTAGACAACAAAATAACTTAAATTTTATGTAGCACATAAAAGTGGCAGCTTTAAAATGTCTTGATACACTTGAACAAACTTGAGCCAGGCCACAATATACTAAATATATATACATACGTATTCGTTTGCCAAAGGGAAATGGCAGGCTTTGCAAATTTGACGGCTTGACAGGAGGCACTCGGAGTCATCCGACCAGCATACTCGTACACAGAGCACGTCAGCCCCATCCCCATGCCATCCCCATGCCATCCCCATCTCTATCACCAGCAAGAACGCTTGATATTTGATGGATGGTATCGCAGATATGTTAACGTGATGGCAGCCAACGGATTCGCGGAATGGCGACATTATGCAGGGACCTTCAATGCCAAGAGCCTGTATAGCATGCCTTTGATATGGGAGACACAATGGGGCACGAAGTTGAATACAATTGAAAATCTTTAGCGGACAAAGACTGAATAGATGCAAGTTGGGGTAGCTACATTATCAAAGGAACTCTACAGTCTCTCATGAAAAAGCAAACTAAATAAGCCTATTAAAATACAATTCAAGCTGCAAAATATTCCAATATCATATATTTTGATATTCAATTAATTTGCTTTTGTATTTATTATAATTTACACAACAAGGGAAATTTCATGGTTAATTAAAAAGGTTGTTTGAGTATCAACTTATAATTAGAACTTTTTAATTAACTTAAAAAATTGAACTAAACTTTGCGAATATACAAATTATAAACCAGGTTACTTTATTTTATCTCAGCTAACATTTCTTATATTAAAATTATGTATTATATTATATAGACATTGAAATTAAATAAACCAGTCTTCATATTAGCTAAACATCTTTATTAAATTCCAATAAATATAAAACTACAATTTAAATAACAAAAAAATACTTCAAAAATTAATACTGATTCTTTAAAATTATTATTTTACAAAAATGAAAGCAAGTATGATATTGAAATAATTTGTCCAGTAGAACATTGTAATTGAATTCTAAAGAATATATTGCATTGTTAATAATTTTATTTACATGCAACAAAAGTCCCGTCAATATTAAACATGTTCAATATTGTATTCTTTGGAAAATTCAATTAAACTGTCAGTGTCGAGTGTCGAGAGTGTCAGTCGAGAGAGTTTCCACAGTGCAATTGGGTTATATTAAACAATCTGCTGCCTTTAAAGCAGCAGTCTCGAATAAAATGATTTTATGTTAGGCACTCTTTGGCAATGAAATACGGGAGCGGGACGATGCAGGGGGGGGGAGGATTCAGGATTTTATGTGGCGCCATATAAATTCGGGGAGCCCGTACTTCAGGCGCCGCATTACGTTTATGGCTGGCTAAATTAAACACAAGAAGGCAACGCCGCCAAAGTGGCAAGGCAGTCAGCCGGATGAAAGGAAGGCAGCATACAGTGAGAGAGAGACAGAGCAGAGGGAAAGGCAGAGAGAGAGAGAGAGGGGCACGGTTGCAAAGAGGGGAAATTGCTACAAGTTGCTTTATTTTATGCGCATATTTGCGCATATTACTCATACGCCCGGCTGGCATACATCTTCATTTAAGCAAACGTCTTCGACTTTGCCTCTGCCTTCCTCTCCCCTCTTTCCTTTCCCTGCTCTGCTCGACATATTTGCGCTTGGTTTGCTTTGGACTTGGGCGTACGTATAGTCGTATATTTTTATTTTATTAAATTTTCATTTCATTTGGGCTGCTTAACATGTTGCATGCTCTGACGTTGTTAAACTCGACGCCTTAAATGGAAGCGCAGGAAATCAGTCTCTCAGCAGGCGGGCGGCATTGAGCTGTCATTAACAATAATTGAAACAAGGAGCTGGGAAAGAGCTTGCCGCCGATTCGCTGATTGGTTGCGAAAATTTATAAGCAGACGCTTGGCATTTCATTTCCGCGACTGATTAATGCGAAACTCCTTCAATTCCCAGCACTATTAAAGTATGAATGAATGTGAATCCACGCATAGCACTCAGCCGGATGTAGGTATCCTTTTCGGCATCCTTATTCACATTCACAATCGCATTCGTATTCGTATTCGTACTTGTATTTGTATTTGTAATGGTGTGCCGTAAGCTAAGCTATCCAACTCCATCCGGTTTGGCGGCTGCTCCCAACGGAGGTCAGGTCAGATCTGCCCCCCACCGAGCCGTCCTTATGCTCAGCCTTTTCATGGGCCTAGCGTATCGCCAAATGGGTTATTGATGAGCTATTTTGCAATACGCTGGGGTAACTTGGCATTGACTTGGCATAAGTTACAAAGCGCCAACTTTTAAGTTGGTTGCCGGATGGGGATTTCGCCTTTGTCTGAATGTGTGAATCGAAGCGTGACTGGGACTATTCAATACACTGAACACTATTGTGCATAGCAATAGCAACAACTTGTGGCTGCTAATGAGAATTTAAGCTTCAACTTGAGCAGCTTGAAGCTTTAGCTAAGTATATTCAAGTCAACTCTTAGTAGTTGTATCTCAATTTCCATGACGTTGGGCATAACTCTTACTTTTTAGCATTTTAACGAGTCCTGCTTACTAAAACTATAACTTTCAACTTGTCTAAACAGATCTGCCCTATAAAGTTTAGTTGCTCCCAGCTTATGCTGTCAGGCATTTTAGTGCCGCTCCCAAGCAACGTGGCTCCATTCTCAACTTTCGGCTACACACACAACTGTACTCGTTTATGTGTATGTGTGTCTGCAACTCAAATTTCATTAACGCTACTTTAAAATTGTGGCACATGCGTGGCACATCGTCTCAACGTCCTCATCTTCAGCTCTGTCACATAAATGTGCTTAATCTTTTACACACGGCAACCCAACAAGGAAAGATACTTGTTCTACTCACAGTACGAGTATATATATATATGCATGTATGTCTCCATGGGAACACGGATATGTGTATATGTGTTACACTGGATAAGCTTTGTGTGGAATTTAATATGAGATAACAGTGTGAAATGTGTTGATACTCGACTGAAGACAAGCGAGAAGATCAATTTACTAGTACACCGCAATTTCGCAGGGAAACCTATAATAGTCTTAGCCTAAACGGATTTATTTTTAAATATTAAAGCACTACAAAGAGATTTCTTTTTTAACTTTAAGAAGCAAAAATTCTTAAAAACTGAGAAAATGTATATAAAATATGTAAGTTGTCTTAGCTTTAAAATAAAATATTCTCTATTTTTATAAACCTGTTTTTTAATCAGTATAGATAATTCAACATTTTATAATTATATCAGATAATATTTGGAATCATCTATTGAATGCTTTCTCAATGCTTGTTGCATTTTGTACAATTTATGAACTATTGTGTTACATAATGCCCACTGTGCCGCTGCTGTCGCCGCAGCGCTTGTCTAACATATCAAATTTGTAGCTACGCATATCCTGTGCCTCAGCTTGTCAACTGCGAGTAGTACGAAAACTTTTGACGTCGCTTGTACTTTGGCAAAGAACTTTAATTTCTGCATTACAGGCAGAGGAGGGGGGAGGGGGGCAGCATCCGAGACACATGAAAAGTTTGCCATATAAAGTTGAGCTTAACAACACGCCCAAGTTGCGGCGCCTCTAAGCTGCACGATGGGTGCGGCAGAAACGAGGGGAATATGCTGTGGGTGCAAGGAAATAGTTTGCCGTAATACAACTCATTAAATTTAGAAAATACTCGCGGCAAACTTTGAGGCCGAAGCATCTTTTGCCGGCGCTTTCTTAACATCCGTTGACATCTACATTTACAGTACGCCGTAAAGTTGGCCTGCCGCCGGAATGGTCCCCAGCTGGTCTAGGCCAAACAAAAAAAAAAAAAAAAAAAAAGAAAGGATAGTAGTAGAATCTTCTGCACTTTCTAAGCCTGCAAATTTCAGTTGCCTTCGAGTTTAATTGCAACGGATGTTGGCCGTGTAAATTATTTTGTTTCGGCTGCCTCATTTTCTCTGCTAATGAGCAACTTATTAAAACTTTTCCACCCTGCCAGCTGCAGGCCAATTTGAATGCTGCTCCACGGTCCAGGGTTCAGAGTCCGCAGTCCAGAATACGGGATACAGCATCCAGAATGGACCTGACTCCTTCAGTCCTTCATTCATAGAGAGTGCAGCGCGTGAGGCGCATAAATAAATACGAATGGCAATGCCAATTGAGAACAAAGCTAAAGATAAGTTTACAGCCAGCTGAAACTCATTTACGAGTACAGTTTACGAGAGGAAAATAGAAAATAGAAAATGGAAAACTTCAATTCCTTTAGCACTTGAATGAAATACTCGAAACACGTAAGAACAAAGAGAAAAACTCAAAGTCAAGTTACAAAAGACTCCAATCAAATAAAAAGCCGCAACAAAAGGCTGTGGAAAAGCGACTGCTCTAATGCCAGATACCCTTTAAGACACGAAGAATGTGAATTTACACAGCAGAGAATATTATTCTAAAATTAAAATATTAAATTAAAAATTGCAGACTTTAGCCGGAGATTTAAAAATATAATCTGTTAAATTAAGGATATATGCAGATCAAATGGCAATGACTTAATATAAAATTAGGTCAAAAATCTTACAATATTTGATTGTGAATTTACACAGCAGAAAATATGATTCTAAAATTAAAATAAATATTAAATTAAAAATTCCAGACTTTAGTAGGATATTTAAAAATAAAATCTGTTAAATTAAGGATATATGCAGATCAAATGGCAATGACTTAAAATTAAATTAGGTTAATAATCTTTTACTATTTGATTCCAGTGCAAAATTTTAAATATATATGTTGGGAGTGAAATGAAAATCGTTACTTGAATAAATTATTTCGAATTCGGCAACTTTGACACCGATTGGAATTGATTCCAAAATATTCTTTCTGTGTAGAAGGTCGATTACATTTTAGGACTCTGATTCAATAACATTATACAGCTGTCCAGCTTTTTGTTTAATTAGAATGCAGACGGCATTGCAGGGTATAATAAGCCAAACGAATGAAATTAATGCTGAAGGGAGGAAAGAAGCAGAAGAGAGGAGTAGACTGATGGATACTGCGAATGCGGGATGCCTGTTAGCAAGTGTTTTTTCTGTGGGCGACAGCAGACTGTGCCTCAAGTGCTTAGACAATCGTGTTGAAGCTTTGATTTTCGAGCTTACGCTGGATTTAGCTGCGCAGTGTAGCATACTTATGAGGGCAAGTAATTAACTTGAAGTGCCCCAAAAAGACACACACAGATACACACACCCTACACACTCACACAGACAGCAGAAATTTGCCTAAGTAATAGCCAACTGACAAACTGAGTGACTGTTAAAGTGTTGAAATATCTGCGGCAGCACTTAATTAATTAATGTCAGCGCCCGTCGAAACGAAAATGGGAAAAGTTTTCGTCGTTTGCCTGGTTGCGAAAAAGTTGGTCGAGTTACTCGTACTTATTTGTTGTTAATTCAGTCGACAGTCGAAGGCAATGTAACCGTTCAATATTTGTCAATGAACTCATTAAGCAAATTAATAGACAAAGTTGCCAGCTGAGCTCTGACAATGCAATTGGCTAAGAGAAAAGCTGAATGTGGGTTATTTACTCACGGTGCTATGGCAATAAAATGCCACGCAATAAAAAGCCAAAGTCAACAAACAATTGCGTGATAGCAGAAATCGATTATGGACGCCTCAAGGCAGCCAATACTTCAGCGATTCACATGCCCTTTACCTCGTTTGCCCCCTCCCCTGCACAATTGCAGGCAATGTGAACCACATTCGCAACCACGTTTTCGATTTTGCCATCGACAATGCCACCTGATGCCAGCGTCTATGAAATTGCCAACGCTGCAGTTTGCAGCCCAAAGCGGAAGTGATTTTCCAGCGCGCACGTGTCTGTGTGAGTCTCTCTCTCTCTCTCTCTCTGTATGTGTGGGTGTGTGTGTGGGATTTTATGACCCTTGATAGTGGCAAGCGATTTGTTGCGTTGCATTTTCAATTTCGCAGCATGCACTTTGGCAACTTTGAATAATGCAATGGCTGGGCGCCAACTGCAGCGCGGACATGACCCGGTCCAAAAGCCCTTAACCAGCTGCAGCATTCGTTGCGCATTTTGGCAGCTTATTAAGGTGCTGCCCTGCTGCTCCTGACCCTGCCCCCCGAGCCAGCTTGTGTCCAACCTTCGTTGGCACTTTTCTTTTTTGATAATTTTCAAACACGAGCGCACAATTCTAGCGCAGCAATTGCCATGTGGGGCAAGTTGACATATATGCAGCACGTGTCCTGCCACAGCTACCCACATGTATATGTGTGTGTGTGTGTGTGCGCCAATCTGACTGGGCGATTGATGTCCCAAACACAGCCAGCTGCAATCACACATAGCTAGTTATTGGCCAGCAACTGTGGTTCTGCTTTTCGGCTTTAATTCAACAAACGAAGGCAACAACAACAACAATGCTGTATTTCGCTAATTATGTGACTAACTGCTACATTTTGCGGTCACTAATTAGTTGGCAGTTAATTGTGCAGCTTTGGAAAAGGCTAACAAATATGCAAAAGCTGATAATGGACACATATCGAAAGCTGTTTCAAATATGCCCTTAAAACCATTTGAACTGCATTTTTCATAGAAAAAATATGGAAAATAGGAACAGAATAATTTAATTTGATTTGGACCAGTAAACTACTAAACTAAACTAAAGCTCAACTACTTAAATTCTAGCAAATAAAAGTTGGCTAAACCAATGTAAACTCAACATACTTAAAGGATGCTAATTTTGTTATCTTTTAATAATATAAATATTAAAATATGCCAAAAATTTAACTATGATAAGAAAAGAAAACTCAAAATCAATAACTTAAAACGTGGTTATTAATAAATGACGCAAAAATCAAGGGAATATCATTCTAAGTTGAAGCAAAGACAATTCAGAATTAAAATAACCTAAAAAGCAAGACACGAAATATATTTTTTTATACCGATAAATCTAAATCTTGTAATCGCAGAAAACAGTTAAAAATACAAATTTAATAAAATTCAAAATAAAATCCCATCTGTCACTTTTACAACTGATTATTTTCATTTTATTAGCGTACAAACTCTTTGACCTTACAGTGTAACCACGTTTTACAAATAATGATTATCTATTAATGACCACTGAGACCAATCTAGGCCCCCAGATACATCCTACTAGCCTCAACGCGTAAGTTTTTGTAGCCTCTCAATTGCGGCCACTCGAAAATCGTTTAATTTTCATTAATAGTCAAGTGGGTTTTCATTCGAGATTAATGTGCCGTGGCTGTGGCAGCTGCAATCGCATTGTTGTTGCCGTTGAATGCGTTAAGAGCAAATAAAAAACGAAATAATGTATGCATTTTTAAGCGTTGTCTGCGGCGCATTAATTTTAAACAATTTACCTGCACGACTGCGTTTTATGCCGCACTGCAAAGAAGAGAAGAACAAAAAAAAAAAAAAAACAAAAAAATAAAGCCACATAAGCATTTTATTTTAAAGCCAGCAACTCAACAGAATGCCTGAAGCCAAAGGCAGCTAACGTTATCTGTTAGCCAGTAGCGAATAGCCAGTGGCCAACATTGAGTTGCCACTTTGCAGCTGCAACTGCAACTGCAACAGCAACAGCAACTGCAGCCACTTCAATTTCAAAAGCATCTGCTTCGGCCCCCAATGGCCAACGTTCAACTGGCAACTGGCAACTGGCAACTGGCAACTGGCAACTGGCAACTGGCAACTGGCAACTGCCAGTGGCCACCGCAGCTTTAGCCTGCAGCTCAAGTTTTCATTTCTCTTTCACGATGTGCTGCTTTATTTCAATTTCGTTGAAATATTTTCTTTTGAATTCCAGAGATTTTCTCTTTTCCACTGTTTCTTTGTTTCTCTGTTCGTGTGCTCGCGTTTAAAATCATCATTGTGCCTTTAATTCAGTGCTTGATTAGCGTTGTCTATGCAGCTGCAATAGCTTATTAAGCATACGCCCGGTTGTGCGTAGAGTAAAAACAAAATAATCATAATATATAAATTAATAATAAAATTCTGGGCGAGGTCACTGCAACCGCATCGACAATCGCAGGGACTTTATGATAAACTAACTAACACATATAATTTATGGGCTGCTGTTGATAAAGCCGGCATATGCCACATGCCACATGCCAGTGCAACCACAGCAACAATAACAAGCAACATTTGCGGTGCAAACAAACAGCGCAATATTAACAAAAACATACCAATCGATAAAATTTAATTTAAGCTCGAGATTCGTTAATTCATTAATTATGAAGTCAAGCAAGATTTAAGTAAAAATTTATGTTAAATTGAAGAGGAATATTAGAAAATGCAGAATGTAATAATACAACTTTATTACCAACTGAATTGCGAATCGAGAGCAATTAGTTGCAGCATCAATTGAGCTTTGTCTGCTCATAAAAGTGCCAGCAGCAATTTTATTATTTTTTTTTTCATTTTTTAATAACATTTAATTAATGGGAGAGTCGCAAGTATCTCCATTGAAGCTGTTTTGTTCAGGGGGAAGAAGCTTTAGCACAATGAATGCTTTATCACAGTGTGTGAATGCAAATCTCGAGCAGTTTGCAGTTTTTAATTACGATTTTCAATTAAAGTGCGACAGCAGCGACACACAAAACCAATTTGCAATTGGCCCTGGCTAAAATCTCAACCTCTCTTTCTCTCTTCTTCTCTCTCTCTCTCTTTCTCTCTTTGCTTTGCTTTGATTCACACAGATATTGCTGTATCCAGAGGAGGGCTGGGCGCGCACTGCCTCCTCCAGCTACTGGACCATCACGCCCTGCTGGTGGCAGCCAAATCGATGTCGCATTGTCGAATGTGCTGGCACGCAACGGCTGGCGACCAAGGCCAGGATGTTGCCCATGGAGCAGCAGGGCTCGTTGCTGATTGCCGGACACTTTCGCAGGCCGCCATTAACAGCGACAGGCGGTGCAGCAACACCAGCAACAGCAACGCCCCAAGGAGTCCGAGGTGGAGAGACATCAGGAGATGGCTGTAGCAACAGAGCACAGTCAAAGTCAAAATCACAGCTGGCTTACAATGATGAGTTCAAGCTGTATCTGACATCGAACATCTCGATGGAGGACTACAACATGGGCTACTGCCTCACCGGATTCGTTGAGCGTCGCTGCCAGCAGACAAACACCTTTCAAATGACTCACTTTGCTGTCATCAAGCGGCAATGGCCGCCGCCGTCCAATATCAGCAACTCATAGGCAGCTGCTCTGTGATCCCTGGATACTAACATATGCCACAACATACCACTTAGTACGTACTTACATGCTATCGAATGTCAGCTGAGTTTTTGTATTAACTAAGCATAGTCCTTAAGTAGTGCAATTTGCAACAATTTGCTGCAGCGATCTGGCCACGTGATAGCGAAACTGCAAAACGCAAGAGGTTACAAGTTAATTAAATTATAGCATACTTTTCAGCGCCTCAATTAAATCAAAATTGTTCGAATCAAACTGTGTGTAATGCTGAAAGTTTCCACTTCTACTTTACATTTTGTTAAACATTTCTATGTGTGTATTAGTGCGTAATTTGTAATTTTAACTAAATGCTCTAGACGTGCTTAATTCGTGTGCTTTCAATGTTGTATAAACTACGAAACAGAAACAAAACTAAATAGCAAACAAACAAAAACAAAAAAGAGTGAAAAACACAAAATCAAAATATAACAAGACTCAAAAAAAAAGAGCTTCGGGGTGCCGAAGATTCAATACCCTTGCAGGCAGAGCGGTTTAAATTGAACGAGGGGTGACTGTAAAGAAATTTATATATCTACTTTAAGTCACTTGATTCTAAGTAAACAGTCTTTTGTCTTGAATTAAATTTATATCTGTCATTTATAAAATTTTGATATGTTTTTAATGCTATTTTTATTTACTCGTATATACGGAATTCGAGGTCCATTTATAATGCCCAACTGCAAGGGTATCAAAATTCCAAAACAAATAAGTGCAACAAACAAAAACAAGTAGCTGTTAAAAGCTAAAATGCAACTAAACCGCTTTGCTGGCCAATGCACATACACAAATACATACGTACACATATACACGCACACTCATACACATATTGCATTTAAGTCCTGATGCTTGGGCAGCTACTTAATGCTTAAAAAGTGCAACAAATTGAAACTTGTGCTTGTCGAAGCATGTGATTGTGTGCCAAGTGGCGTGTATATGTACGTGCGTATATGTGTGTGTGTGTGTGTGTATGGCTGTTTCTCTACCACTTAAACGGCCATGTTTGCAAACGTATTGCCTTTAAGCTTAAAATATGCGCAGCACAACAAACAAATGTTGGAGCTGTTGTTTTCATTAACTGGCATCAATGCGCATCAGCATCAATTAATAATGCCATCACATCGCATTATGGGCAAATATTTTACATATTTCTTTAAGCTTTTATAATTATAATTTAATTTTTTTCTCATACCGTTTTGTTCAATTGCATAAAAATTAATTAATTAATGTTTGCTTTACCTTAAATTGTGTTTATTAAATTCTGAAAATTGTACAATTTTATGTTTTTTGATGCTGATGCAGTTGCTCTTTATTCTACGCTACGCTCTAATCTACAACTAGAAAACTCACTTAAACTCTCTCAACTCACACACTCTCTCTCACTTTTGAGCATAAACCGCAAAGTATATCAACAATTCGTCCAATAATTGGAGTTGTTCGGCGCAACAAATGGCGCCCATGCCACAACAAGGCCGAAACTCCAATTGCCAAAACCCTAAGTGTTAAAAAGAAAAAACGTAAAGTAATAAAAAAAAAAAAACAAAAGAAAAGAAAACTTAAACCAAAGCTAATTAAGTAAAAAAAAAAAAAAAAACTACAGCTAGTCTAAGTTCTAGATGTTAATGTGCAAATCAAAGCAAAACATATTTACAAGCTAGAGCTAAAATATAAATTAACTAAAGCTAAACTATATTATAATATATATACTATTTATGTGTGTGTAGGCTTCAAGTGAACTTAAAGTTTTTGCCATACTTGTATCGATGTATTTATAAATATATACATATTTATATATATATATACATAAATTACTATGTATACAAAACTAGAAATCAATCACTAACATTTTTGCAGTAGTGCATAGCTCGCTTTTAGGCGCTTTTACACGCAGGCGAAAGCATAGAAGAAGACGACAAAAAAACAGAGGAAAAAAGGAATGAAACGAAAATAAAACATATTTTTATTCGTATCTTTTACAAGGCCGTATATCTCATTTGCTTTCTCATCCATTTCCCGAAATTGATATCTAAGTATCAGGTACCTGTCACATTATTATTAAAATGAAATCAAAGAAATATAAATATTAACAACTGTATTTAAAAATGCCAAACACAAAAATTTGTGCAGTTCCAAAGTCCAAATTGAAAGTCCAAAGGCATTTTTAATTATAAAACTAACTTTTTTTTGAAATAAATATTCATTAAATGTTCTATGTATACAAAGTCCCATTCACACACAAATTCTCTCCCACACACAGATATGCATATTGATATTGTTGTTGTTTTTCTATGTGTTTAGATGAATGTGTCTCTGTATTTAGCATATTTATCAGCGCTTAGCTTAGGGGAAAACTAAAAAAACACTATAGAAATTAATGTCATCGGAATGCCGACGAATAAATATCCTTGCAGAATAAAGTGCTACATATTTCACAAGAGGATCAATATACCCACTGTAAGGGTATTTCAATGAAAAAACAAATGCAAGCCGAACACGCAATGAGCTTTTTTTGTAGCAAACGGTAAATGGTAAACGGTAATAATAAATTAATTACTAATTAAATTTATAAGCAGTGCCAAAAAAAAAAAATAACAAACAACAACAAAAACAAATGTGAGCCAGGTAAAGGGCTTAAAATTAAAATTAATTCATTAAATTAAGCTTGTATTAAAATAATTACACAGATGAAAATTTGATGCAATTAAATGAAATTGTGTCACGCAATTGGCTGAAATCAAAAATTAATGCAAATACAAATTAAAATTCGAATGCAAGAGATTCCATTAAAACGATGGCTATATAAAAACGCATAAATCAAATAAACGTGAGCAAATATTTAATTAAAACTTGTCCTCTAAAAGCGAGTGATTAAGCAAATGAAAAGTTAGGTAAAGAACTTGTTGTTTTGGCTTGCGGCAAAGTAACAAATGCAGAATAGAAGAATGTAAGAAACCGAAGAAATTGAGAAACATAAAAAATAAAGCAAAGGAAAAAAACTAAAGAATTAATAGTCATGATGTAAATTGCATTTTCCTATCAATTTCACAGGAATAATTTCAGGTAAGTTATATATTTTTATGGATGCAATTAACTGGGGCAAGTGTTTATTTTTTATTAAAGCTTAAAGATTTTTTAGTTTAATTCCTTAACCAAGTACAATACTTTTCCCAATTAAAACATTAATAATTAACTAAATTTTTTTTCGCCTGAAACTAAGTAAAATTTGATGGAATTAACTATTAGATAATATACTCGGTTAATTTATATAAAACAAAAATTTTTCATTACTTTATATTTATGTTTCATATCCTTAACCCTGCAACTATTTGCGCATAATTAAATGTAAAACTAAATAAATATTTGTTTTAGGTTTAAAATCATGATATTAAATTTTTATATACTTGTTTTCATTCAATTTTTAGCAATTACTCAATGCTTTCTTAATAATTAAAGCAAGCCTACTCCACCTATTCATTATTACAAAAAAAATAATGAATTGAATTGATATCATATTACAGTAGTTTGACACTTTTTCATTGTTCAAGTTGAAAAGGCAAACCGAACCCTCTGGAAACTTTTACAATTCAATTTACATTTTCAATGGGGAGCTCCGCTTTTAATAATTATATCTCCAATCGCGAAAACTTGCAACTGCAATTGCAAACAGAAAATATTTATTTATTTATATTTTTGCCGCTGTTGTAATTTTTTGTTTGATTTATTTGTTTCATTTTTTTTTGCGCAATTAAATTTATATTTACAGCAATACTTCATGCGATATACGAGCACGATATGTCCGACTAGATATATGGCACAATTTGGATGTCACATACATATATAATATATACATATACAATCCCCTTCCATTTATATATTTACAATTGCCTCTCCTGACTCTCTGGCTGGCTTTTCACAGTTTCAGCGCAAATTAAAGGGCTGTGCCAGGGGACACTGCAATTTTTTTCACAGAATTTGAAAACTTGATTTGATTTTTATTCATTTTCTGTGATGAGCTTTTCACATGCAAAACGTTTTACGCGTCAATTTTTTATATAACATGTGAAATGGATAAAACATAAATGTCTTTCCCATTGATTTAATTTTTTGTTTTACACAGCGAAAATGGCAATAATAACTACTATACATTCCCATACGACGCATATCAACAAAAAATTTGTACTAATAAAATAATTGTAGTTATTTATTTATGAAAAGAGACTATCTACATGTCAGCACACTTAATACATTAAACGACTGGCAAATAGCGGAGCTGCTGAAATATTTACATATATCTGATTGAATATTTAATCAATCGCTGAAGTTGCACTGATTTTAAGTATAGGAACTGTTTTTAAAAACTTTTCTATTGAAGAGGAAAAGCGCTGAAATACTTTTAAAAGAATACTTATAGCAAATAATTAGACATAATAAATGTTTTCTTTATTTAAGGGTAATTCAAGTAATTTGTTAGGTAAAAGAAGTCTTAGCCATAAAAATCGACCCTATTAGAGGAATCGCAGTCACGTAGGACTTAAACCTGAGCTGAATAATAATTATTTATAATTATTGTTAATTTTCAAAGCCGGCATCCGACCAAAAATAACAACCAGCAACAACAATAATGAAAAATGCTGAAAAGCATTTAAAAAAAACCACAAAGAGACCTCAATTAAAATTCAAATTAGAGCGCTTGGGAAATTTTCACGCTGACGATGAAGCTGGCTGTGAAACTGGAGCTGGAGGCCAAAGTGCGAAAACTTAAAACCGCAAAAAGCGCCGCAATGGCAGTTCGCAAACTAACTGCCTAAAATGAAATATGAAGCCTGGGAACCGAGTCCCAACGTCAGTGGCCCCACCACGGACACAACTAATAAGAAATTTGTGAACTTTGCAAATTTGCCATCATTAATTCTGGGGACTCCCCTTGCCCCATTTTCTCTGCACGAAATATAAATTGTCGAATTCGCATTCACGAGACGGCGATGATGTCGCCAATGTTCCGATGTCCCGTTGTTGTTGTCCTCGTCATTGTGTAATAATTGTCGAGCAGTTTAAATCCAAGCTGGAAGCATAATAAATTGTCATATGAAGGCGTGCTCCGTGCCTTCACACACACACGCCCCCAAATGGCCAGCTCCCAAGTTGGCTGAGAGAAGTACTATATAAGAGTGCCACAAAAGAATGACTGCTAGGCTCCCGAATACCCTAAAGTCTCGAGCGACCTATAAAGAGATTGTTAACCTTTATCAGATAATTTTATAGTTGTTGCTATTGAATATATTATAACAACTTCATCTTCTTTTGGCTAACATAAATTGTAGTTCTACACAATGGATTTTTCAAATCTTGATAAAAACAATTTATAAGCACTTTGCAGGGTATAAAAAAGGTAATGAGGAAACGGAAATTGCTGCCGGAAGTGTATGCGAAGGCGGAAGCTCATTTTGCAATATTCACAGTTGACTGATTTCTAGCGACTTTTTGCTTGAGCGCCAGGCGAAAGAAGGCGGGGCAGGGAGGCGACGCTATGGGACAAGGGAGCAATGGGCGCCATGAATTGTAAATTGATTGAAGCCAAAGTCGTCGCCCGTTGCCGATTTTAATCATTAATAATGGGGAAGTGGGCGTGGTGCTGTTATTCTTGGACAGCAGCCAAGATGCTGACACTGAAACAGAATACTTAGACTGTAGCTAAACAGACAGAGGAACGAAGAATGAGATAGAAAGAGATAGAAAGAGAGAGCAGCAGCAGACGCTGACTGAGCTCTTGGACTGCGCCTAAGGTTAGGCAATGACTTTTCAAGAGCTTCTCAAGCGCTGGCAACAAAATGGCTGCGCACACTTCCCCCAGCTAAACGCTTTTACCGTTGCTGTTGCCAAGTTGTTCTTTGTGAAGAGCTGCTCAAATAGCAGCAACCGGCACGGCAACAACAACAACAACAACAACAGCAACAACAACAGCGGCAACAATAAGCGAAGAAGAGCAACGGCAGCCGTTAGTTTCATTGTTGACATTGCAGCGAAAAAAGGTAGCAAGGCAACAAAAAGCAATTAACTTGGCTTACATCTTTGTTGAAAGTTGAAACTCATGGCGCGATTTATGCCGCCGGTGTTGCCGCTCACGTTCGTGTTGACTCCGTGTGGATGCGGGTGCAACCAGGTGGGCAATCCTCGCTGGGCTGTCAGGATGCGTGTCTCTGCTGAGCAAACGAAGGTGGAGCTGCAGCACGAATCTCGCACAAAGATAAAACTTAATGGTTTGCCCCACTTGAAAGGTTAGATCTTACTCTGATTTTGTGGCAAATTGTGTAAGCAGCTGCATGCGCCTTAAGCACTGACACAGGATGCCAACTTGGATAAAAGATTAAGAGCAATCAGCAGCGCACAACTTGTCGATTGCACCACAGATTAAATTGCTGAGAAAAATGTAACAATTATAGAATTACTTACATATAAAATAGTTCTATTTATAAGTAAAGGTAGTGAAGGTAAGCTAAAGATTTGCCATATTAATTATAATAAATATTTTACATTTCCTACAAAACTTTTATTTTATTTGGCATTTTAAGTAACGAAATGAATCATAGAAAAAATTTCAAGTTATACGTAAATGATTTTTTGGCCATTTTATGAATTATTTACGTTACTATTATCTTGATTTTATGCTTAATTTAATGCTTAAACAGAAATGGTCAGATTCAGCTTATATCTTAAACAAAAAGCTAACAAATAACATATTGTAGCTAACGCACTAAATTTGATAATCTATTAGATTTTTTTCTATGTTTATAGATTAGATTAATTTCAATAACTATTTAACATTTTCTACAAATTATTTATTTAATTTTTCATTTTGAGGAGCGAAAAAAAACATAGAAAAAAGTAGCTAGTTTAATGATCTTGTGGTAAGTTTAAGAATAATTTTACTATTATCTTGATTTTTTTTGTTTTGATACATTTATTATTATAATAAGCAGGCTACATGCTACTTAAGCATTTTCAGTGCATTTCAAGAACTAACAGAACAGGTAAGTTACAGATTTTTTTTAACATGAGCAGGGTTCGAACCCATTTATTTTTCAAGCTGTAGCCTTAGTTAGGTGGAAGGTTGGCGCCTCTAACAACTGAGCCACTTTCCATATTAAACAAAAGGCTAGCAAATATCATAGCTGACACTCGGTTCAGCTATAAATTTGATAATCTATTCGATACTAGATATCCTCAATGAACTCTTGGCTCAATAGCAGCCACTTGTGACTGACCGAACCATTTTGTAACATTCGAAATGCTAAAAGAATTTGGTTTACTCATCTCAAGGGTTTGCAAGAACTGGTGAAAATTCATGTTTCCAGCTGGAAATCAAAAATCTTGCGTAAATTGTGAACACAAAAACAAACTGGAGGGGGAAAGAAGAAGGGGGGCTTGGTCGGATGTTGGCAGGCCCTCGAGCCAAAGTTAAGTAAATATGACTCAAGGACACTTGGCGCATGGAATCCTTTGGCCACTTACTTTTGTGCACGCAGCGGGCCAGAGTGGCAGTGTGGGTGGTTCGAGGTGGTTCGAGGTGGTTCGAGGTGGTTCGAGGTGGTTCGTGGTGGTTTGGGGTGGTTTGGGGTGGTGCTCGTGTCTCACTCAGTGCCATTCGAGAAACGATTTTAATACTTTCTCTCACACAAAAGCTACTTAAAGTTTTGCTTTCTGGCTTAATTCGTTTTTTGTCAAACAACAACAAACAACAAACAGCAAACAGACAATAAGGCGAAAAACAAAAAACTTTTTCAAATTGAGTTAAGTTAATTTTTTTGTTATGTCTTCTTTTTGGTTTCTTTCATTCTCTTATTGTTTTTGGCCAAGTTGGTTTTCTTTTTGGCAGGGCGGCACTTTCGGTATTGCGCTTTGGTTTGCCTAATAAATGTGCGTGCAAACAAAAGGCCAGATAAACAGCCGGTCAGAGCGATAGATAGTTAAAAGAGAATGCGAAAATGGGAAAGAGAAAAGTGAAAGAGAGAGGCACTAACTGACAGTTGTAGCGACAGCCAAAGGATAAAGGATAATGACAGCCATTAGTATTAAGTGCGCGTTGGCTACTTTGGGTGCTCGGCAGTTTTTTGCCCGCCGCTCATTAAAGTTGTTAAGTACTTGGCGTAAACGTTGCCAGAATGAGACAGAGGCAGAGACGGGGACGAAGACGAAGACGGAAATAGAGCCACTGTCAGAGGGAGTGACTAATGGTCAGGCGAAGGGAATCTGCGGGTTACACGATTTAAGTCAATTCAAATGAGCCTGAAGCGCGCTAGCTTAATTCGTTAACCAAAATAAAAGAATGTTACAGAAAAGATACTGAACTGAAGCACAATTGACACCACTGCACCACACACAAAGTGACTAGAAAAATATTAAAAAATATATATATGTATCACAATATTGATTATGCATAAAATCTATAAACTCATAATTAGGTAATATCAAAAAAGTTGAATAAATTACAACTTAAATTAGATTTTATTTTATTTCAAAGATTAAATACTCACTTAATTTTGTAGAAGATCATTATGTTGATATTTTTTTTATTATTATGAATTTTTTAAAAAAATTTTAAACTATAAAGCAAATATAAAATAACAACTCAAATTATATGGATATTTTTATTTTAAAAATTAAATATTCACTAATTTTTATAGAAGATCATTATTATAAATATTTTTTTGCAAAATATTCTCTATTTTTTAAATACCTTCTCAATACTTCCGTTTGTTTTCAGTTTCATTGTTAATTTATATTTCTTATATTTTCCATTTTCATATTTTCTTTAGTTTTACTTTTGTTGTTCTCCAAATTTTTACAAAGAAGCTCCGATTTAACAAGCAATTGTTGATATTGTGGTTGTTGTTGTTCATCGTACAAATAGAACATAAAAAGAAGGCGAAGTCTTGTCTCAGACTCCGTGGAAAATGAATGTCTGAAGAAAAAGTACTCATAAAAAAATTTGGTTTTGTTTTATTCTTCACTTCTGTTTTAGTTTTTGATGTTGCACCCTTCTTCTGGTATTTCTTGTTCACTTCTTTGCTACTTCTTCATCGTTTATGGTGTGCGACAAAACGCCACATTTGCGTTCAATGAGCATGAGATAATGTCATCATCAACGTTCTCCTTTCCCTTTCTCCCCGCCCTTTTCACATCAAGTGCAACATCATCCTATCGACCGTGTCTTTGTCTATGTCTATGTCTCGGGGGCAGGTGCAACGCTCTCATTGTCTGTCTGGCATTTTGCTTCAGAAACTGCATTCAATTTAATGAGCACTCCGTTTTTAATTAAGTCGTTCTATATGCACAGGCCAGATAAATAAATGGATGGATCGTAATGCATAGATAAGCTAAACAGCAGTGGATGCCATAGATAATTATGCCAATTACCAACAATAAAGTGCAGCAAAGAACAACAGAAATTTATGAAATTATAATAATAATAGTACTGATAACAATATGTCTTAATTATCTTCAACTGTTCGAAACTTTTTTATTACTTAGTCTGACAGCTTTTAGATATATGTAGGTAGATATGCATAAAAGTGTCTAAAATTATGGAAAATTCATTCACATCACAATTTAATTGCATAGTCAGCGTTTTAGAAAGTCCAAATCGATGTCCGACCTCAACTATTTGATGACGTCAGTTGGTCTATTGGCAATTTCCAATCTCATAGCACTACCAATGGTATAGTTAGCTAACCACACTATCACTGCTGATAGCTGACCATACATAACCCATCGAAAATTCAGCTGAAACTGACGTCACATTGAGGCGCTGTGTAATAATTTCACACGCACTATCGCGGTCATTTTAATTAGCACGATTGCATGTTCAACACGTAGACGCAATTCAAATTGTAAATCACATAGGTAGTTAAGTATGTGCAGTCACATACAATAATAACAACTGCTGCATATGTATATATGCATATATAACTATCCTATATGTCATGTGTGACATTTATAATGCAGTCAAAGTTGAAAGTACACTTTAGTTGCACCACAAAACAACTGTGGCACACAAATTTTACAGTAAATTAATATTGCTAATTAGGGCAACAAGGACACACCACCCACCACCCACTTTGTTGTCCATAAAACCAAACGATCCACCAAGTAGAGCATTATTTATGTTAAACCGTTCGATTTGACTCAACAATTAACACGTCAACACAGCTTGGCATAAATCTAACAACTTGAGCATGACAAAAGTAAGACAAACACGCTAGATTATTCAATAACAGCGAGAAGGCGACTGACAGATACCCTAACAGCAAAATAAGTAACAGCTGATTATTAGAAAAATTGAATATTATTGTTTGAATATTACATAGAATTTTGTTGACTCAATGTCTAATTATTATTATTATTATTAATTATTAGCTGGCTTTAAAGTACGTAACTATTCTTATACTCAATGTACCCTCCATTACATCTATGTATCTACGTGCTGTAACACCTTTTCTAGGCCTGTCCAATTGATCATCAATTGTCAGCTGACGAGCAAACAGTATTTTTTTATTTATAGTAACATTAGCAGTGGCTCTGCGTATATATAAAACATACAGCAATGAACATACAAATAGATACTTGAAAGTAGATTACATTTTTTATTTGTTAGAAAAACAACAACTTTTAATTATTATATGTATGTTCTATGTTTAATAGGCATTAATAATGAAGAACAATTATGTGAATCATATCCATATTAATAATCTAATTAATAAAGACTACAAAATTACAATTTATTTTAGTTATAAAAGTTCCTTAACATAAAATTTATCTCAAAGATAAACCGTTTACATAAATAAAAATTTTTTTTAAGAAAAAGGGAGTTTATTTACAGTGATAAATAAACAATAATCTAGCAATATATTCCAAAGTTTTAATAACTTCATCATCAGAGTGTTTGATATAACTGGTTAGAAAAACAGATTTAAATGATATAAATATAAATTAATTTTGTAAGCGACTAATGGCAATTTTTTAAAATAAACAACTTAAATAATTTTCACTTTTCAACTTACTTTAACAATTTAAATATTTTTTACTTTTGTAACATTCGTATAGCCATAAGTGTGCTGTCCACTAAAATATTATTACACTCATATTCCGACACGTCTCTCTATCTCTCTGTCTGTTCTGTATTGTTTACATTGCGTATACGCCACATTGAACGCTCACAAAAACAGCGAGCATACAAACAGCAAGTCACAGTCATCGGTTGCTCGGCGTGTCGGAAGTTTGGAGGAAAAAAAACATGTCTTAAATTACACTAGGCTACAAAATAAAATGCGTGCAAGCATCTATTATCTATCCATATGTGGAATTGCAGTGCAGCTTACACTGAGTCTCGCTGTCGTCGATTCCATCTGTCAGATAGTGCAGCGCCATGGGGCAGAGTGTCAAGTGCATCAAGTGCAAACCGCCGACGGTTATCAGTTGACAATGCAACGCATTCCCCCGCCCCGTAATCACAGCTGCCCCATGCTGCAGCCATTCGTGCTGATGCACGGCCTAATCGGCTCGGCTGGCGATTTTGTGGCAGCGGGTCGCGCAGGCGCTTTGGCATTCCAGTTGCATGCGCGTTGCTTTGACGTCTGGCTGCCGAATGCACGTGGCACGACTCAGTCGCGACGCCACCGCACACTCGCCGCCAGCGAGGCGGCCTTCTGGGATTTCAGCTGGCACGAGATTGGCGTCTATGACTTGCCAGCCATTGTGGAGCATGTGCTGCACGTGACGGGTCACCGCAGACTCCACTATGTGGGCCATTCGCAGGGCACCACTGTGTTGTTGGTGCTGCTGTCGCAGCGACCCGCTTACAATGCCAAATTTGCGAGTGTATCGCTGCTGGCGCCAGTTGCCTATTTGCAGCATTTGAGCAGTCCGCCATTGCGATTGCTGGCTAGTGACCCTGGCGGTGTCATGGTGCGTATACTTAATGTTGCGTATACCACATGATACTAACTGATTGCAATTGTTGCAGCTGCTGCTGAATCAGCTGGGCCTGCACGAGCTTCTGCCGGCCACATCGCTCACCCAGGTGGGCGGCCAGCTGCTCTGCAGCCCCGCACTGCCGACGTATGCGCTGTGCATCCTCATCACATCGCTCTATGTGGGCTTCAGCGAGTATCCGTTGGATCGTGTGAGTACGATTATATATGCAGCCATAATTTAGCCAACAAAGCGGCCCCAAAGTTTCGTTGTATGCAAAAGTTTTTATTGCACTCAGGAGTGCCCCCATTCCCTCTCATTCACACACACAAACAGACACACACACACACACACACACACTTTGAAGAGACGGCTTTAGTTTTGGTAATAAAAGTTATTTGAATTTAAATGCGTAAACGAGCTGCCTGCCCAGCTGCCAGCCAGTTGTGCCAACTATTGTGGCACGTTTGTTACTCCAGCTCTGCCGCAAAGTTGCTTAACTACTTCATGCATCTTGTAGCACGAGAATAGCGGAAACTTAATCAGCATAGAAATTGGTTTTTCTTTGATACTGAGCTTGCATTTAAAATATCTATAGTTGTTTTAACTGTTTAATTGGCTAATGGGATTTCGTAGAGTATATGTATGACTGAAGAAACTCACAACAAACTAAAATCGTCTGCTTTCTATTTTTTAATAATTGATATTTAATTTATTATAACATATTTACTAGTTCTTATGATTTAGTTATAAATATCTACGAGTAATTTTATTTCCTGTAATTTTTTATCACTTTTGCTTGCCATACTCAGACATTATTTGGTTAGGGTATTTTCTATACCTAACAACTCTCTTGGATTTTTTTTTCTGTAATATGCACCAAAAGGTGCGCTAAACTTTTGCCCAGCCGTTGGGGCACGGCAAGCTGGCTGTCCAGGCGTCCGACCGCCCCGGCTAACTGTACAACACATATTACGTATACGCCAGGTTGCCTTAAACACTTTTTGTTTTCGCACACGGCACATTTAAATTCAGTTTTGCCATGAAATATGGCAAATAAATCGCGTTCGTGTTATTTTTACCCAAACTTTATGGCTTATCTGTGTAGCGTTTTGGGGCGCGTGCTCAAAAGGCTTAGCCATACTACAGAAAGGGGCCGGAGGGGATTGGAAAGTGGAGTAAAGTGTAGTGTAGTGTAGTGTGGGGGAATCCGAAGTGCTTGGCGCCAAGTGCTTGTTAGTTATTAGGCTAAGGGCCATGGCAATTGGCTTTGGCCGGGTCGAACTAAGAATACTGTAAACGTAGCAGGTTGTATGGATTTAAAGTTTCTTTTTTATAGTACAGTGTACGGCACAGGTGAGAAAGTTTGACAGGCAATAGATAGTTGCTGAATCCTCTTTTGTAGTGCAGTCATAACTTTTGTTCATACCTCAACTAGTTTTGATAACCCAACTAAAGTATCCAACACAGCCAAGAGAGTAATATAAATTGTTTTCGCTCTCTGATATACAAATAGTTACCGAACTTGTCCGCAATCCAGTTTTATTTAACAAGTTGTCAGCTGAATGTCAAAGCAGCAATAAAAACTGAAACTTCTTTAGCTTTATTCCTGCATAAAGCGCTGAGCGATTTCAAACTTAAAGTCGAATCAACAAAGCTCACAGCCAAGTGAAACCGCGTGTCGTATCTCTGGAATCCTCATAGCTTCCACAAAGTAGAAAAGCGAGAGAAAAAAAAACGGAGAATCAACAAACAAGACTCAGATTCAGAATCCAGAATCAGTCTCCGACTCCGGCTCCGACTCAGTTTCAGTTGAGGCACCAAAATTGCTAAGCAAATAGTAAAAGGCGATGACTCCTTCAGCAGTCAAACGGAGCGTAGACGATATTTTGTGACAACTGGCAAACAATGCAAACAAACCCGCCTCCCTTCCCTGCCTGGTTTTCACCCTGTTATCCCCCACTCATACCCTATTTGTTGTGCTCGCTGGTCGCTCAAATAAATATTTGTGCATATTTAGCTGGAAGTCCCCCTCCATTCATGCCACATAAAGTTCAACACACTTTGCAACTGCAATGCGTGAAGCATGATTTCAGGCAATATAAAAACGAAAGCAACAACATGAAGAAAAGAAAAATAGAAAAGTAGAAAAATAGAAATAAGTAGAAACAAAATACTAAAGAACTGTGGCACATACTAACAAGCTGCCGGCTGTGCAGCGACACACAAAACTATTTGCCACAAGTTGCAACGAATTGAAAAGAATCCAGAAAGCAAAATCAAATAAGCATCAAAACAAAACAAAAGCCAACAAAAATATGTCACTGCAGGACGTGAGACAAGAGTTACTAAGAAAAATGTCATAGCAATTTAAAGCAAATCCTTAGATTTTCGAAATGTTCATTATATATTTTAATCTTGCATCGCATATAATAGAAAATTTCTACTCATTTAGCAATCAATTAAAAAGACATTGTTAAGTCAAGAGAACGAAACAACAGGGAACCAAGTTTCTATGTGCTTGCAACACAATGAAACAGAAATGTTAGCAGTTGGAGCAACTATATCAACAACCACATACCCACACCCACACACACACACACACATCGTAAATGACCTGACAGTCAAGTGTCGAGCTCCTCTCGTAAATTTAAATGCTTGGCTTGGCTTTTGAGATTCATCAATTCGCAAATTTGCACATTTTGCAGAACATATTTCCACGAATTCTGGAGACAACACCAGCGGGCATCTCTCGTGGTCAACTCCTGCACTTCGGGCAGCTCATCAACAGCGGTAAGACCATGCTGAAAGGCAGGGAGAGGGGAACAACCTGTCAGCCACATCTCACATCTCATGTCCGCTCTCATGCAGGTAAATTTCAGCAGTACGACTACCGCTCAACTCAGCTCAATCTTCAGCACTATGGACAGACAAGCCCTCCAAGCTATCAGTTGACAAATATCCGCCTCAATCTGATGCTCTTCTATGGAAACCGGGATGCATTGTCCAGCCGGATGGATGTGCAGCGTTTGGTTCGTGAGCTGAGCAACTGTCGCATTCAACTCTTCCAGGTGCGCGGATATAACCACATTGACTTCCTCTATGCGGCCTCAGCACCACAAAGGATCTACGAACGCATCATCCAACAGGCCATTCGGATAAATGGAGTATAAAAATTAGTTAAAGTTAACTGATTCTTGAATTTACATTGGCAAAAATGTAATGTTACCTAAGTCTTAATTTTAAAGAATAAATAGGGTATAAGTTTACTTAAGCATTGAAATACTATACATACTATACATGTAAGTAAATATAAATATGTATTCTATTGAATTGTAAATATTTATTTGTATCAATCTATTGTTGCAATTACAAAAGTAGTGCATCTACAAAACATAAGACACTGCCACTTGCTGATCAATAAAACGTACTTAAATATTTTGCAATCAAATATAAATTCAACTAGAAGCCGACATTAAATCAATTCAAGGACTCCACAGGACACAGACCCTGTACCTCTGAGTGTTTTGTGCTGCAGCTCTTGTGTGTATCTGCGTGTACTTCCGTATGCTTTGTGTCACAATGAAACGGAAATAGCAGCCTGCACACACACACACACACACATCGAGAGATAGCCACATGAATGACCTGGCAGCTCAAGTGGCGTGGGCAGCTCGTAAATTTAAAAGTTTGGCTTTTAGGCCTAAGTATTTGCAGTAACTTTTCCACATAAATTTGATTGATTTCCTTTGTTATATTTTTTTTATACATTTATTATTGTGTTATACGTTAAAAACACAAAATCAACTAAAAAGTAAAATTGGAAAACAGACCTCATAAGCTTCATACTTTACATTAGACAATTAATTACGTTAATCATAATGTACATTTCTATATGAACTGGAATTGCTTTCTGGCCAGCCTTCGAATCCTGCTGCGGGGATGGGCGTCCGAATCAATGTGTTGCTTTCTGGCATTCATTCGATATGTCTCTGTGTGTGTCTCAGTGTGTGTGTGTTGGGTGGGTGTAGGTATCAGTGTGTGTGTGTGTGTGTGTGTAGTAGGGCACAGTTTAGCTAAGTTCAAAGCCCACACCAGATTGTATGGCATAGAGCAACTTTTCACGCATTTGATCGACACTGTTAAAGGGCGGCAGCTTTAGCAGATTCGTGCAGGTGCTGGCTGTGGGCAGACGCTCCATATCCCCAGCATTCTGTATGAAAAAAGGCGGATCCAAGTCCTATAATTAAAAGCAAATGGTATCGATTTAATGGTCATTCATTAGAATATATGTGAAGAGGTTTACCTTAAAGCCCAGTAGTGGAGGACGTGAGCAGCTGGTGACAAACTTCAACAGTTGACGTCGCTGCAGATCATCAAAACCCTCCACAGCTGTCCAGAATGCCACTATGGATGGATGCTCCGGCGTGTACTCGCCACCATATTTGCAGTGCTTCTTTAGGTCCTCCAGATCTATCGGTATTTCGGCGCCCGATATGAGTATTTGAAGCTCCTTATTGCTGAACATATAAAGCCACTCAATGGGCAGCACATTTGACAGTCCCTTGCGGAAGGCTTTACAGTGACGTTTGATCTGTACATTTAGCTTATAGTTGGCTATCAGCTGCAGATATTCGATGCGATTTGAGTTGGTCACCGGCGTGCTCTGACCCTGAGGTTTCAGTTCCACAATCTGTGTCTGCCCCAGTGAGCTGCTGGCCACTGTAAAATCTAAATTTAATTCACTAACATCTCCCGCATAGTCTTTAAGATAAAGCAAATTGCGATATAGTTCCGGATCCAGGGACGCCAATTGATGTATGTCCACATCTGAATATTTGCCAGCCAGTTTGGTTAAGAAGAACTCCGCCAGCGGAAGTTCCACCAACAGATTCTCATATATTGCTTTTCCCAAAATGCGACCAATGAAATAATAGTGCTTCTCAAAGTCCCCAAATAAGTCAGCCACATTGGGATTGGGATACAGTTTGTTGTCCGTCGTTACCCTAAAAAAAAAATAAATTAAATTAGTATTTATTGTGATTAAAAAGTTAATGTGAGTTACATGAAAAATCCCCGATTGGGATCAAAGGCAGTTTTGATAAGTTCCGAGAGGAATTCACGAAAAACACCGCCACCGTCAATGCCCGCCTCATCAAGTCCCAGCGAGGACACAAACTGTATGCGAAATTTGAGGCGTAAATCCGGCTCTGCAGGTAAGAAATTAATTATTAATAACGAGCTTTATTTAGAGAAATAATCAGGTACCATTCTCCGGACGCAGCTTATCGTAAGCATCCTCGTAGAGATGCGAACGACGTACAGTTATCATAATGGAGGGGCCCTGCAGAAAGGCTTGCTGATGGCCCTGAACCCGCATCTTGTTGGCCGCAACCAGACCCTGAAGAATGCTCACACGCTTGTTGAATGCCACCACAAAGGGTATTTCACGCAGAATCGTTATGGATCGCTTCTGTTTTGTGGACATGGGCGGTCCGTTCTCAAAATCCTCGCGCGTAAAGTCGCGTATGGGCTGAAATGGACGAATGCCGCGCATTCGACTGCTGTGTGTCAATGGCAGATCCGTCGGTCTGTCCAGTGGCAAATCCAAACGACTGACCGTCCAATGCGCTTCCGGACAGAAGCCCAGTCGCAAGTCCCGCGTGTGTATTTGATTGAGCACAAACACAACCACATTCAGCAAGTTGGCCCAAATTTGTTTCTGGTGACGCAGTTTCTTGTCGTCGGCGTCGGTGTGGCCAAGAACACTGCGAAAAGCTAGCTCGACCAGACCGAGGCTAATGTCCTTCAGTGTCTTGGACATTTGCACAATTTCGGCAATTGAAAATGGCATCAGTCGGACATGTTGTATGGCCGCCTGGACGGGCGTTACCAACAGCTTCTTCTCCACAAACTCGACGTCGTGCAACGTGGGCAACAGACGACCAAAGAGCATACAAAATGTTGCCAATAAAGGAATAGTGCGATCCACGCCCTGCTGCTTGGCTGTAAAGACCAAATGAGGATTACTAATGGGTTCTATTGTGTCATTTTCGTGTTATACTTACGCACAACGCCCTTGGAAATGAGTGTGAGTGGCGCTGAGAAACCCAATTGCGTGGACTCAGCGGCCAGTTTAAACCACACGGCACGTATAAACTTCGGTGTAAAGGCTAAAGTGTAGAGCAGTCTGAAAAGTAATTTTAGGATTAGATAGATTGAATGAGCCCGAATTCGATTAAGGCATACTTATACTCATAGACCGCATGCTTATTGTATATCATCAAATTGTGACAAATCTCACAGAACGCATAAATTAACTGAGTGTGCTCAATGTGCGGCTCCATTTGCTGCACAATGAAATCCACACGTTGCGTTTCGTTTAATATGGCTATGGATTCCAAGAGGCAATTGCGTTCCTTGCTGCTCAGCTCGCCGGTAGGTCGACAAGGCTGTTCCATATCATAGTCCAGAGTTCGTGACGTGGGCTGATCCTCCTCTTCCTCATCGGACTCATCCGTGTCATCGTCATCATCGGAATCCGTGTGACGATGTGGTACTGCATGGTTCCGTAGTGTCGACTTGGGCAGCTGCAATATGTTTGGCATCATCTGAGCAATAACACGTACATACACAATCAGCAAGTTGCTCTGCTCCAATGTAGCTACAATAAAAGAGATCATTAGAGTTTAATTTAAGTCATCCCGATGTTACTGCTTACCCAGTTGCCTGCGATCGAGCACCAGCAAAGAGTTCAGCAAAAACGAACTAAATAACATTTCACGTGGCTGTGACTTGAACTGTTTGCCTTCACTGGATTGGATGACACCATAGAACAATGAGTTTCGCTTGCCATCATCTGTGTCTGTTGAATCCGCAGCGGAGGACGTAACCATGCTCGATTCGAGCAAGACGTGTAGCGACCGCATGAGCAATGCGAAGGGAAATTCCGTAGACTCCGCCAGACAGGGCAACACAAAATAGCGAATTGGTTCCGTATGCGGCGTGGCCAGAATTTCGGTAATGAACTTGCGACAGAAGAGCTGCGATTGCTCGCCGGCAGCTGTGCGCCTAGCAACGCTTAATGGCCGCAATAGCAGCTGGAGCAGCGCATCAGCAAACGGACTGGGCGCATGCAATGTCTCGCCGTCCAGCGGTGGACACTTGTCATCGAGCAGCTGACGCAATCGCACAAAGTAGTTGCGTGCAATAAGGAAGCCAAACACTCGCTCCAAATACTTATACAACAGTGTTTCGTCCTCCACATAGCGTTCCACAGCTGACACCGTGGTGAAGGTCTCCAGCATACGCAGTGGTATGGCCTGAACACTCTGTGGCAGCGTCAACTGCAGCAGACACGCATCCAACAGCTTGCAGACGCGCAGCATCCACACGGCATCATGGGCTGAGTGCTGCAAGAGTCTGCCCGGATTGCGCAGGATTTGCTGACAGATTTCAATCTAAAAAGTGAGCAGCAATCGTTGTAATTAAGGAATAAAGCGAATGCTTTGATTTGACACACTCACCAGTCGCTCGCTGTCCCTCGCCACGCGACTGCTATAAAAGAAGCTAAGGCGTCGCAGCAGGAAGCACAGACTCTCATCCTCGGTTACTCGATCCCGATGCGCATGCAGATACGCATCGAATGCCTCCCGCTCCGCCCGCTTGCGTCTCTGGCGATGAATGAAGGAGCGGGCATATGATTGCAGCACAACGGCACCATTGGCCTTCTGACGCAGCTCGTTCCGTTTCTGACGCTCCAGCGCCGCTTTGCGTATGGCCGTGTCCCGGTCGCAGGTATGCGAGGCCCCTCCAAGACTTTGCACCGGTCTGCGCCGATACTCGCCATCGAAGCCAAACATGACGCTGCAATTGTGTTCAGCAGTTGTGCCTCTGCCGCTGCCGCTGCCGCTGCTTCCGTTGTTTTTGTTGTTGCTGTTGTTGTTGAGGTATTTTTCCCCAGCTGATCAATCGCCCCCTACCACTTACTCAGCACATAATAATATTTTGTTTCTTAAATGGAAATTGGTGCTATGTTAATATAATTGCAATATAAGGCAACTGTTCCTGCCGACTTTCTGCTTTGTTTAGTCCAATATATTAGCCACTTTTCACTTGTCTACGTTAAATTTTCTGGCTGCGTAAAAACCTGCTAAGACGAATGATTTGTATATTTTCTCCGACGAATGACAATGTTGCCAGCTTATCCATTTTAAAGCTAAATCTGGCTGTTTTCAGAGTTCGTTCTGATAGAATATTAGCTGGCAATCTGGCTATTAAAACTATATACACAATAACAAATTTCCATGCTCTCCAAACAGAAACAGCTATTGTTCCCCCTAAAAACTTGCCAGCACTGGTGTGGAAGATTGCCACCCTGCAAAATTTCCCGATCTGGCTTGATTTTTTGTACTTAAAAAAATAAGTACAATTCTGAAAATGAGTATTCCTAATTTTGGTACCCATTTTCAGATTTTTTTTTTCCTAGAACTTTTTAAATTTTTCCAAAATTTTTGTTGGAATTTTCTCGCGACCAATAACGCGCTCTAATTAATACTAATTCAGTATTTATTAATTACATTGCATTCGATTTGCTTTGTAACGACATTTATATTTAAAAACAGTATTTTGAGCGAAAACACATTTCGTTTTAAGAATAATCCTAATTTATTTTATATTAATTTTTGTTGAAATATACGTCAGTAATGATACTATTAATATTCGCGTATTTATAGTAAACTTTTTATTACTTGTTTGTTATTGTTTTGCATATATTATAAACATTGAACATGCGCCAAGTTATTTACATATATTATAACAATATTTTATTGTTAAACAAGCGTCACATTCTTAGGTTTACATAAGTTTGCATAGGTTTTTTTTTCTTATTTACTTAGCTGCAATTTATTAAATCAGCTGATTTCGCACTTCTAACAGCTGAAAATTGCGACGGGTAAAATTTGATTTATTTTGACATACACCGAATCATCTATACTCTACTAAGGGAATCAAGGACAAAACTTGGCAGCTTGTAACAGAAACTTGTAAACTAAAAATGTTATTAGGAATTTAAAATTACTTAATTTTTTTGGTTGTTATTTCCAGCATTAATTTCGATTTTTTAATTTAACTCTTGTTATTTTGTCTTTGTTATGCTTCTCTGACAGTTTCATATCGTTTACCTTGACCAATTCTTATTGAGTTTAAGTATATTCGACGAGCACTATATACATATGTACTTATAATAATAAATTAGATATAGCTAATCTTTTTTTTTATCAGTAAACGCTCATGCGTTTCTAATTATGTATTTGCAAATTTGTTATAATAGTATATGTAAATATGTACATACATAAATAAAATGAAACATGAGTGAGGCTTTAAATCTAAACCATTTAATTAGTAGCTTCTGTTTTTTTTACTTTTGTGCATCAACAATTAGCACTTGAGTTGCTGTCCAGAGGAGCCGGAACTTTGGTAATTCAGAGTGCAGAGCTTAGCTGAACTTGCTCTCCATTGGTAACGTGTGGATGGCGTAACTGATGACGCTGCTCAATGAGAGCGAGAAGAGCTCGAGGCACGTCCATTGTCTGATCATCCACGAGCACAATGTCAAATGTATTCATATACTTTTCCATGTTTGCCTCCACGTGATCAAACAGAAAACCTATCTTGAGAATGTGCGATGAGGCCGGAACTCCGTTAGCCATGTCAGCATCGCCCAGAGAATCGCCCATGACGATGATGTGGTCACGTGTGTGAACAAGTTCATAATACTCGCTGCCATTCAGGACCGTTTCATTCTTGTTGAAGGTGTGTATCATCGGCTGCTGGAAACCATCGAGAAGACCATCGCGATACTGCAGAAAGTTCGAAACGACCTTGACATTGGGATGCATGATGTTTGCCTGCTGCAGCACTGAGACCACCGAGTTGCCAAGTCCGGCGGAGAACACAAGCACCGGTATTTCCAAGCGAAGCAGATCTGCAAAAAGCTCGTGAGTTCGGTCACGTAGCGCACGTTTGAATTTGCTGGCTGTCTGATCTATTTCAGTCTGATCGAACGCGAATCCACTGGCAAGTTGGGCCGATTTTGTCCACCATTCAATCATATACTCAACCTTCTCCTCAATAGGTATATTGGGATCAATCTCGATGGGTCGATATTTGCGAAAGAGCTTGTCCGTCTCATCCCTATAGTACGATGGCAGAGATTTGCACGTATTGAAAATTCCAAAGCTTGAGAGTACTGCCTCATTATCCTCCGTCCGTTGTTTGGTGATCGTATAGTCAAAGTCCGACACGAATTGCATTCTCTCCGGTCCGCCACACACAAATTCATTGATGATCTTCTCCACAAGCTTCGGATCGCGCATTCTGCAGTGGCTTTGATTCAACGACGGAATGTCCTGTATGTGGATGTAGCCGATCTTGTCATCCTTTCGATCGCTAGACTCATCGTTGACCATTTTTGTATAGTTGATCGATGTTTTTATCGCTTTGATCAGCAGGTAGACAGAGTGCAACGTATACTCGGTGTGTGCTCTCTTCAGTGACTGAAAATATACAAATAGTTTCGACTGAGAACTTGGTGCGCTTTCATTTTATGACATCCACATACACATTTACAGATATCACACACATACATATTTACAGATATGCATTCGGTTCCGCGTATTTCGGTATACGATAGCGATGAGCGACATTGCGATTTTATTCTTAACCAGTGACTGTGATCACTTGTACTTAAGTCACATTGCCATTTACCAAAGCGCGCAAAATTTTTGTATTTATTCTTTTTGTGGAACTTGCACAATGCTCACGAACTTGTTGAATGTTTTCTATAGCTGCTCACCATAACAGTGGAGTATCCTGTTACTTAACATTACATATTTGATTTAACATAACATTTCTCTATTAACATTATAAGGATAAATAGAATACCAAATTTTATTTTATTTACTGTTTAATTTAAAGTGAACTAGTCACTGTTACCCAAAGTACCTCACCACTATCATAAATACGTAGGTGTGTGTTTATATATGCATAAGTGGGTGCGTGTGTGTATTTTCTTTTCTATTTCTAATGGACTGACCTTGACTCTTTGTTGCCAATTTTTAAGGTTCCTACGACGTTCGCTGTTGTTCTTATTCCGCTTTAATGTGCAGACTGCTTATCAGGTTGTTTATCAAAGCTTATTTGATTTTTGTACTTTTGATTAATAACAATAAATGCAGCACAATAATTCGCTTATTTACCTTGTGCTCTACTGAATCAATCTCACGCGAAAACACATGCTATCAGTCTCGCCGCAAAACAGCTGTGAAGCTGAGCTGGAACGAAGTGGGAATGAACGCGCTAGCGATTCGCAAGCAAACATAGATAAAACGCTACAGTGGAATTGAATTGTTTTGTTTATTTTTGTGCGTTCGCTCTGTCCACCGCCATCTCACTCTCTTACTCTCTGTTTATCGCAACTAGAGATGAGCATGAGCTCGTTCGGACTTCGTGCGAAAAACAGCTGGGCTTGTTTGTCGCGGCTCCAATCACAACAAGGAAATGTAAGAGTACAAAAATATAACTTTTAGTAACAAACAAACTTTATCTAATCTCTAACCTTCTTTTAATTAGACGGGTAAGTTATATTTGCGTTTCATTTATTATGAACTCAAAAGCACATGTATGAAAACTTGACGATGTTCTTCATTTAATTTATTTCATTCATGACTCTTCACCTTTAGATTGGCATGGTGGGAATCGACCCCAGTTTTTCGTATACTGTAATGGTTATATTTGTGGCAGTTTGGCGACTCTAGCCATAAGTCCACGGGCTACCGCCACATCTAAAATTAAATACTTTTTGGAACTATTTTAAAAATAACTTATACTTGGTTATTTTTTTTTATCACATACAAACGCTTTATTACTAAGGGCAAATACATTGAATTCGACATTGTAATATAAATTGCAGGTATAATATGTGAAGTATATCGTAAAAATTAACAAAAATGGGTTACAAATTATTTTTTTTTTTTGTCAATCTTACATTTACATTTTCGTTTTTGAGTATCGTTTATTTATAGCACCAGTGTAGCATAATTAACCATTTGTTAATTTGTTGTATATCAAATTTAATTTAAAATCAAAAAATCAATTTAACGAGATCAATTTTTGTATAAAAATAAAAAGTTTAATTTAGTTGGAAAAAAGATAATTGCACCTTATAAATCAAGTTTTATGAGTATGAGTACATGCAACGGTTTCTAACAGATATTTCTGTATGAAGAAAGTCAGTTTTTTTAGTTTTGGTATAAAAAAATAAATATATATATAAATAAAAAATTTATTGCTTGTGGTCTAGAAACTGGTAGCGTGTGGACGGCGTAACTGATGACGCTGCTCAATGAGATCGATTAGAGCTCGAGGCACGTCCATTGTCTGATCATCCACGAGCACAATATCAAATGTATTCATATACTTTTCCATGTTTGCCTCCACGTGATCAAACAGAAAACCTATTTTGAGAATGTGCGATGAGGCCGGAACTCCGTTAGCCATGTCAGCATCGCCCAGAGAATCGCCCATGACGATGATGTGGTCACGTGTGTGAACAAGTTCATAATACTCGCTGCCATTCAGAACCGTTTCGTTCTTGTTCAAATTGTGTATCAATGGCTGCTGGAAACCATCGAGAACACCATCGCGGTACTGCAGAAAGTTCGAAACGACCTTGACATTGGGATGCATGATGTTTGCCTGCTGCAGCACTGAGACCACCGAGTTGCCAAGTCCGGCGGAGAACACAAGCACCGGTATTTCCAAGCGAAGCAGAACTGCAAAAAGCTCAGGAGTTCCGTAACGAACTGCACTCTTATATTTGCTTGCAGCCTGATCTATTTCGGTCTGATCGAGTTTAAACCCCTTGGTGTGTTGGGACACTTTGGTCCACCATTCAATCATGTACTTAACCTTCTCCTCAGTGGACATATTGGGATCAATCTCGATGGGTCGATATTTGCGGAACAGCTTGTCCGTCTCATCCCTATAGTGCGATGGCAGAGATTTGCACGTATTGAAAATTCCAAAGCTTGAGAGCACTGGTTCATTATCCTCCGTTCGTTGTTTGGTGATCGTAAAGTCAAAGTCTGATACGAATTGCATTCTCTCCGGTCCGCCACACACGAATTCATTGATGATCTTCTCCACGAGCTTCGGATCGCGCATTCTGCAGTGCCTTTGATTAAACGACGGAATGTCCTGTATGCGGATGAAGCCGATCTTGTCATCCTTTCGATTGCTAGATTCATCGTTGGGCATTTTGACGTTGTTTTGTGATTTCTTTTCGTATGATCGACTTATGTTCACTTTAATAACGGAAAATGTACAATTAGTTTAGCCTAGTAATATAAAAAGGAAACGATTTTTATTTTCTCATCTTGCAGTTTTTACTCTTTATAGAGCTCATCAAATATATAAAAATGCAGAGGCTTTTATCAAATAATTTTGATACTTTTGAATTATAAAAAACCCCCGTTTTCACCTTTGTGTTCCACTGAAATAATTCCACGCGAAGACACACCCTTTCAGTCACTCAGCAAGAACAGCTATGAAGCTAAGCTGGAACGAAATGGAAGTGTACGTGTGCAAAGAAAGAACGCTACAGTGGAATGGAATTTTCATTGTTCTGTTTATTTTTGTGCTCTCTCGCTCTTGTTTAATCTCCTTCACCGTCTTCCTCTCATGTTACAAAACAAGAAATTGTAAATTTAAAAAAAAATTTTAACTTCTCATAATTAACGAACTAAAATAATTCATGTTACCTATTTAATTTAATATTAATATTCTACATATTTAATATGTTATGAGTTATTCTATTTTAAGTGTTGCGCGGGTATTTTGTTGTGTGTTGTAGAAACTGAGTTTCTAATACTTTTGATTAATCTTCGATTATAATGGGTGCTGGTATCGGATCCGATGATAGGTTCTTTAATGGCTTTTGTTGTTGTTGTTGCTGTTGTATTGCTTTTTGTGTAGAATTCTCAACCGGTAAAAACTTCCACTCTCCTGGCAGAAATGATTGGTGCTTTCCAGTACGTGACAAGTAGCTGCAATCATAATTGAAAATTATAAATAGAATTAAGAGTAATAGTATTATATTAGGAGGCTGATTCATACAATCGATACAATTGGAAAATGAAACTTTTTTTGAATGAAAATAAAATTCAATAAATATTGAATAATTTGTTTAAAAAAAGTTAGACAAATAGAAGAGAAATAATTTACTAAGGGACTAATATAAAATAAATGAAATTATGAACATATTTAAGTAACAATCAATTTTCTATTATATGTTCACATATGCTTCAAAACCCACCGATTTAGATAGAAACTGGCGGCGGAGCAACTCTTGAACGCACGGACACCTTCATCAGGTATCTTGATAATCAACTTGCAGTCCATCACCTTGACCCTGTATCGTGGCAAATTCTTGGCCACCAGAAAGCCATAGCTGACTTTACTCGGATTCACCGTTGAGGCCGAAGATGCAATCTTCTGCTGCTCTGGTGTCCTGGCAGTGGTCACTGTTCCTGGCAGCTTCGCAGGCAGCGATTGTCTTGGCTCATTCGCTCCGGGCTGTTTACTGGGCAACGATTTGCGTCCAGCCGCCAATTGTTGCAATTTTGCTGGCAACGGACGCACCTGACGCATCGGCAAATTCCCAATGGATATTGTGGTGGCTGTTTGCTTCAGAATCGTAGGTGCTCTAATCGAAGATTCCGTCTGCTCGTCTGCAGCTGCGGCTGGAATCGTGGAAGACATGGCGGATTTTTCTGTCGTCTTGCGTTTGGCTCCAATTTTAATGGGCTCCATAGTCAAAGTAGTTGCTTCCGCTGCTGCAGTTGCATCCTTTGTCATTAGCTTGGTTATGGTAACCCCTGTGGAACCAGTACCAAGTTTGATATTCCCATTGCCGCCGCTCAGCAGCTGCTGCAGTGATTCATTGATCTTGATGGGTGACGGTCCTTCCTTGATTGCAACTCCCGATGCCGTTGCCGTTGCCAATCCCGTTCCTGTTCCCGTTGCAGCAGTTGTTGCTGCAGGGCAACGTTGCACCGAGATGCGGCTAATCTTGGCCGGTATTGTCGCCTCGATATTCGCCTCACTTCGACTGGACACAGTGGGCATTGCAGCGGTTTGTGTGACCTGCACTTGAGGTGTTAGAAATTGTGTATTGGGCGCTGTCTTCCCCGTAGCGGGCACATTGGCAATAAATGGCAAGAATCCGTTTGCCATTGATCCACTGTTGGCTGCACTTGGAGCTGCCGTCGTTATCTGCAGGCCACCTCCATTGTTCTGCAATGATTGTATGGTAAAGTTGATGCGTTGTTGTTGTTGTTTCGGCTGCTCCTGAGGCAACTCCTGTTTCACTTTTGGCTGCTCCTTTTGAATCTGCTCTGTATTCTCCAAATGCTTCTCATTATCACCATCAACTTCATCATCATCAATGATCATGCAGTCATCGTCGTCGTCGTCGTCAGCATCATCACCATCATCATCATTAGCTGCATCTTGTTTGTCTTTAGAATTCAAGAGCTGCAATTGCTGCTCTCCAATTAATCCAATCGTCTCCTCCTTCTTGGTCAGCATATCCGACGTCGACGACAAGTCAATCTCAAAGTGCACCTGTTTATTGATTTGGAGCACCCAAAATGCCATTGTCCGTCTGTCGGGCTGCACTTTAATGTTGTGCTCCCGCTGATAGACCTCCCGCAGCATCATCTTGCCATCGACACTCTGGAGCAGCACTAGGACAGGTGCATCCGTGTCCAAGGGCAGTGGTCCAAAGTATATTTTACGTTTGGACGAGGGCGTCACAAAGGCATCGTAGGGTGCATCCTTGAAGAATTGCAATTTGATGACTTTCTTGGAATCGTGTGCAGCTCGAACCACTTGGTAGATGCGATCCAATGAGATCATGTCCCTGAAGGCAGGCACAAAGATGTGCGAGAAGTCATCATAGAGATTCAGCACCACCCAACGATGATCATGGGGATGTAGCTCTGGAATTTGCAGAGAGCACACATCACCTTGATGCACCTTACGGAACTCAATGTTGCTGCGTATGATAAGAGCTGTCTCCTTGTTTTGGGATGCTGTTCCACTGGATGTGGATGTGGTTGGCAACGCGTCGGGAGATGGAGTCACGACAGAAGATGGCGTCATGACTGGAGGTGGAGTCATGACTGGAGATGGAGTCACCACTGACGATGGAGTTGCTGAAGCTGAAGATGAGGCCGAGTTGGTTGCCATCATCTGTTGCTGCTTTTGCTGTTCCCTAATCTTCTGCTTGACCATCAGCGAGCAGAGTACATTGATTTTCTTGGTCAAGATGGGATGAGTTTGTGGCGTTGGCTTCGTGCACGCATTTCCCTCCATATGGCGAAGGAAACCCTTGACCAGCCAATACTGCTGCCTGCCCTGCATAACCACCGCCAAGTGTCCAGTGTTCTCGTTGCGTTTGCTCTCCAGCAACATGCGTGCCATCAGGCACAAGCTGCGGGGATCGGGAGCAAAGCGGGTATTCACAACCGCAATGGCACCGCACACCGCTGGCATCATGTTTGTGATGGTCGCCGCCAGGAAACTGTAGTTCTTCATTTGCACATCCCAGATGAACACAAAATCCGACTCGAAGGCAGCCAAAAAGTTTGTCCATTTGATGATGCACAGAATGTCCTCATTGGGAGATGGAATTATTTTACTCTCACGCTGCAGCGCCAGATCGATGTCCTGCATTTTCTTGCTCACATGCGCATTCATTTTCAAGATGACATCATTGTAGGATGCACGGAAATTGGAGTCCATGGACGAGGTATTCTCCAAGCTACCGGAGGAGTCGGTTCTATCGCTAATATCTCCTCCCAAATCCATCGCGGGAGCGTTTTTATTCAATGAGTAGCAGGAAGATATTTTAGGCATTTGAATTTCTGGGTTGGGTGCGGATTGCACCACGGATTGTTGCTGTTGCTTGGGCTTAGCTTCCTCAGCGGGTGCAAGCAACTGCCTCCTACGTTTTGGCAGCATCTCAACGTTGGAATCCTCCTCGGCGACTCGTTTGTGTGCCACAACATTGCACGCTTCGCTCTCATCGGAATCATCTCGGACGACAATGACAAATGGCTCCTCCTGCTTCTTCCCTGGCAGCTTCCCCTCCCGCTCCAAGCGTCGCTGCTGATCCAATTCAGAGCGATAGAAGCGCACCGCGTTGGCGATCCGTTTATTGAGCAGCTCCTGAGTTTGCGGCGTCTCACTGCGCTTTATCTCCGAAGCCGTGCGCTCAATCCGTCGTCGATTTAGACGTACATAGCAGTTTCTGGGCACGGAGATGACACGACGACAGAGATGCGGACGGGAACGAAAGTAGCTAAAGATGATGTCCAGCTCAGCGGGTCTTTGCGGCGAAATCACAGTCTTGACGGTTGGTGGCGGCGTCGTCACTTTTGGTGGTGGTGATGGTGATGGTGGTGGTGGCGGCTGTGGGGCGGGCATTGCTGCTGGAGCAGCTGGCGTTGTCTTGGGCGGTGGTATGCTCTTCTGCGTCTTAGGCTGCTGTTGTGGCTGTGGCTTCTCCTTGCGTCGCTTTTTGGACGGCTGCGGCTCCTCCTGGGCGCGCTCGAAGCTGTAATGAGCGCGTGTGGCGAGTTCCGGCACATAGGGAGTAATTGCAACATCGGATTCCTCCTTTTCAATGATAACCGGCTTGCCATCCACTGCAAGTCCGCCGCAGAAACATTTATACAGCTGGTGGACCATGCAAAAGCTGGCCAAATTGTGCACATCGGGCAGACGACGCAGCGACACTTGGCAATGCTTCAGCTGCATGAAATCCGTGTCCTTGACATTACAAGGTGGCCCCAGGGATGGCAATGTGGCAAAGTTGCCACTTCCACTCTCGGGACTGCCACGTGACCGTTTAGCACTGCTGCTAATCTCACGCTTTGAGGCTTTGCTAGGACGCACCAGATCATCATCATCCTCAATGGAATCGTCAAAGTCCTCGTAGCGTTTGGGCGCCTTGGTGCAGCGTCGTTTCTTGTCGCACTGCGTCTCGTTGATCAGCAACGTTTCGTTGTCCGTCAGCACCAGAGTGGACGTGAAATCCTTTTCCATTTTGGCCAAACGTGCCGTCGCCTGGCGCCGCAAATTGAAGGCATCCTCATTCGAAAGGCCACGCCCCTGTGAATAAACGGAAGTCAGTAATTGTAGAAGAGGCTACAGTCGAGTGAAACCGACTGTTGTAGACCCTGTACTTAAAAACAGCTAAGTATCAACGAGACTCAGACTTAAATCAAATGTGAGTTTAAATTTCAAATGTACAAAAAAACTATTGCATACTTTAAGGGGTTTGAAGACTTAAAACAGCCATAACTTCTATAACATGTACTCGAAATAATGAGATTTTCTATGATTTTTGTTAATAATAAAAGAGAGCGTGGTGCACAACTAATAGATTCTTTCTAAAGTTTATGTAAAGGCTATAATTAAGCTGAATCCAAATACTCACATCCGTCTCAACTCGCATAATGCGTGTTAGCTCCGCTCCCGTGCAGCGGCATTCCAGAACGCAGTCTGCACGTCCACAGTGCTCACGGAGAGGGAATTCCCCGATCAGACTCTCGCACAGGCAACCCAGCTGGCAGTGTTCCTTGATGCAAGGTTTAGTGGCTGCAATTGGAGATGGGAATAAATTGATAGCCGATAGCAGAGAGTAATTAATAGACGAATTCTTACCATCCTTGGCAATGGCGCCTGCATCGATGATGGTGGCATTGAGACGACGCAGCTCCTTGGCCAAACGCTGTTGTTTATTTGGACGACGTTGCTGAGTTGTCTTGTTGTTGGCCAATTTGCCATTCGGTTTATCTGTCTTGCCGGCTGCTTCTCCAGCCTCCTCTTTGGCGGGACTAATCTCTGTGATGACGCAGCTTGTGGCATCGGGATCAACGCTAATGAAGGAATTCTCGCTGCAGCTGATGGCCACCGTGTTGATCATGTCATTGATCATATCCGCACAGGCCAACTCGATGGGATCTGGTGAATCGGACAGCTCCTTGTGAAACTGAAACTCCTGCAGCTTCTCTGGCGGCTGGGCGGCACTGAAACTGTCGTCCAGCTGCTCGGAACGATCGACGACACGGCGGACGAGTATGTGATTGCGATCATTAAGATAGGGTATCACAAAAGTGAAGCTCCTTCTCCTGCCCGTCGAAGGCGTCTGCGCCTCCGCCTGTGCCTCCGCCTCGCGCATGCTATTGGGCGACTCCTGCAGCGTGGACACACTGAACTCGGCCCACTCGCGGGTAATATCATGATGCGGCAATATGTACTGGAGATAACGTTTGGCTATATCATCCAGTGGTCGTCCCAGCTGCGGCTTCACATCCAGCTGCACTGTGGGCATGCTGACAACGGCCATGCTGCCGCCGGCTAGCAACAAGGCGGCCGTATCATCGTCCAGTGGCTTCTGGAACGGCTTCTGTGAGAGCGGGCAGGGTCTGAATATGGCTGGCAATGGATACTGATTGAGTTTCTGCAATTTCCCATTGCCCAGGCACGGCCGTGTGGGCTGCACCTTAATCTCATTGCTAAGATGCGCATCCATGCAATGGCGATTGCATTTCACCTTGGATAGTTCCTGGGAAGTCAGTTGACTACGATGCGGCTTCTTCTCGCGCTTTGTGTTGTTGCCCTGGCTGCCCGAGAGACGCACCATTTCGCCATCGATCCGGACCACCTGATAGTAATACTTCTCACTATCTGTGGCCACATAACTGGCCGCCTGCCAGCCCTGTCGGGTGAAGGGCATTGCGGAGCCGGAGGATTGCAACTGCTGCATGGCTGCCACTTTTACCTTTCGCTGACGCTGCTTGCGTTGCAGCTCCCGGTAGATGTTTGCCTCGTTGTTGATGATGGCCATCTTTTGATTCTTGGAGCGTTGCAAATAGTGCCGTCGATCGGCCACAGTGCGCAGACGTTGCAAGCTGTCCGGCACCGCCGGCATATCCATATACGGCGGTACACTGTGCGCCGTCACGCGTCCATCCTGATACATTGGCTCCAGCAGACGCTCCCGATCATCTAGGCTGGATTCGCGCAGGTTATTCTTCTTCATGTACGCCTCGAGAGCCTCGCTGACAAAGGCCGAGTTGCCTTCCACGGTCTTGCAGCTCTGTGGCACCAGCGGAGTGAGCAGCATGCCCGGCTGATGTGCCGTCTCATCGAAGCCCACAAAATCCTCGCTGGTGTCATCATTAAAGCTGAAATCGTTATCCAGCTCAGCTGTTGTGGGTTTAATACTGGGTAATTCACTAGTTATCACCACGGGAAAGTTCGACTCGTTGGCAAAATTCTTAACGCGCACTTTGTTCATCAGCATGTCTAAGAATTTGCTACCTCCTGATTTTTCCGGTGACTTTTCAGGCCCTTTTTCTGCAGTTGCGCTTATGGGCTGCACCTTAGCGGTTGGCAGCGGTTCGATGATGGCTGTCATGGACTCCTTTGGCTTCTCGGACACTTCTTTAGTTTCTGCTGCTGCTGGTGATGTTGTTGTTTCTTCAGCTTTCTCTTCTTGCTCCTCCTTTTCCTCCTTCTTTTCGCGCTGCTCTGTTGCACTTTCATCTTCTTTGTCTAGACGCAATTCGACATTTTTGTTGGCATCCTCGATCAGTGATATGCCACGTTTCGTATTCTTCAGCAACTCCAGCTGTTGTTTCATCTGCTTGGACAACTCCTCGCCGTACAGTTCCGTCTCCTCGTACTCCGTAATGTGACCCATTTTCCTGTAGTGTCGCACAATGTTCGAAGACCATTGCTTGATGTTTGCCTTGCGGCGTTTGATCATGCGCTTCAGACGCGGATCGAAGAGCAGGAGACGGGCACGCCGTATGATGACTATGCGATTATTACGCTTACGCCACGCATAATTGCGCAATACACAGCGCGGATTCAGGGCATAGATGATAAAGCGCTTCGCATTTCCCCAGTTACGATGCAGAAATTCTCGCGAAACTGGATATTTGCGTAGCAAACACCGATATTTGATCAAATCCTTGCCTTTAAGTACGATTGGTGGCAGTTCTTGTGTCATTCTAAAATAAATTAAAATATATTTATAAATTACCAAATTAAAAAATATATACAAATCATAATTAAGTTTAAGAATGTTTTTAATTAACTAATTAATTTCGCTAGAAACATGGGAATCCTGAAATTCTACTTTATTTTGATATGGAGTTAAACTTGCATAATAAGTTTAATCAATTTAGATTTTGCGGTCACGTGTTCCATTAAATACGTGCAGTGTACCCAGAACAAATAAGGAAAATCTGGACACACTAACTGTTCTCTTGAATTCGTTAAAAATTACATTAGGAAAAGTCCCAGATGTAAATAACAACTAACGCCCCTTCTTAGCACAGGAATATGAATTTGAAAAACGAAAATTGGGTTACGAACACAAAGATATTGCTTGAATTTCAGCTGAATAAAATTATAAATATATATAAACATCCTTAATCTACTATTCCTTTTGTAAGTTAAATCCGTCAAATGATTTAGATTTGCTTTTACGAAACTGAATGAAATCCGATTACAAAAGAATTGTATGATCACAACTAATTAATTATTTACTTTTTTATTTTCATATATGAACAGTTGACACATTTAAGTAAAATTAAAAAAGTAGTCAAATTCATCAATTTAAAATGTATAACTTTGCAATAATTGACTCATTTGTCAAAATTAAAAATGACACATCGTGAAAAACACATCATAAGTTTAAAAATGACAGAACAGTGCTGCCAGTGCTGTTAAAGTCGAACTCTATGCGAAAGGGCAGCACTGCTGGCTATAAATAGGTACACAAATTAATCACAGCCCTTCATACGCACAAAAGTACACACGCAGGTAAAAAAGATAAATATGTGTCTTTTTATTTGGTTACCTGACCCATTTTGTACTGTTATTCACATATTTTTCAACATATGTATGCATCGATGATTCAAAGGACCTTTTATAACAGCGTTTTATCGAAAAGTTATCGAAATCTGTACGCTGCATACATATGTACATACACATAACATTATTTTGACAGCCGAATTACAAACAAACTTGCATATGTACATAAAATATATACGCACTTTTCAGACAATTAATGTTGGAGAGAACTGCGCCCAGCAATGAATTTGGCTTCCTCTTGTTATTGTTGTTGTTGTTCTTAAAGCGCCTTTGAACAGCCCACGCACACACAGACAAGACACAGCCACAACACAGAGAATCAGCAGCAGCAGCAGCAGCAGCTAAACATTTTACACGCTATGTTTATTTTCAGCATGCGGCAACTGCAAAACCTCTTTAACTATTGCCAACAACATATAATTGTTGTAGACATTGCACAGGTCTACATTTATTATATTTAAAGGCACTTTTATTTATTTAAACTTTCGATTTGATTCAAAAAAAGAGTGCGAGCAAATATTTTGCGATCGCAATAGCAGCTCTGTTAATGCCCTGTGACGGACTGGTTGTGTGTGTGTGTATGTGTGCGTTAGTATAATGTGAAACCCATTCTCAAACGTTCCAAACGAAATGCAATGGCAATAGAACAATAGTAGTTGTCACGCTTATGTCGTGTATGCTTGTGTGTGTATTACTTATGCAATATATGTACACTATTATCTACATGTGTGCGTGCGCACGTGGGCAACGCTAATATCCGATAATTTCTTGCAAATTTAAGGAACTCTACAGCTCGAAATAAACTGTGATTTTATTCCATTAATACGCTCATACCATAATACATCATTTGAGAAAAACAGATCAATCTTCGTTTCTAGGATACTAACTTACTTATTAATTGTTTATACACTTTAAAATGAATTTAAAGAAGTTAATTAGTAAATCACTTACATGCAACGACCCACTGTCCTTTAACATACAAAATACTGAACTAATAATGTGAATCTCGCTACACATGAAATAAATCGATATAACCTCAAAATAAATCCAACATGGCGACGCGTCAACAGATACATACACACGCTATCGTCGATCGCATGCGTCAGAATGTAAAGCACCGTACTGCACCTACCCGCACCCCCACACAATGCTCGTTGAAAACCGCATGAAAAAATTTTCAATACTGCAAAAAGTCCTGCGACGGAATTAAGAAAACGATAATTAAAGCACTTACCTGCACAGAATCAGGCACACAATGTGCACTGCCTTTATTTCCTACAGCAAAAGTTATGAAAGTTTCTATAATTTCTCTTTTCTTTCACTTAAACGCGCAATTTACTTTCGTCTCTCGTTGCTGACGTCGCTAAAAGCGTAGCACTTACAAACGAGTACACACACAAAATTGACACACACACATTTGTATATCGGCGACTGGTTGATGAATTTCAATATGGTGACCGATAACAGCGCGCCAAGGTGGCAGCATGGAATGGAACACAGGGTTGTACTTCCAGATTAATTGTAGCCTGGTGATATTCAAAGCTGAAGAAAAGAGTGCAAATTACATTCAGTTTGACAATTCAACCAATAAATAATTGTATCTATTTAAAATATTTTTGTAGTTTCCTTTTGTTATCTACATTCGTTAGAGAAACGATTACTGCAGCAAGGGCGTTCAATCAACGCCCCAAAACTTTCATTCATTCATGTGCCCTGCTATGATTTTAGGTGGTTTTTTGAAAAGCACGTGCTTTACACATGTTTCAGAAACATACAGCTTAAAAACCAGTTTTTAAATATTTCAAACTATTTGTAGCCTTCACAGTTTTTGAAACACGCTTCCTTATTTCCATGCGATATCATTTAACAAGCTCTAGATGGCAGCTCTGGCTTCTGCTGCCCACCAAAAGCGCCATGAAAAAAAAACCATGCCACAGCGCAACCCTACATTTTGAGGTTATACCATATGAGCGTGTGCCCTCAATATTAAAAACAACATGTGTGCGTTAATTTTTGCTTTATATATTGGTTTTCATTTATTACGTATGTAAATATGTACAAAGAGGTGTAAGAAAATAGAATAGTATATGGCAATGGTGTCAAATCAAAGGTCATGCATCAATTGGGCAGTACTGTACCTGGAATTAGAAGGAAAATAATGATTAAATTATCGTTCAACTATTCTTTTAATTTTCTACATTTTTATATTTATTTTAAATATCAGTAGGACCTATTTTTGAGGATTGTGTTGTTGCGGTATTTGTGAATCATGACACAAGTCAGCTTTCCTTTCTCATCATTAGATGTGATTTATTGTTTATACAGATTTAGTTAAAAATAAATGGAACCCACCTTTCAATAAAAATACGTGTTTTATACCACAAAATGGAGAAAATCTGCAAAGAAACAAGAAATATTACAATTAGAAGATGTTGAATTAATTTAAATAATCTATTTTTCGTTTTTTTTTTTTTGTTTAATTCAGTAGGACCTATTTTTGAGGATTGTGTTGTTGCGGTATTTGTGAATCATGACACAAGTCAGCTTTCCTTTCTCATCATATTTTACTAAAATAACATAAGTTCTAAAAGTTTGTTTACCTTGAAGTATGTTTTCCACGTTTCCATATTTGATTTCTGTAATAAAAGGGTAAATATCGTTTTTTAGAAGCAAGAAGTAAACCATTTATATATTTATTATATGAAAATATTTCAGTAAGACCAATCTCGCATTCAACATGAGAAGTTTCTCTTAATTTTCAGCTAGGGGCGAAAGTTATTGCTCATCATGTAGAACGGATTAATGGTTCTCTGGCTTGAAATTTGAACTTACCATTAGACAAGGCCAATTGAAGTGAAGAAAACTCCGTGCAGAACTAAAAGCAAAAGAGCATTTATGAGTATAATGCTAAGAAATCTTAAGCAAATATTTCTAACATTCTGTTAATATTCAGTAAGACCAATCTCGCATTCAACATGAGAAGTTTCACTTAGTTTTCAGCTAGGGGCGAAAGTTATTGCTCATCATGTAGAATCGATGCTTTGTTATTAGGTTTAGAAATATATGTCTTACCTTCTAATGCTTCAGGATAGATGGATGGAACGACCGTGAGATACACCTGAAAATAGAATATAATATTAGTTAAGACTATAGAAAATGTTAATCTCGTGTTTAAGCCAGATTATTGTCAGTAAGACCAATCTCGCATTCAACATGAGAAGTTTCTCTTAATTTTCAGCTAGGGGCGAAAGTTATTGCTCATCATAGAGTAGTTAGATAAAGAAGTAAATTATGCAGATACTAACCATTACATAAATAGGGTTGCACGACCGAATAAAAGCACAATAGTTGATAGCATTAATCGTTTATCTGTCGAAAAAGAGAGAAAAATAAAGCAAATTAATTATAGAGCCAATAATATTGTTATGAATTGTTGCCAAGTTGAAATATCAGTAAGACCAATCTCGCATTCAACATGGGAAGTTTCACTTTCGTTTTCAGATAGGGGCGAAAGTTTAAAACTCATCAAAGTTAAGATTTACTGATAGTCGGATAATTTAATATATAAACTCACCTTTGACTTGCCCATTGCATCCAGATAAATTTCGCAAGCTGTAAATATAAAGAAACGGGTCAATTAAATGTGTAAAATGGTTATAAAATGTCAACTTTCAAATGTGTTTCGTTGTCAATTCAGTAAGACCAATCTCGCATTCAACATGAGAAGTTTCACTTATTTTTTCAGATAGGGGCGAAAGTTAATACTCATCACACGACAACGAAACATTTGAAAATTAAATAATTATTAAAACTAATTGTGAACTCACCTTACAAATAATGAGATGAGGCTGCTGCTGTTTGTGGAGCTATTTTGTAAAAACTAAATCGAACAGACTGAATAGTTTACAATAAAAATATACGTTTATTGCATTGCGAATGTCACTTATAAATGCATTAAAATTTGCATTTGTACAGCATTTCACCGTCTGCAATCTTAAACTTAACAACTATGAAAAAATGCTCAAAATAGTGGAGGACATAAATTCTAAATCCTAATGTTATTGAAAGTATGCTACTATTCCTGAGCCTCTTCTCTATCCCTATCTTTGTCCTTCTTCTTCTTTTTCTTCTTCTCAGCAGGTACATCAGCTACATCTGCAGCTGTTTCTTCCTCGGCTGGTGCCTCCTCATCACCCTTATGCTTCTTCTTCTTTTTCTTCTTATCTGACTTGGCTGGTGTGGCATCTGCTTGAGATTCCTCTACACTAGAGGTACTCAATTTTCGCTGCACATAAATGGGACAATAACATTAATTAAATGTTTTAAAATTACGAATAGATGTTTAAAATACCTTGCTGACTTCACTGGAGCCATTGGTGGGCGTTTCTGGTGTCTGTGGCGCTACTGCCGCTGCTGGCTTCTTAGCACTGTAGTCCACAAAACCAGTTAGCCATTCCTTGGGCGTGTTCTCATTGGGCCTGCCAAACTTGTCCAACTTGCCGGCAGCAATCAGCGCCTTCTTGGCCGACGCCTTAGGACCCAGTCCCCACTTGCGTGGATATGTGTCACGCTCCATGATGACGCGTTTGATTTTGGCCACTACACCGTGATCACAAGAGGACATGGTAGCTGTGGTCATCAAGGCGATGGCCAAGCAAATGGCCTCGCCCTTTGTGGTGCAGATGACAATCTCCTGTTCGATTTCAATGCCATCCTCATAGCGCAGTACACCAGGCAACATGATTTTGGCACCATAACAAACGGCATTTACCTAGAAATCAAAGGGGAAGATGTTATTAATATTGGAATATTACATTTCCTATAAATATATATGATGTTAATAGAGAATTTGTAGTCTGACAATTACTTTGTCGGATACGCTGTTTAGGCGCAACTCCAACATACACACATCAGCGGCTTTACTGTTCCCAGTCATAGTCACAGACGTTGCTGGTTAAAATACAATCGTCTGCCGGCTTAATATCATGGGGTAAAGAGCTAGAAGATCTATCTGTTGACTCACCGAACTGTCCTTCATGATGATGCGTTTGTGATTGATAAGCAGACCCTCCAAGGGCTTAATGACACGACGCAGCATGGACTCATCTTTGTGATTCTCATACAGCCACATGGCGTCGAGTACATCATGCATTGTGACCATGCCATCGCGCTCCGACTGGATGCCAGAGCGAACGCGACGCAGTTCCAACATTTGGCCGCCAACGCCTAGGACTAGACCCAGATGGACGCACATGGTACGGATGTAGGAACCGGCCTCGCAGCTAACCCAAAAAACACCTAAGCACGTGAGTATCGAGACAAAACGAGAGAGAGTGTTACCAATAAAACTGTGCATTTGCCACTGCAAATACTAGAATTTTGCTTTATTTCTTTGGAATCGGAAAGCTCTGCACGTCTCTGCCTTAAGCCGGACAGCGACGCACTGGCTCCAGTTACTCTTCAATCTACAATTCGGGGGACTTACCCATATTGCGTGTCTCATCGTAGTCCAGCAGTTTGCTGTCGTATACTGTACGCACACGCAACTGACGTTTCACGGCCGAGATTAGAGGTGGACGCTGGAAGAGCGCACCACGCAACTTCTCCAATCCTTGACGTACTTTGGCAACCGATTCGACGGCTCCATGGAGTTTAAAAATAGCCACATACTCCTTGCCGGCACTTTGTTGTGACTTGACGAGACGAGTGGCGCGGTCAATGCAGACAATCAAGCAGCCTGTGTTGAAAAATGTGTTAATGTGCGTGTTGGAAAACGTGCGAATGTGCGTTATGTGTGCGCACGTGCGTTAGTTGAGGTTAGGTTCAAAAAAACACGCGCGTTCAAGTTGAAAATTGAATGAAACATATTGCAAGCACTTTATATTTTAAATAGTACTACTTTTAAAAAGCAATTAATAATAATACTGTGCATATATCACAATACGTCTCGTTATTATCACACATCACAATTGAACACATTTTAACTCCACTTACCCGTGACTTTAGGATCCAATGTGCCCGAGTGTCCGGTTTTTTCCACTTTCAATATCTTTTTGATCCAGGCGACAACCTCATGGGAGCTGGGATTCGACGGCTTATCGAGATTGATGAAACCAGTCTTAATATACTCCTTGATGTCGCGATTCAGCGGCGAGGAACCATGTGCCAGCGGTGTATAGTGATTCGACCTAATGTTGAGCTTGTCAAAGTTTTTCAGCAACAGCGGCCACTGCGATGTGTCCAGCTCGGCGATCTTTGACGAGGGTTTGATTTGAAATTGATTCTGCTTTTGCAGAGTGCCAAGATCTTCGCCATCGAGTGGCTCTTCCTTGATTTTCTTCTTTTTCTTGCGCGAATCTGCAATTGTTGATGCGGCATTGCAATTCCAACACTTTGTTTATGTTATTCAAATGAATGCTTACCAACGTCAGTCATTTTAATTAATTTTATTTAACACACAAGGCACGCAATGCTCAAAAGACGTTTGCACGCGGCGCCAGGTTAAGGAAAATGGCCGAGTAACACACGTGTTGCAACACTTGTGTTCAGTGTTGCCATCTTTTTTGAAAAGCGCTGCCACACTGCAGAAAAAGTTGCCAGTTATTTTAGCATTGCCAGACCTAGAAATTTGTCCTTCCTGGCAGCGTTAAAATAAATGGCAGCTTTATTTCTGCCGGGTGGCAGCGCTGTGCTGTGTGTGTGTTTATTAAATAGTCAACAAATGGAGTTGGACACAAGTTTACCTGGGGAGGCAGTGGCCACAGTTGGTAATAAGGATGCAAAAGTGCTGAAACCTTCGCTGAACACGGCCATCAAGTGCTTAAAATGCGAGAAAGTGTATATATTCCCCGTGGACAGGGATGATTGCCTGGCGCATTTGTATCTGGAGCATCGATTGGTCATTGCAGATGTGGATGAAATTGCGCTGCTTGAGGATTATCTACAATACTGGGAGAAGGAGTTCCAAGGTAACTGTGCTTGGTCTCATATCTAGAATGCATTTTATGATTAATTTATGTTTTGTGTAGCTCACGAATTCGAGCAATACTGTACGACAATGTTTCTGGATCAACTGCCAGACGGAACCTACGCCAAGAACGAGAAATACTATCTACTCTGTGATATATTGCCCCAGGACTTTGAGCTGCGTAAACAGCTGCAGGAGCAGCGCCTAAGTGCCGCCCTAGAACGCCATCAGTTTGAGCTGACGGATCGCAGCTTTAGCAAGGAGTGTCTCTTCTGTCGCACCACCATCAGAGGTCTACGGGCGGACTATTTGGATCATCTGTTCGACAAGCACTTCCTGCTGGTGGGCAAGCCAGAGAAGCTAGTCTATGTCGATGAGTTGCTCGATCAGTTGGAGGAGAATCTAAACAAGTTGCTGTGCCTTTACTGCGAAAAGATATTCAAGGTAGATATATTTAAAGAAAACTAAAAACTTCCTTAAATTACTAATCTTATTCAAGGATCGACCTACGCTGAAGGAGCACATGCGCAAAAAAGGTCACAAGCGCATCAATCCCAATCGTCGGGAATACGACAAGTTCTTTTTGGTCAACTACAATCGTTCCACCACCTCTCAAAGGAAGCCCCAACGACAACAACGTAAATCTGTCGCTGAGGACAATACCAGCGTGGACTTTGATAAGCATTTTGCGCGCCAAGATTCGGATGGAGAGCATGATTCCGATTGGTCCGATTGGGCTGGCGATGGGGAGTCTCATGTCATCAAGTGCCTTTACTGTGCCCAGGAGGAGGTTCAGTTTACTGCATTAAAACAGCACATGGTTGAGGCTCATCACGTGGATTTTGATGCCACAACCAGTTCATTGAATTTCTATCAGAAGATCAAGGTTGTCAACTATGTGCGTCGTCAGCTGTGCTTGTTGCGTTGCGTCTGCTGTGATCTGCAATTTAATGATTTTGAACTCCTCGCCGAGCACATGGCTCAGGAATCGCACTGCGGCATCGGTGAGCGTGCAAAGTGGGACAAACCGGAATTCTTTTTTCCATACATGGAAAACGATGGACTTCTGTGCGTTTTAGATGACAACACCGGCGACGATTTGGACGCTGATGTGGTGCGCATCATTTCTGAGGATAGCATGGCGCAGATTAACAAGGATGCGGAACGTCTGTCATTAGAAAACTTTAAATTGTGAAAATTATATAGAATAAATTAAAATATTTATATCGATTAAATCGAATAAACTTTCATATTTGTTGTCTAGTGTAATTTAAATATAATCTAAATTGGCAGCTCGTCGTCTTATCAGCTGTGAGTTCATTTAGAAAAGCGATCAGTATTTTCGTCTTTCTAGTTTCGTCTTTAGTATTCGGCAGTCGATTTATGTCAAATTTATAAGTAATATAGCTTCTGCAATGGGAACTAGTTTCGTATTATTGCTAGTTGTAGCTCTAGCTAAGGTTTCTTTGGCTTCATCCGACACTATTTTTACGGACGACAACGATCAGCCGGTTTGTAAAAGAATACGGAATTTTAATTTTGATTTTGAATAATATAGCTAAAATTTTCTATTCAGTTCTGCGAGTCATCAAAGAAAATGGAAAATCAGTGCGCTTCATATTGTTACAAGGTTGTGAAACCCCTTCTCCACATAACTGACAAGTGTCAGAGGAAGGATATTCAAATTGCAGAGCTGCAAAATCGGTTACAAGAACTACAGATAAAGATGGCAATTTTGGAGACTTCTCTGAAGGAAAAAGATAATCAATGTAAAATGAAAATAGAGCATGAGGTATTACTTATTAAAAAGAATATCAAGATACAAGAGCTCGAGACCAAAATTCAACAGAAAGATCAGAAAATACAATCCGTTGAGTCGAAAACGAAGAGTGTTGAAAGGAATTTGTTACCTTCGAGCTGTTTGAAATCCTCGGGTATTAAAATGATTAAATTGCCTGGAATTAAGCCTTTTCAAGTTAGGTGCGAGAGTGTTAATGCTTTATACGGCTGGACTTTAATACAGCGTCGATTAAATGGAAACGTGAGTTTTAATCGTACTTGGGCGGAATATCGAGAGGGTTTCGGAGATTTTAGATCAGACTATTTTATTGGTCTTCAAAAACTGTACTGGATAACATCCAATGAGCCCCATGAACTATACATATTTATGAGAGATACAGACTCTCAAGATCGTAATGCTCGCTATGACGACTTTAAGATTGGCAGTGAGCAAACAGGCTACAAATTAATCTCACTTGGCAACTTTACGGGTTATTCCAACGACGCTTTGCGAGATCAACTGAACATGAAGTTCTCAACTTTTGATAAAAATAACGACGAATGCAAGTTCGATAATTGCGCTGCTTCCCTCCAAAGTGGCTGGTGGTTTAAATGCTGTGGTGATAGGTGAGACATCCAATGAATTCTTAAAGTATTTACAACAATTTCTGATCATTTCCAATTGCAGCAATTTGAATGGAGCTTATCCACATGGTATTAACTGGTTCAAATATCGTATGACAACTGTATTTATGCTTATAAGACCAAAACATCCAAATCTCTAAAGACTTTATTAAGAATCAATAATAAAAAGCAATACTGTCCCAATATTACTCAAGACTTCAAGGTGATGATTTGGCTGCATTTTCAACTACGCATCTTTTTTGAGGATAGCATGGCGCAAAAAATTAAGAATCCGTATCGTTTATCATTAGAGAACTTTAAATTGTGGATATTGGCGCGAGTCAATACAAATATCGATTAAATTGGTAATGTATGAAAAGGTTGATATCAAAACGATATTATCGATACAGTATTTGTCAGGGCGGCAATAACTTGTTTAGTATCATCGCAAAACTGCAAGTGCAGCTCGTTTTTGTCCCAAAGTGGTATATGCTGCCAGATCGGAAAATCTTGCAGGGTGGCAGCCTTTCTAGCACTGTGTGAGAGTGAGTGAGGGAGAGAGAGAGAGTGAAATTGCACTGACATCATTCCGCTTTCTTCAAGAAAAGAAAAACAAATTAAAATGGAAGCACTAGACATACTTGAAAAAAGGATAGATGCCCTGACGCGAGTACTTGGCCCCTTGCCGGAAGCCCATGGAGAACACTCGGACGGCAGCAGCAGTTCCCAATCAGCGAATATTGTTGACTCACTCTGCTCTGCCAACGCTTTGTTGAGTGAAGCAACCACTGGACGCACACAGCTGCAGCAGTGTGTGGGACGAGCGGCCGAGCTGGAGAAGTATCTGGATCCAAACTTTTTGGAGGAACAGCAGCAGGTGCGATCCAAAGAGGTCTATCTGAATGCTGTGGCACCGGAGCTGTATGCACAGAGTGAACAATTGGAGCGAGTCAAGCAGCTGGAACCGGCACTGGGTGCTGAATACTTTCGCAGCATACCCAATGAGTGTCTGGACAAGCTTAAGCAGATCACCGAGAACAATGGCGAATATGCCCAGCAAAGCGAACTAATCGAGGAGAGCCTGATATTGGCCATGAAGCGATATGGTGAGATACAAGCGGGTCTCCTCAGCTCACTGGATACCATGAGTCAGCGCCTCGATCAGGTGGAGCAGCGCATGGAGCAAAAGAAGCGTTCCGACTTGACAAAGGATGTTCCCTTAGAGGGCTGAGAATTGCAATTGCTGAAAGTATTTACCCCTAGACATTGTTCCACTGTTCGCCTGTAAGATTTATATATTTAATACACTAGCACAATACACGAATCTATCAACTAAAACTAAACCTAAGCTAATCCTAGCTTATCTTATGCTCAAAATCGCACCTCATTGCGTTGTATGCTCTGGAATATGCTTTCGGTAAGTGGCGCATAGCTGCCATTTGGTTGTACATAAAACAATTCGTCCTCGATGGCTGCAGGATTGAATCCCTGCTGCTGTAACTCCACCTTGCGAAGTTTGAATGTGCCAGTTAGATCAATGCGTCGCAGGAAGCGCAGGAATATGGGACGAGCATAGTTGGGCAACGTTGTGGAGAGCTGAGTGCCCAATGTGTCCACGTTCACCTCACGAGTTGGATCATAGATGGCCGCCATGCCGGCACGTCCCTCCGTCTGGGGTATGCTTACGCCGTAGACAATGGTGTCTTTGTAGCCGACCAGATTGCTCAGCTGGGCCTCCACCTCGCTGGTGGACACATTCTCGCCTTTCCAGCGGAACGTGTCACCCGTCCGATCCTTGAAGTATAGGTAGCCGCGCTCATCGGCCACCAGTAAATCCCCCGATATGAATGCCATGTCACCTTTGCAGAAGACGTCGTACACAACCTTCTTGGACGAGGCCTTGGCATCCACATAGCCGAGGAACTCCCGGCATGGATTGCCCTTAACAATCTTGCCAATGAAGACGCCCGGCTCCAGAACGCCACACAACTCACAGAGACCCTTCTCATTGCGAATAGGTTCTCCCGTGTGAAGATCGGCGCGTATTACGGAAATGGGATACAGCTGCGCCAATATGCGAGAGACAAATCCAATGGCGCCCACGGTGCTATCATTGTTCATAATATTCGCATTGCCCTCCGTTGCGCCATAGAATTCACCCACCTTGGCAATCTTAAAGCGCTCCACAAACTGCGTCCAGATCTGCGGACGCAATCCATTACCAAAGACCATTCGCACCTGATGTTGTCGGTCATGTGACGTCGTCGGTGTGGCCAATATATACCTGGCCATCTCGCCAATGTACTGTGCAATCTGCGAAGAGGAGACGCATGTAGAGCAATAGTGTAAATTCCTCTCCAGGTTACATACCGTGCAGTTGAAGCGGGCACAGTCGGCAAAGTAGCCCGAGGCACTGAACTTCTTTCGTATGACCACCGTGGAGCCAAAGAGCAACGCCTGTCCCATGCTCATCACACCGCCAGCTGTGTGGTAGAGGGGCAACGGCGTGTAGAACACATCATTGTCCCGGAAACCCAATGCGTAGTGTATGCCAGCGGCAATGAAGAAGTACCTACAGGTCGAGAGAGAAAGAGAGAGGGAGTGCGGGAGATAGAGAATCGTTATTATCAAGTTTTATAGAACTTCAAGACGTTTCCAGTTCCCAGTTCCCAGTTCCATGATTCATATGAAAATAAAAGTTTACCTAGGACTTTCGTTTACATTTAAAAAATTGCATTTTTTTTAGGTCTGGTCTTTAAAACTAATAACTCTTTTTATTAATATTATATTATTATAATATACTATATTTAAAAAATATACAACTTCAAAGTTTAAAATTTAAACTTTAAATAATCTATAATTTTTCCAATTGAACTTGCTGTGGGTTTAAATGAGAATTTCATGGAATTTTATAAAACATAGTCGTAAGGTTTTCATAAATTATTGGAATATCTCTTACCGTGAATGCGTGATGACAGCTGCCTTGGGTAGTCCTGTGGTGCCCGATGTATAGATATAGACCAGTTTATCCTGATGATCGGGACGTGTAGCACCTGCAGCTACCTTATCCTTGGGTGCCGCGTCCAATAGTGCGTTCAGTTGTTGTGCCAAACCCTGAGTGAGACCATCGCTGGCTTCCGTTGAATGCGTCTCATCGTTGAACTGATAGAGACCCACATGGGCTGGCAAATCTTTGGCTATATCCATGACAGCCGTTCTATAGCTGATGCCGTAGATTAGTGCGGTGCAGTTGCCCACTTTGATGCTGTGCTGAAGTGAGGCGCCACGCAGATTCGTGTTGATGAGTGGCGTGATGACGCCGATCTTCGAGAGACCCAGCCAGGTGGCCACAAACTCGGCACGGTTCTCCAGCAGCAGACCCACCACATCACCCTTTTTATAGCCGTGGCTATGAAAAACATTCGCCACACGATTTGCATGCTCGTTCAACTGTCGGAATGTCCATTGTTGGGACTCGCTGACGATGGCCAACTTATCCGGATGCTGAGCCACATTCGCCTCGAAGATGTCACCCACGTTGAGATTCTTGCGCTCCTGTCGCTTCACAAACAACATCACACGAATGTAGGCAATCAGCGCACTGTCAGAGTTGCAAATGCTTATCAATAATTTAAATGGGAGCAAGTGAATCCACTTGTCACTTACATCGTGTCACGCGGAGTCGTGACTGCAGCTATGTAGAACCAGCGCCAGCCGGGCTTAACCAACAGCAGCAACATTAAACTGCCGTAGAGTGCAGCCAGTCCATGCCAGGCACCTTGATAGTGCCAGAGCAACCCTGTGCCCGCTCCTAGGAAAGGTATCATCAGGAGGAACAGCAGCCAGCGGCAGAAGCCGCCTTCACTTTTGGGTTTACTCGTATGTCTGACCTTCTCTATGCTGATTTCTACTTCGTTCCGTAGGTTCTTAAATTAAATTGAAATAATACAAATTGTTTAAAATTTTCCACAAAATCAAATATACTAATTCTCTGAGTCGCGTCATTTCAACTTAGTAATTGATGGCTAAAATAACCCAATTACTTTTATTAAAATATTCGATTTAATTATACTATGTATAAACAAAGTTTTTTAAAAGAGAATTTAAATATTTATTGCAATTTATTAAATAATAAAGTCATAATCAAATACACGCAATTTGCATATCCAACGTTTTTTCTTGATTATATTTTTGATGTATGGTAAGCATACTCTCGACTTGACTCGACTCTAGTGTTAAAGCTATTTAAATGTCAAGTTTACATTGACTTGACGCCGTGGCGTTAGCCATTAACTCCGGTGATCTTTAATCCTTGTCAGTTGAGATAAACAAGTTTTTATGGCCAAGTCGAGATCTGATGCGGTCACATTTCGCGCATGAAGTAAATACGATACATTTTAAAATTTTTTAAGGCAATACCTACATTTTTTATATTTGTTATTAATATACTCTTTTATATATGTTCTAAAATATTAATCATCCGACCCGTTATTAATGTGATTATTACTCTCACTTTCTCTCAATATTCAATGCAAAACTTTTTAATACAAAAAAAATTATAAATTTGTTAAAGGTACGCAAAGTTTTTTTTTTTTTTTTTTATTAGATTAATTATAATATTAATCATTCGACCCGCTGTTAATGAGTTTCTTTCTTGACTCTCCTTCTTTTGAAGTTACCTCTCTAATTTTTCTGCTAATTAAACGTTGTTTATTTTTTAGTTAGCACTTTATTCATACAAATGGTTAGAAAATAAAAACATTAGTTACAGTGGAGCATTAGTTATCGGAGTCAGGTTCAGTTATCAAATTTATGACCTATGCGGTTCGATATCTCCTTGAAATGCATCATTGCCTTGCGCTCGGCATCGGCTGCCAGTTTATTGGACAATCGGATGAGGACACAGATGGTCAAGGCAGATGTCAGACCCAGCATATAGAACAGTATCTGGATATTGGATATCAGATTGTAGAACTCGATTTGTGAACAGCCTATTAGTTTACCTTGTGCCAAATGCTTAGGTGAATATGATTAGGGGGCTGTCCTCCCTCCTCGACTAATGGCACATTGTCGGTGCTTCTCATCATGTTTTCAAATATTTGCCCGACTCTTTGACTATTCGATTAACAATAATCTGGGCAAGAATTTTTATATATTTGACACTTAAGCCGTAGCTATTAAGAATGCTTGTTGCAGGAAGTAAACATATAATCCAGTTATGTTAACATTAAAATTAACATTACTTAAAGCCCGGTAAAGTCAAGTATATTTGCTATTTATTCTATCATCTCTTTTAAGCTTCCGCATAGCTCATTTAAAAATAGGCACATCCAAAAGTCTTAACTACTTTAACCATCAGTAATTATCTATAAAAAGAATGTAATTGTTTATTTAGCACACTTAATGCAAATGGACACTTTAAGGTATTTAAATAGTTGCCTCAAGACAGTTCCTCAAAACTGTATAGCACTCAAAAACTTACAACCAGACAAAAAGCCATAAAAATACACCGATTCTGTCAACAAGATTAGTGTTGACCTATGCCATGGACTTGACTTTCAAACCCAGTCAACCATTAAATATACGACATCAATTTTAAGATGCGTCGGAATCGTCGGACAAACAACATGAAACGTGTTTTTTTTAATTGATTGCATTTAAAACGTTCGAGTGCGACTTTGTTAATAATACTGTATCTAAAAAAATGTCAGCATGAAAGCAAATTAGACTATTCGACTAGCAGATATTCTGTATTTAAAACAAAAATGAAATTAGTAAGGATATAAAATTGTATACCATAGACATAGATATTAAGTAAATAAATTAATAGGAAGATAAATATAATGTGGTCCCCTTAAAGAATAGATAAATGGGTTTAATAATATCAACTCTATTTTCATTTTATCTTTGTCAAAACTCCCTATAACAAATTCAAGTAAGTTCAGGGTATTCTACGCATTGAAAAGAAAACTGGTTTCGCAGATATGGTTATTTCTTTCTGTAGCACAAAGTCAGATTGTCGTTTTGTTGCTTTGTCAGCTTGTTGGTTTCAGATCGAGCACAAAAGCCGAAAAAATGTTAATAATATAGTAAGTATAGTTTACCTGTGTGGAGTTCAAGGCTGTTGGACTGTGGCCAGGGGCAACAGCATCATTCATTTTGCGATTCCGATGTGATCCACACAACAAGAGTCAGTTAACAGACAGTTAACAGTGGCATTAACAGCGTTGATTAACAGCAACTGACACTCTAGCTAATTAAGCAGTCAGTTTGCACTTTTTTCGCTTTTTTTTGTTTTGTTACTTTCAAAATGAAATTGCGGGTAATTAGACTTGGGTGAGATGTGAATTCCAATTGCAGCAAAACTGACACAAAGAAAAATAGACTTTAGATATTTTTAGGTTTTGAGTTATGACTTGAACTGAAACTGAAATTGAGGCTGCGACTGGAGGTCTTTTGTTTGGTCCAAGGTGATTTTTTGAAATTTATTATTATATCTATTTTTTGGGCTTGTCAGTTGCGGTTGACGTTGAGGTTTATGCGTGATTGTTTTTTGTTTTCGGAAAGTTTTGCTAAAAACTTAAACATATGCAATTTTAGTGCATCATTAAACAGTTTATGCGGTGCAACGAGTTTACGACCTTTTTGGCATCGTAACTCATGTAATTTTAAGCGAATCAAAGCTATTAATTATTTCATTCATGGGGGATTCTTAGACTAAATTTAAACTTTAACAGCACATTGTGATATTTTAGTACACGTACTAGTTATAGCATTAAAACCACGCTAGTGCCGAAAGTGCAATAAATTTGAAAACGTCTATAAATCATTTAAACTGTCACACATAAACATGCATGTAATATATCAGGAAAGTGCGACGCATAAACGTTGAGTGCATTTGTGGCAGGCCGCATTCTGTTGAGTTGCAACATGCAATCACCTTCAACTATTGCTTCCTTGTTGCAAGTGCACTTCATCATAATTATGAGGGCCAAGTCTGAGTCGTTAGCAACGGCCTCATCAGTCACAGCAACAATGTTAATGATCTTGATAATGTTGATGATGGGGCATCTTCACTTTCACTGAGGTTTTCTTTTGTTTCACTCTTTTTTTTTTGCACTTGCGGCATTAGCTGACAATGGAACCTCACAATTGGCCAACTTAAAGAAGTCTTAGCTGATCTTAAATCAAGTGGAAAGTTGTAGCTTTGTTTTATATTTTCTTGTATTTGTTACACGCACTTAGAACCTTAGAATGCACACACAATTTCCGCTATATTCGACTCAGTTTAAAGCTGCATCTTTCAGATACGGATAACTGCTTCTCGGATGCGTCTTTAAGCCAACAGCTCAGCTCGTCAACTGCGCCCAAAACCCGCTGCGAGAGACGAAGCCAAAGCTTGCGGCTTACGGTTGCTGCTGGCGTCGACTTCGACGTCAGCGTCGGCAACAGGTTGATACGAAGTTAACTCGGCCACACCGAGCTACACCTGTATCTGTATCTGTGTGTGTGTGTGTCTCTGTGTGTGTGTGTATGGATTTACATTGTTATTACTAAAGTATCTCAGATACGTTTGATTGCTGATTTTGATTGAAGTTTGCAGTTTTCTTGTATTGTTGCACGCACGTGGAAATTGTCGACAACAAATATATACCCTGTAAACAATGGGTATATCAGACTTATAGGACATTATGTAACATAATTCAGTTTTTTACTTTTAGTTCTATACCAAAGAATTGTTGATTAAGGAGCATTAGTTCTTCCCAGATTTTAAAAGTATCTCATAGTTGTTCATTTCAATCTTTGGCATATTTTCTCATGTTTTTTTTATGTGTCTTTCGCTGCGCTATTACCGTTAATATATCAGCAATGGGCATAAAACGCACATCGACAATGTCGCCATTCAGACAAAAAAAAAGAACGGGAGAAATGTATATTAGAAATTTGGTGAGGGGGCAACGAGGAGTGCGGGGGTGTGGCAGTGGCAAAGGGGAATGCATTTAATTCGAAACACGTGTTTTACTCTGCACTCTTTGGCATTTTGTTGCTGTCTCTCGATTCTCTCTTTCGCTCTCCTATACCAAACAATTCATGCGTTACGTTGTCGCTGCACTTGCAACAAGAAGGGGGTCGAGTTGCCGCTCTCTTGCCACTCTTTGCAGACAAGTGCAACAGCGTGCAGCAAAGCTTGGCATTTACACACACACAACATACAACATACAACACAAAGACTTTAATATTTATGTATTTACACTTACATATGCATGATTATATTGCATGTATAACTTGAAACTGGCATGACTTTGCTAAATAGTCATGTGAACAGGGCTTAAACTGAACGAAAGCACTTATGTATATTTCGGAACGGGGTTAATTGCAATTACGAAACACTTTGGAAGCTTTGGGTGAGCGATATGTAACAACATTTGAAAACTTTTTTTATGACAGTACGAAGTTTTTGAAAAGTAATAAAATAAAGGAACAGAGATGGAGATTAAAATTTCCAATTTTGACACAGAATCAAATTAGAGATCAAATAATGAGATTTGAGATTTGCCAAAGTTATGATAATTATTATTATCAAACATAAGTAATAAGTGAAGAGTGAAGGAAGAAAAATTTAATTTTTAAATATCGATGCAGAATGAAAATAGAGGCGAAATAATGACAAAATTGATATTCCGGAAAGAAATCGGTTAAGATTTGAAAAAGTTATGACAGTGTGAAGTTTGTGAAAAAGTGTCAAGGGAAGAAACCAGACCGTGGTGGAAAAAATGTACAGTGATGAAAGAAAAATTGAGTTTTCCAATTTTGATGCAGAATGAAAATAGAGGCGAAATAATGGAAAAATTGATATTCCGGAAAAAAATCGGTTAAGATTTGAAAAAGTTATGACAGTGTGAAGTTTGTGAAAAAGGGTCAAGGGAAGAAACCAGACCGTGATCGAAAGTATGGAAAAAATGGACAGTGATGGAAGAAAAATTGAGTTTTCCAATTTTGATGCAGAATGAAAATAGAGGCGAAATAATGAAAAAATTGATATTCCGGAAAGAAATCGGTTAAGATTTGAGAAAGTTATGACAGTGTGAAGTTTGCGAAAAAGTGTCTAAGGAAGAAAGCGGACCGTGATCGAAAGTATGGGAAAAATGGACAGTGATGAAAGAAAAATTGAGTTTTCCAATTTTGATGCAGAATGAAAATAGAGGCCAAATAATGAAAAAATAGATATTCCGGAAAGAAATCGGTTAAGATTTGAAAAAGTTATGACAGTGTGAAGTTTGTGAAAAAGTGTCAAGGGAAGAAACCGGACCGTGATCGAAAGTATGGAAAAAATGGTCAGTGATGGAAAAAAAATTGAGTTTTCCAATTTTGATGCAGAATGAAAATAGAGGCGAAAAAATGAATAAATTGATATTCCGGAAAGAAATCGGTTAAGATTTGAGAAAGTTATGACAGTGTGAAGTTTGTGAAAAAGTGTCAAGGCAAGAAACCAGACCGTGATCGAAAGTATGGAAAAAATGGACAATGATGGAAGAAAAATTGAGTTTTCCAATTTTGATGCAGAATGAAAATAGTGGCGAAATAATGATAAAATTGATATTTCGGAAGGAAATCGGTTAAGTTTTGAAAAAATTACGACAGTTTGAAGTTTGTGAAAACGTGTCAAAGGAAGAAACCGGACCGTGATCGAATGTATGGGAAAAATGGACAGTGATGGAAGAAAAATTGAGTTTTCCAATTTTGATGCAGAATGAAAATAGAGGCCAAATAATGAAAAAATTGATATTCCGGAAAGAAATCGGTTAAGATTTGAAAAAGGTATGACAGTGTGAAGTTTGTGAAAAAGTGTCAAGGGAAGAAACCAGACCGTGATCGAAAGTATGGAAAAAATGGACAGTGATGGAAGAAAAATTGAGTTTTCCAATTTCGATGCAGAATGAAAATAGAGGCGAAATAATGAAAAAATTGATGTTCCGGAAGGAAATCGGTTGAGATTTGACAAAGTTATGACAATTTGAAGTTATCTAAATAGGGTCAAGGGAAAAAAATTCACAGTGAAGAAAAAAAATTAAATTTTTTAAATTGTTGCATTTTTGTATCACTAATCTATACCCATAGCTTATAGCCGGATAACAGATTCGCAAATTATAATCCTTTTTAACTGCTGAGTAATATAATTTTATATTTTTTTTTTGTAAACTATACAAAAGTTATTAAGCAGCCTCAATCACTTCATTTTAATCGCTTTGATATAGACAGCTCAAATAATAGTTCATAATTTGTTAGTAAGTACATAATTATATTTCTAAACGTTGATAAAGTAAGCAAATTACTTTATTATTTATTACCAAGTATTCTGGGATTATCTACAAAGCCCTATCAAGGGAGGTTAAAGCACGAGTAGTAATTACCTGAAACTAATTGCGATATGAGTCAATTAAACAAGTAAAGTAAACAATTTAAAATACAGGTTTATATATAGAACATTCTGCCAATTCTAATGTTCATACGGAATAAATTAATATTGAATAATATTTAAAACCGCTTTGGGGAAATTTTCGTACCTGCTTAGCATTGGCAACGTCTTTCAACAACAACTTTCAATGGCATCTCATGCATGGGCTCTATGAATTTTTATGGCAATAGCCATCAACAGTACCCCGACCATTTATAAGTAATATTCCTATATACAACTCATAACAAGGCACCAAGAGAAATGCTCGACATTCAACGGACTTTTTCACACATTGCTCCGAGGCATAAAAGTGTCCGTCCGTCCTTCTGTTCTTCTGTCTTTGCAAAAAATAAAAAAAATATGTGCTATAAATGCAGTGACATGTTAGTATATATGTAAGTAGTGTATTTTATATATTTATTTCTGCATATAAGTATTTATATAGGGCTCTACCCTTCAGAGACTGCGTCTTCCCCTCAGTCGGTTCTCTCTTTGTGTGAAACACTTGAGAATTGTTGTTGTTTCTGCTGCTGCATTTTGTCAAGTGGATTCTTTGGGCTGAGATCATTAAAATAACATCGTTAGTGCGCTTATAATGAAGTACTAAACGGCAAATCCCAAAAACTGAATATCTGTCAAGTGGCTGCGACATTGCGACTGAAGTCAAATGATTAGTCTTAGAGACCCATTGACGCCGACTGAGGATTGGACGTACTTTGTGGAACGGTTCCACGCCAGCGCCAAAATGTAATTCGAAATACATTTCTATAGATTCCTTGAGATGCGACTCGTCTTATATTACGTTGGATCGGCCCAACAATTGATGGATGCGACCGTGAAAAGCGTGGCGTGGAAAACGAGCATCAGCGTCCATCATCAGCTCATGTATAACTATAACTGTATGAGTGTGTGTGTGTATCTGAGTGTGCGTGTGCGTGTGTGTGTGTGTATCTTTTGGGGACGCTCCCGCGCTGTCAGAAATTAATCTTTTTGGCTCCGCGTCAGATGCCAGATGTTGCCTGCTTGCGGTTTGCCTTGCTGCAAAGTGTCAAGCGTTTACATCAAATGATGCAGCGGACAGTGTTCACTGTATTTCCCAGAAGTTCGCCCTACTGGGCTACCAATAAAAAAAATTTAACAACAACAACAAAATAACAGGCAACCATTTTGCCAACACAAGACAGTTCTGTAAACGGTTTCCTTTCCATTATTTCCATTCTGTTTTTTTTTTTTTTTTTGGTTTTTGGGGGAGTTCAAACAGGCATTTTACTTAGTTACTTCCTGGCTGCCTTCCCGAGTCACTAAAATCATTTTGTGTAAATAAACAAAAAGTACGTCGATTTGGTGTTGTTGCTCTGCTTTTCTTTCTTATTGTTGTTGTTGTTATTCCATTGGCGACCGCCAACGCTGCTAGCCCTCTCTATCCCTCTCTTTGTTTCTGTCCTCGTCTCCATCTTTTTGCTGTGCTTTTTTATGGACGCTTTTTTGTTTATAGACAACAACTACATAGGGGTTTATGTGCTGCGCATCTTCGGCTGAAAAAATATAAAAGGAAAATATTTATGCGACCGATGCGAGACCCGCGTACCAAACGGGACAGGCAAATCGACGGACGGACAGACGGACGGACAGAGAGACAGACTGAGAGACAGGCAGATGGGCGAGCGGAGTAGTTTTCAGTTTCCCCTTTCGCGCCTCTGTGTGATTACTCGATTTTTATACAGTAGTCAGACATGCTCATTATATGGTCGAATACCAAGGGGTATATTTATTTAAACGTTGAATTTACAACGGAAAACAGCACAGAAATTTAATTAATAATAATGGTATAAATTTAAAAAGATTAAAATAGAAAAAAGTTATAAAACAGAAAGCAAAATATAAAATATAATATATAAATATAAAATAAAATTTAATACAATTTGTAAATATTTAGGTCTGTAATAATTTTATGCATTATTTTAATTATTGCTGTTTTTAAATCTGTGTTAACTACTTAAGATGTCAAATTTTTGTAACATACTTTTAGGAGTTAACCAAACTGTTTAATGCGAATTTTTGTGAGTTTTTAAACTTAAAGAAAAAAACAAACTAAAATGTTTTAACTGTTCAATAATAATAAATATAGATGAAACTAATTTATAGATATATTTTTGCAATTCTTTTGTTTTCAACAAATTATATAATATATACAATTTCTTCGATTATCTTTTACTTTGTTAACTTGGAAATATATAAATGAAAAATATATAAATGTACAGGGTAAACTGATAGTCGATCAATGAAGTTAGCTAGCAACAATATTTTTACGTCTCTTTTTTATGTGTTTTTACGTACATTTGAATGTACAAGTAAATGTATGTATACACATTAGATCGTCTAGTACATTAGCTGCTGATGTTGTTGTTGCTGCTGTTGCTGTTGTTGTTGCTGCTGCTGTTGTTGTTGCTGCTGCTGTTGACGGGGCGCTGCCAACTCTGGCGGTTGCCATTAGTCAGCTGGGTCAACTTATGAACTTTGATCGTTGATTGATCGGCAAATGCACTCGAAATGCTGCCAATAGCAACAACAACAACAACAACAACAACAGCAACAAAAATATTGAGAAGTCAAACTACATTTGTTGTTGTTAATTATTGCTGCTGTTGTTGTGGTTGTTGGTCCAGTTCGACAAATGTCTGAACACCTCGAAACGAGAATATTGATTTTAATTACTCAAACTCAGTGCATATTTTGTTGCTAGCACTGTTGCATGAAGCAGATGTTTTACCAAGTGAGGGTTACTAAGGGGGAGCCTAACTGGAGGGGGGATGGGAAGAAACTGGCAGCTTCCCACTAAAAATCAATCAACAGTCCACAAATGAGACCGGTTGCCTTCTGGGTCACAATACGAGTACAGACGATCCTCCGTTTCGGGCTTCCGTTCTCGTACTTTGAAATCTGAAACGCCTCGTATATTTTTTGGACACACCGTGTTGCAAGTTACAACATGGGGGTATGTACATATACGCTACGCAAAGGGGCTGCAAATGTGTTCGATTTTGTTTAAATGTTTATGCCAATAATTAAAAACGTTCACAGAAATCATAAATAATAGACATTAATAATTTACATGAAGCGATTTCGCTTTAGATATTTATATTGTATATGTATAAATATCTTTTCAGTATGTTCAATGCTATATGAATGAAAATATTATATTTTTTATTGATCTATTTGTATAAAAGATTTTCAAATAAGTGTTTTAGTTTTTGTAAAACACTCTTGAAATTGAATAACTTTATAAAGTTATATTTTCTAAAAATCTTCTACAATATTTATCATAATTTGATATCATTATTAAAAAAGGTTTCCGGAAATTTTCAATCCAATCCAATTTTGTAAAATACTCTTGCAATTTAAAACCTATATAGAATTATAAGTTCTACAGTTCTTCTACAATATTTAACATTATTTGACATCATTGTTAAAAAGGTTTCCGGAAATTTCCAATCCTCTCTCTATAATTAAAAGAAGTATGTGAAAATCTTCACAAAATTTCTCGCTTCCAGTGAAAACTGCAACTAATTAAATGTAGAAGCTGACAGAATACAAAAAAGCAACATGATTTATAAGCCCATTGCCCAGATCCTGAATGAACCGAAGAGATCCCAACGCATGTTTAGTTGGATCGCATTCCTGCCGATGTTGTTGCTGATCCAGAGTCAGAGTCAGAGTCAAGGAACAGCGAACAGGGAACAGGGAACCATTAAGCGGTGTCGAGCGGCGCCTACTTCAAGTCAGAGGAAGATGAAAGGAAAACACATCCTTTGCATACTCCCACACGCATTGTTTTCATTTCATTTATGAGTCGAGCTGCTGTCACATATGTTGGGAAAACTCTTGTTGGTAAATCGGCATGCGGTCCGAGTCCTTGTTGCCGTTCAGGTCCTTGCTGTGATTCGCAGTGCCGGCGCATAGCACATGCCATTGATTACCATGTGTGCACATCTAATAACAATCCTCCCTTAACGGCCATGTGAATTTGCCAAGCAAAAAAACAATAGAATTAAAATCATAGGAAATTAGAAAATGGCTTGTCCTTGCTGTGTGTAAATTCAATATGTGCGTGTCAATCTGTGTGTGTGTGTGTGTGTGTGTGAGTGAGTCCATTTCTAAAATTAGTTACACAATTTATGCGCTTGGGTTATTTGAGATGATCTTCAATTGGTTTTTAGGAGCCCAAAAAGGAAAACATCGTCATACATCAGCTATGGGGGCGTTGACAGTTCGGAGTTGGGGTAGTCCCAACCTAGCATTAAGGTGGTTTCATAGTTCTTAAAATGGAAGAGCTGAACCCAAATGGAAACTCTAGCTCTCTCTTACTTTGAGTGGAACTAAAAATGGTTGATCGCGGTAGAAAAGGGTTTTTTCATGTGTATCCAATAACAACAAGTATTAAATAATATATTAGAAAATGAAACTTCACGTTAAAAACGTAAATTTTTTGATTGCGGTGACTGTACAATTGAAAAGCACTCTTGATAAATCTAAAATAATATCATTTAAAATTAAATAAGAGTACGTTTTCAATTTTTATCAATTACATTTATTATACAAATAATATAATGATAGTTGGAACTTTATTAGTTATCAATATCAAACTTAATTTCTATCAATATTATAATTAGAATATACATATTTTTTTATTGATATTTTATCATATAAATAATGGGTTCACTTTATCACTCAATTAAAATTTTTTGTGAATGCTTTCAGCCAATATATTAAAATTTAAAATATACACTGAAATTTTGTATAAAATTTTCTGAAAGTAAAATTTTTTTTTTTTTATTTAAGGTGTTTATATATGAATGTTAAATAGCATAAGCAATTTTATTTGATTTTGAAAATAACCTTTGGAATTTTGTGTATCATTTAGGTCTATTTACATGTCTATAAACTCTACAAATATCTTTATCTATACACATACTCCTCTATCCATATGTTTATCCGAGTTTCTGTGCGTCTTTCATCTGCTGTGATCTAGCCCACTTACGAGTGTGTGAGTTTCTGCAACAACCTGTCAACAGGCTGGCAATATATCTATATATATATATATACATATATATATATATATATACATGTGTATAAGCAAATGTCTAAGCATATATGGCAAAGGAATCGTACTTTGTATGCAACTCAAAATGCTCATGCCAGCTGTCATTTAAAAAGCAATTAAGTCAAGCAACTAAAAATGATATTTGTTGCGCCTTTGAAGCGCTTCAGAGACTAAATCAACTGACTGAGCTAATTATGAGCATTTTAAATACGCATTTTTGGGCGACATAAATACTTTTTGTGAATACATTGTAAACAGTTTTTATGTGGCAAACTCCAAACAGCAAACAGAGAGAGAGAGAGAGAGAAAAAAACAAGAAAAATATATAGAAAGAGAATTGAACAAATGCACATAAATCACCGGATGTGGATGTGAGTTCCCATCTCTGTACACTCCCCAGTTCTCTTCTTTTTATCTTCGACTCGGGTTGCCATTTTTCAGTTGTTGCGCTTCCCATGAACAAACGAGAGCGCAACAGATACATTTGTGTATCTTTGAGATACATACTGTCTGTCTGTCTGTCTGTCTGTCTATCCGTCTGCAGCATGACGTTACGCTCTAAGTATGTCGCCTTCTTTGTCGATCCCATATATGTATATATGTGAATTTATCTACTTATATATGGCATATAAAGTTGGACCCCACCGAACGAAGACAACGACAACATTTTCGCGCCTAATTTAATGGGGGAATGGGAACAAAAACGACAACAGCAACAACACCACCACAGCAACAACGACAACCGCAACGAAGCAAACAAAATGGCGAAAGTTTTTTTTTTCTTCTTCTTTTCGTTTAATTTATACAATTTAATTTAGTTAGCGCTAGACATAAAATTAAATCTAAAAATAATTGATATTTGTTTTCGGTTTTCTGTTCATTTTTTTTTTTAAATCTTTGTTTAAATAATAGTTTTAACTTAATCATCTATAAGATATGGAAAGATCTGCAAGTGCTGCTTTGGCACTTGCATTGGAATTATTCACGCTGTGTGTATTATTTGTTCAGTAACTGGAAGCCCCAATGGCAATCGATACTTCTACTTCTACTTCAACTCGACTCCGACCTCAACACGATTTCCAACTGTCGTCCTATGCCTTCTGATGTTGGGCATCTCCTTCCATGCGCCAGACACCAAATAAATAGCTGAGCTTCTCGGGCGGTATGATCGGTGCTCCATTTGCCTTGCGCAGACACTTGAGATCAGCATCGGCTCCATTGGCGGCACTAAGCAAAGTGCTGGCATTGCCATAGCCCGGCGATACTGGCGAGGATTGTGCCTCCAGTGCTTTCAGCAGCGATATGTCGCTGGAGCTTAGCATACGGCAGAGAAAGTCAATGTATCTGCAAAAAGAAAGAGCAAGGAGTGAGTAAAGGAAGATAAATCACTGTAAGGAATCAGGGACAATAAATAATAGTTTATTTTTTTTTTTAAAGAGCGTGAAATAAACCAATTTTTTTTTTTAAAGTGTAATCTACGCAATTTCAACATAGTCATTATTTTTGAGCAAAAAAAAAAAATAAATATCATAGAATATTGAGTATTTCTTGAGATTTATATCTTTGATCAAATTAATTTATTGCTCAAAAAAAATGATTATTTCTAAGTTTTTTTTTGTTGCTCAAAAGTAATCATAAGTAAAATAAAATAAATAAAACAAAAATGATTAATTCTTGAGTTTTATATTGAAAACTCACCTTGTGGCCAGCTTGAGGGTTTGAATTTTGCTCAGCTTATCACTTGGCAGTGTGGGAATAATCTGTTGCAGCGACTTGAACGCATCGTTGAGGCTTTGGGTGCGCTGTCTCTCTCGCACATTGGCCATGACGCGCTGATTGCTGAACTCATCCGTTTCCTCAGTTTTGCTCGGCTTCCGTTTCAGTCGACGTCGCGGCTTGCGAAAAGCTTTGCCCGCTGCATCGACAGCGTCCAGCAAGCTGCCATCATCGCCCAAACAGGCTGGTGACATGCCCTCCAGTTCGTCCTCCTTCGCATAGCCAGCCATTGAGCTGAGTGCTGTTTGCCGGGCATATTCCATGTCATCCCGATCGGAACTCGAGTAGGCACTGCCATTCAGACTATTCGCTGGCTCATAGGAATCATAGCTTTGACTGGAAACGAAGAGAGAAAAATATATATACACTTATTATTAATGTTCTATGTTTTAAGTTTATATATATGTTGCAAAATTTCATTAAAAATTCTCTTTTTCTAGAGTTTTTGAAACCGAATCAGTTTTAATCTTATTTATAATATATTTCGATTTTATTATGTACGCAAAATCAAATATAATTTGTCTTGGCATTAAAAAGACTTTTCCCAACAATTTGAAAAATGATTCAGTTTAAAATCGTATCTATTATATGTTTTAAATTTCTTTTTAAATATCTTTTTTTTAAACAGAATTCAGATTTTTATTATTGTTTAGCTTGTGCGGATCAAAACCGTTTTTTTTTTTTATATGCAAATCAAAACAATTTTTTATTTGTTTTTATACGATCTAGCTTCTTAATTTATGGCCACTGATGATATAACATATATGTTGCTTTTGATAACGCAGCTTTATAAGTTTGGTCAATCAAAATAAATGCAAATTTATTGTCTAAATTTTTTAGATTAATTTCAATAAAATATCTCAATCTTTTAGATTTGCTGATGCTTAAACTTCAAACTATTAACATATTATTCTAAAGTCCGATGCACGTTTTTTATATTGAAATATATTTTAATCTTAATAATCGAGCATTGAGCTTTTCTGATGCTACTAATGACAATTTTGTCTTTAAGATTAGAACAGATTTGCAGATTTTCAGATTATCGTTTTACATTCTTCAAAGTAGACTCTTTGTGGCAGAAAGTTAAAGATTATAAGGACTTATAGCAAAGTTACTATGCAGTAATAATGCAGCTATTTATTCTGTATGTCTTCAAAATATGATTGGATCTAATTTTAATTGAAATTTAATACTTTAATATTATCTATAAAATTGAGTTGATTTCAAATGAATACCAAAAGTTATCTTATGATTAGAGTTTAGTAACTCTGTCTATTTAAAGTTGACTTTTAGTACTGAATAATTTTGAGATTTTACAAGTCTACGTTAATAAGGATTATAAATATTATATTGATTAACTTACCCTGGTCTGTAACTGCTCTGAAAGTGTAACTGTTGCTGCTGATGCTGTTGTTGTTGTTGTTGCTGCTGCTGTTGCTGTTGTTGAATGATTGTTTGAGGATAGACGCCGTATTTGAAAATATGCGGCTTGTGATCCTGCATATCATCGTCGTGGGCAAAGTCAAAATGCGAGTGGGAGTGAGAATGTGGAGAGATGCAGGAGCTCTGAGTTGTCGTCTGTGTCTGGGATTGCGACTGTGTTTGGGCAGCGGCAACCTCATCCACAGTGGTGGGCAAATAGTCCACATACAGCTGTTGTTGTTGTTGTTGCTGCTGCTGCTGCTGCTGTTGCAGCAACTTCTTGTGTTCTGGTTGCATGGACAATGCATCCGTTTGACAATCATAGTCGCTGCTGCTGCGCGCCCGCTTGCCATGCTCATTGAGCATATAACCATGTGGAGTTTGTGCAGCAGCTGCAACTGCAACTGCAACAACTCCTGTGGCAGCCGTCGTCTGTTGTTGCTGCTGTTGCTGCTGCTGTTGCTCAAAGTTATTCTGATTGTTGTTCAGCTCCAGGCTGCTTTGAGCGCTGTGATTGCTGCTGGTGCTGAGCACCTCGTTGCTGGGTATATTGTAATCCGTATCCTCCAGCTCAGTAATGCCATAGGCCGCATAATCAGCGGCATTTGGCGCCAATGAGGGCAATGGTGCAACAACATATTGCTGTTGCTGTTGCTGCTGCTGCTGTTGTTGCTGCTGCTGTTGTTGGTGCTGGTGTTGCTGATGCGTTTGCTGCAGGCCTGTGTAGTAGGCCTGCTGCTCCACCTGTATGAGCTTGATGACATTGTGCTGCAGCTCCATAATGTTTGGCAACGTCGGCTTATAGCTTATGTCCAGCAGCACCTTTGGCGACACGGAGCGCGCGCTCATCGTTTGATAGGCAATTTTGACGGGATTTCGTTGCTTTGGGTTGCACACTTGCATATAATTATACTTATAGTTATGTTTTCTATATATATCGTATATAGCTGACTGACTCACGGCCCGCGATCTTTTCAAACGTACTTCGATTGCCGTGTGTGTTTTTGTGATGTGCTCGCAGCGGCAATGACGAAACGCAACTGACGCACGATCCTGCCGGCCATTGCTTCAGATCGATGTTTTGCACAGTGTGCTCTGTGCTCGTTCCCCATTCGCTGCTCGCTCTTCGCTGCTGCGCTCACTAGTTGTCTCGCTCTGGCGCACGCAACTGTCGCTTGTGTTCGTTTTGCCGCTTCGGGCCTATGGCGAACTCAGCGCAGGTATGACGTCAGGCATCAATTCGCTTTCGCCTGCAATTCGCTCTTGGATTTTTCACTGTGTGGCGGCTGCAAAATTTGTTCGCTCTGGGTTTTGTCACAGTGTAAGAGGAAGAGCGACTTGCCCGCTGGATTTTCAGCACTTGGGTTATTTTTTTTTATATTTATATTCGCCAGTTCTACGTAGAATTAGAGACAACTGAAAAACAAATTATCAGAAATGATAGCAAATCACATAAAGATAATATCTGATTTTCTATTTTAGTTTATATTTATTAACGTCAACTAAAATCAGTCGACAAAAAGATAAATTATGCCTAAAATAAAACAAAATTTAATTAAAAATCAATAAATAATCAATTTAATTATAAAATTTAAAAACGATTATACAATATGACTGAAAATATATTTTAAGTTTTATTTCCAAACATTTATTAAAAGCTTTAAATAAAGAAAGTTTTCATTTAAAATATAGAATTTTATTTATATTTATATTTCAAACTAATATGTATATTAGTTTGTAATTGCAAGATTTAATTTAATCTTTATTAAAATTTTCACATTAAAATTTTAGATCGTAGATCTGAAATCCTCGGTCCTATATTAAATATCCAAATAAGGAAACTCCACAAAAAGGTTTCATTATGCGTAATTGGTAAATTCCCACACACACACAGGCACACAAGAATGTATATAGGCATTCAATCCCATAAACCTCATCTAGAAAAACACAAAAATCCAAAAATACGAGCGAAAAGTCAAATTTCCGGATATAATTATCCGCCTGCCTGCCAGCAAAAATACCCGATTAATGCGGCGCGCGAACTTCCGCTGGAAAACACAGCGTTAAGGACGCCGAATTACCATTTTCAGGCTTACCTAACCCGAACCTGGAGGGCGCAGTAGAAAACCCACAACTAGGGTTTTTTTTTGGGTTTGCCTTCTTTACCTGCACGCTGGTAACTCCAAGCAAATAACTTTAATTAAAACAGTTAAATTAAAAAAGTTAATAATATATTAAAGTTTAAATTGTTATTATTATTTTATAATTGTTTTAAGTTTAACATTTTCTATAATAGCGGTTTTAGCTGTAAACCTGTAAAAATATGCAATGCTTTTCCGATCTGGTTTGATTTTTTGTACTTAAAAAAATAAGTACATTTCTGAAAATGGGTATTCTTAATTTTTGAACCCATTTTCGGATTTTTAAATTTTTTTTGCCAGAATTTTTTAAATTGTTGCATAATTTATTTCAAAGTTACATTTTGAAATTTGGTTTTTAATTATTTTAAGTTTCAAATGATTTGTTGCCTACTTTTAAGCTGTGAAAATCAAAAGGTAACAGACAACCAAAAGGTTGTTGTCTTTGCTAAGCTATGTTCTATGAATATACATTATTATGGCAAAACAATGAAATATTTTGCTTAAGAGTATGCTGCATTTTATTTAAATTGATTTATAGTACGTCATTCGCTACCATTGATTTTTTTTTGCTGTTGTATTGTTTTTTGCATTGTCTGATTTGTTGAAAATACGCATTGGCTACGCTTAAGTCACGTAGTATATTGATTTCAATTGCGTTTATGTTGATTTGTATTCGGACAACAACAAAAATAACGTAACGCCAAAGACAATACGCGAGTGTATGTATAAGAAATGGGATCTCTTAGTGATAGTATAATTTTTTTGCGTGCAACAGCTTTCCATTTTGACAATTCCAATCCTAATCCTGTCATCTAAGAGCAACAGCTTTTGTGTGAGCGTGTGTGTGTGTGTGTGTGTGCAAGAGCGTGAGAAGAAACTTTTGGTGCACGTAAATCTCGCTCGACAATCAATTAAAATTAAAATATTTTTTTGTGTCTCGCAATGCGGCATGTCAACAAAAGCAAAAACAAATACAAAAAAAAAACGAATCAAAAACAAAACAAAACGTAAACAAAAACAGCGTTGTCTACATATTTGAATTGACTTTTGATGATGTATCACGATTTATTGTTACCAAAAATGGTTGTCAAAGCGCGTGGAAAAGTGGATCAGCGACGTCTAACGGTACGGTGCAAGCAAAGGAATAAGCGAGCGAGAGAGAGACAGCGAGAGTGGGAGCATAAAAAACTCCCACAGCTGCCGGTCGAAAAGCCTTTTTGTCTCAGGTTTTGCTCATGTGCTTTTGCCTATACGTCTGTCTGTCTGTCTGTCACTTTTGCGTGGCAATGCAGATGCAGTTAGAGATTAAGCTCAACACATAACAAGTCTGATGATGGACGTGTAACCATCTGAAGAAATACAAAAATAAAAAGCTGTCACACACACACACACACTAACACATACAAAAAGCTTCATATTTATATGCTGTTATATTAATTGCCTTTGGGCGAGAGCCGTCAGCCAATGAGAAACGCTGGCGCCAACACCTACGCCAAACTTGTCACGCGTCTGTGTGTGGCGAATGCATGTTAATTAACAGCACACACACACACACAAGCACAAATACACTCGCACACAAACGAACAGCGCCGTTTGTATGCATGTATGTGTGAGACAATGTAAACAGTTGGCTACCCAATAATATGCGCGCCAACTTGTCATTTAGCCTAGCTCCACCTTAACAAAACAAACAAACTGGCGCACACAAACACACACAAACACACATTAACACTTGCACACAAACACACACAGTCAAAGCTACAGTTAAAGCTAAAGCTGCTCCAACAGCGCGCAACATGTTTGCACACAGTTTAGTTTCATTCCAGCAGCGAACGTGGCGCTTGTCGGTCGTGTGTCGCGCTTCGTTTTGTCGTTCGTTCGTTTGTTTTGCCGTTCGTTCTTTCGCTCTTTCGTTTTGTCTTCGATTCGATTCCTTTGCGTTGCTTTGAATGCAAGTTTGTTTGCTATGCGACCGATATAAACGTAAGCTTGCGTTGCCTGTGTTTCAGTTTCATTCGTTCCGTTGCGCGTGTTTCGTGTGCCGCATTTCGTATTTCGTATCTCGCCAGTCTGTTTACGTTTTGCAGCCGGCATTAGTTTGTTGTTGCTTTCGTTGGTTGCGTTTTGCGCGTGCGTGCGTGCGTGTGTTTGATTTAAATGGCGTTTTAAGTGAAATTAAAATGACGGATGTGCTGTAATTTGCACATATGTACAAACATACATACAAACAGTCGAGTGTCAATAAATTGAAACACGCGGCAGCCCGTGGGGCGTAACATGTGCCTAGCCTTTTTGATTACAACTACAACCGAGCGTGATTACAACGCCCCAGCAGCAAATAACAACAGCAATAACAACAGCAATAACAGCAGCAGTAACAACAGCGACAGCAATACACAGCAGCAACAGTTGTTGATCGAATTAAGTGTGCATCGTCGTGTGTGTGTGTATATTTATATGTGTGCGTGTGTGTGCGTTGATTGCTGTTTGTTGCGCCCGCGGCTGCGTGTGTCCGGCAATTGAGCGGATATGCAAGAAAAAGTGTAACACCCCCGCCCAGGAAGCTGGCTGCAATAAGTGCTAATAAGTGACCCAGCGGATGTATTTATGAATTTATGCGTTTGACGCCCAACTCAATTGGCAGTCAGGCAGGCAACAAGTGCGTTGGAATACTATAGTCGAAACATTGGAACACACACACACACACAATTCGGTCATGGCTTGCCGCCTCGTTAAATAATATTTGCCTATGGCCAACTAACTGAGTAACTCTCTCGCCTTCTCTTCTCTCTCTTTCTCTCCCTGTCCCTCTCTCACTCTGTCACCCTCTACCCTTACTCAGCTACTTCTCGAACTGCAACGCGTCACGCACCGCGAAGCTTTTCGCTTCGTCTGCGCAAACTTTTGCACAATGCGGCTGGCGACGTCGCTGCCCCCGCGTTGGCTGCGCTGCCGCACATTTGCCAGCCGCCGCTAAAGCACCTTAAAAAATAAAAACAAAATAAAAAAAAAAAGAGCGCCCCTAAAGAGGAACCGAACGAATTGCAATTTCAGCTACCGCCCGCTTGGTGCGTTGCACTCGCGTCAGTGTTGTGTGTGTTTGTGTCTCTCAGTGTCTCTGTGTGTGTGTGTGTGTTGGTTGTCATTGATTTGGCGGATAGCATGCAGCAAAAGCAAACGGTAACAGCTGCTGCGACAATAGAGACTAACTACAATAGTTGCAGCGATTATTTCAAGCACCATCGTCGTCGTCGTCGTCGTTGTCGTTGTCGTTGTCGTTACCGTCATCGTCATCGCAGTTGTTGCACCCGTCGCACAGTTCCGTAACGTGGCCAGAACGTTGCCGGGCAATTATTATTTTGTAAGACGTTTTACAATTTAATGGTTTTCATGGTAAGCACCACTCGAATCACTAAGCCAAAACGCCAACGCCATATGCCATGTGCCCCCGTTCTCAGTTCTCAGTTTCTCATTCTGTGTTTCCTGCCCTTTCCTCTGTTCTCCATTGTCCCTATACCAAATTCTCATTCTCAGTTGCCTTTTCTCCTGCTTCACAGTCCAAGTTTATTTACTTAAACTCAGACATGGCTAACACCTTCGTACTCGTAGAAAATTCAACTGTGTATAATTAGGCATTGAGTTTTTCTCACACCTTTTCTTTTTGTTTGCAGAATGGACTGGGATCCGACCCTCTGTCAGCAAAGGAGGTGAGTTTCTATAACAACATTATTATACATAACTTTAAAATAGACCTTAAATTAACAATAAAATTTTAATTAATAAGCCCAATAATTTTGGCAACTAAATTATCTTTAATTTCTGAATTAAAACAGAAATAATCTATGCAATTCGCATGGAAATCGGACTTACATCTATTTCGATTTTGACAAAAATTCAATTTACTATTTTCCAACTCTAATGAGAAAACATTTTTAAATAGATAAAATTACATTTATAAACTGCATATTTAACAAATTATCATATCAAAATATATCCTATGTCAATGTTAATAAGTTTGGAGTTATCAATTCTTGGAATTCAAAATAATTAGCTCTACAGCAAACTAATTATACATTAGCTTTCTTTCTTTCTCACCAAAAAAAAAAAATATGCTTGTAGACAGACTATTTGTTAGATTTTTCACTTAAAGGCGGTTGAGTAATTGATATAGTTCGTCTGTTGGCATTACCAGAGTCATAACATAAGTGACATCGAGCAACAATTCCCAGTTCTGCAATTGGTCGCCTTATAAAACTCATCAATCGCCACAAATTACGAGACTCAAAGCAAAAAAGCCGCACATCAACTTAGTTTTTCTATACTTTTTTTTTAATGTTTTTTTGCTGCTGCCCGAAAAATTCCAGCAGCAAATATCATTTGCCAGCTCACATACCAGCCGGAAAACAATCCATAAAACTGGCCATCAAGTCAGGAGTCTGCAATGATTGGAGCCAACTAATGGTCAACTCCTCTCGATCGGCGCCTATGAGAAATTTCAGCACGTCTCACACAAATTAGCGCAGCGATTGCCAACGCCAATAACAATATAATAAAGAAGGGCAAGACGAATAGTGAAGAGTGTAGAACGGAGAGTGGAGAATGGGTAGACTCTTAGATACATCGAGATCGAGATCGCTGACAATAAATCAGCCCAGTTAACAGAGGCAATTAGATAAAATGGCTGGACAGTTGCTAGGGTCGCATATCAATTGCAATGCATCTCGTGTCTATCGATCGATACCCCAATGAAGTTGTTGTCAATGCAATCCATAAGATAAACGATAAACGATAAACAGCCAAAAGTCATGCATTGCTCCAACAGATCTCAGACTGTCCACGGACACAATCGAAGACAAACTATCTAATCTAATGTTGTTTTTCAAAGGCAATGAGCATTTGTTTGCTCTTGTTGTAGAAATAAATGCAGCAGCCGCAACAAACCAACAACAACAACAACCACAGCAAGAATAACGACAATCCATTGTCGGGGGGCTCGACTACAGCTATACCTTGTAATTAGTTTTGATAACCATTAAAGGTGAGCCGCATTTAATTACAACTGATAAAAATGAACAACAGTAGCTGCCGCTGTTGCTATGAACAAATGCAAATAGTATACAATTTATTATACAGATCTGTGACGTAGTCCGACTGCGGGAACAACTGAGAATAGAACACGACTAGAACTTTGAGATGTGAAACATGTGCAGAATTGAATCATCTTAAAATGGAAGATCATATAAGTAGAGAAAACTTTTAAATACAAAAAATCTGTTTGAACTGAAAGAGTATCATTTTCAAGTTATTAACTTTGATTAATTATGATGGATACAGATTAAAGCATCGAAAATTAGATAATTTTAAAAATACATAAATCAGATTTATTATACAGATTTGTAGAATATATTCTTAGCATTGATTACTTATAATAAGTATAAATTGAAACAATGAAAATCATTTTAATATACATCATTTTCACATACAAATAGAAATTTATTATATAGATTCTATGGAAAATATAGAGTGAGCATTAGATAAACAGAATTAATTGTCAATTAAGAATATAAAATTAGTTTGGAAAAGCGAGAACAATAAAATACTGAACCTAGAGAAAATAGAAGACTTTAATTTTCGATTAGTAGGAAAAACATCTGCAAATTTAATATAAGCTTATATAAATAGAACACTTAATTAATATTAAGTTTAAAAATAACATTTGATAGCTCTTATGTCATATTAACAAACGGAATTGAAATGACACATAAATAAACAGAAACGAGTGAATTGAAATTCATTCTATTTTAAATGGAAAACACGATCTGGAACGGCGCTCGTGTGATAATTCGTATGACTAATAATTTAGTTGTTATCTAAATTGTGCATCGCGCTTATCATACCCATTTGTTGAATGCTATCTACGTGGTATGCCACATCGCGTGGCCGGCTAAGTGTACAAATCTCAGCATCTAGAAGTTGGCCAGCTTGTAAATCGCCCACTCGACGCTGACATTTTTTCATAATTTGCGCTACAAGCTTGACAATTGTCGTTGTTGCCCACTGGGCACTGTTTGTTGTTGTTGTTGCTGCCGCTCGTTGTTCTCGTTGTTGTTGGCAGCTTGTTGCAGCAGCAGCATGCTGCATCCGTTTGGCCAAAAGTCAAAGTCTTGCGATTGCCGCGAACCTCGAAGTGTTGGCGCTTTCGCACCTCCAGTTACAACGTCTCTGCCGCTGCCTCTGCCAATGCATATGCAGTGCTAAATTAAAATTTATCCGTTTTATGGCGCTGCGGGCAGCCGATAACTGTTTTTAGCCACTTTTTGTAGTCTTTGTGGCGTTTTATTATAGCTTTATATTATTTTTTTTTTTTGTATATTATTTTTATAACAATTTTTTTTTTTTCATTGGTTTGGTTTGCTCGTTTCGTTTTATTGCCGTTAGTTTATTGGTCAAGATTTCGTAAGCGCATAATGCGCAACAATTGCGGTTTTCATATGGGGCAGATGCCTCTCCGTCCGTCCCCCAACGACGGAAGTCATTTGCGGTTGTTCCACGCAGTTGAATTCAATAAGTCCAAACAGCTACCAAACACGCAGCTTTATAGATATAAGATAAATACACACACACATATCACAAATATGTGTGTATGTACACACACACACACACACTCAACTCCCCCCTCCGCTGAATAGTTCTCGCAGCATTTTGTCAAACTTGATTAGCCGTATCTATAGCTTATGGCCTTATTGTTTACTTGCATACCTAATAAGCTCCATTGATAATGATGATGAAGCTGATGATCTTATTGATGATCTTACTCACCCTCTCTCTCTCTCTCTCTCTCTCTTTCTTCTTCTTTACAGGCAGAGGGCCCTCCGGTTCAAGTTGAACCAGTTGATTTGAGTTTACGCTCGCCGCGCGGTAAGTTGCTAATTATATATATATATATATGTAGTATAACATTTAAGCCCTGTCTGGGAGTTATTTTGTTACCAACACTTACCGTTTTCTTGGTCCGTCGAGAGAGTCACATTATTAGCATAAGGCAACGCTTATGGTTCCGAGTAATTAATCAAGTTCCCAAACGTTCGACTCTTTAAAGCGGGTCAACCAAAATGTAACCAATTTGCATTTCGACTCTTAAACTAAACGGTGGAAATTTGTTTTAATTATACCAAATGACAGCTACCATACGAGTGGATCGGTCTAAAGCTTAACATTTTTTGTGGGTGGCTAGCAAGAAAAATTCCTAATCGATAAGCGCAACTTTTTCACTTAAAATTATCGAGCATAAATGGAACACACTTTAAGGAAAGTTGAAAGTTTGAAAGCAGCTTTAAATACCTTTTAAAACTAAAGAAGTAAAAAACTTAGTTAATGCTTTAATAATAGATATTATACCGTTATCATTATTAAAGCGGAATATGTTCTACATTATCTTTTAAGTCGTTCTGCTTCACCTTATAATTTGACTGAAAATGGAACTAACGATATTGTAAAATGTCTCTTGAAATATCAAATAGTTGTATTAAGAATGATCGATAAATAAATTGAATTATTTATTAATTTTATGCATGCATTAATGAAATTCAATTACCTTTTTTATTTGCATTATATAACGCTCAATCGTTCTTGTTTTGCCCACAACTCATCCCGCAGAATCAGGTTCCGGTTTCACTTTCATACAATCGAGCTTGAGTTAGATTGTTCCGGGTGGTTCGTCTAATGATTCGCTTTTTAATGGCAATAACTCATTGTCAAGGTCTGCTTTTAAAATAAATAAATGAAATGTTTTCATTTAAATATTGCATAGTCGAGTGGCTTTCAAAGGATTTTTACTTACAATTTAGTAGCGAAAGTGAAATTAGGACATACAAAATAATATGCATTTAATTTTAATTTTATTTGTAGAAAAATTTTAAATAGATTGAAACATGTTAAAATGAAAAATCAACTTGATAAGGAATATTTAATTTAAAAAAGAATATAGCTTGAAGACAGAATTTACTCAACATGATAAACGAAATATTGGAATTGAAAATAAGTATTCTGATTTTTAATAAAAAAATCAAATAAAATAAAATTTAATTTTAGTTAAATTGTTTCGGTTGGTTCGAAAAATCATTCGCTTTAAAGGAAAATAGCTCAATGTCAATGTTTGCTATAAAAATATTAACGTTGCTATAAAAATATTAATGTTGATTTAAATATTGTTTAGTCGAGTGGTTTTTAAAGGATTTTCATTTTCAATGTAGTTGAAAATTGTGGCGAAAGTGAAATTTGGAATGCGTTTGGCATAAAAGAAATGTAGTTAACGTTTAAGTATTACATGCAGCTCATTTACTTAATGAAATTCGAGCGTATAATTATTCCATTTGGATTTAATGTGAGTTCCTGAGCAACATGCAACATGTTGCAAGTTAGGCATTGACCGTAATCAACGTGAAATCACTTGTTGGCTCATAAAAGTCGATTCACGCTGTTTCTTCGTAAGCGCAGCTCCATTTCTAACGCATCGCAAAACGACAGTGAGCCACAGCTGTTGGTTACCCACTGAGACAGAACTCAAAAAAAAAAAAAAAAAAAAAAAAAAATGAGAAAAACTAAACTGAACCCTGGCCAGAAAGAGTTGGGCCAAAGGGGGGTAAAATCTAGCGCAACTAACAAGCCCATAGAGAGCGTATGTCGTTGCTGTTGTTGTTGTTGCTGTTGGTTCTTGTTGGTTTTTACCACTTGACCGACCACCAGCTGTTGACCATTTGACCTTTCTGGCAGCCTTTCTCTTTGTGTGTGAAGTTAACAGCAACGCCCCAAACTGTTGTCCCGGACCTCAACTCAACTCAACTCAACTCAACTCAACTCAATCCAACTCATCAGCAGCGACATCATCAGCGACTAAGGCATCTTTAGCCACAATAGATACATAGATACATAGATATATATTGTATCTATAGATACATTGATAGTTATAATGTTGTTGGGCTGCTGCTGCTGTTGTGGTTGTGGTTGTAAGTGGCCGTAGGGCGCCCAGCGGTACACATAATTTAATTAAGAAGCAGAGCTTTGGGTTGCCTTAAATGGCTGTACAGTAAGATTAACAGCTAAGAGCCAAAACGCGTTGCGTTCATTAGACCAAGTCGATGGAGTGAAGACTCGACTCAGTCGCAGTTGCGCATATTAATCAATTAGGCATGATATTAGTGGGGGCATCATTAATTTTGTCAATACGGTATGCTTGTGAGAAGCGCATAGAAAGGTTCATTCATTCATTTAAGCTTAGTTCGTTCGCTCATTCGTTCGCTCATTGGTTCGCTTGTTCGTTCGGTTCGCCTGTTAATGGTTTATCTATTTTATGGCGTGCTACCTGTGCTGAGTTGTCGACTTGTCTGCGGATCTGTGGCAAATGTGTTAAATAGCGTTAAAATTTGTAAAACAAACGGCACATAATGGGCGACCCCTGGCTTAATTTTCAAGTTTAACGGTCATCCATATACATATCGATAGATGAATGTATAATATATAAAAATATACACTTGACTATTTGGCTACATAAATTATAGCTTTTAAATAATTATGCAATTAGGCAGCAGCCACGATAGCCCCGAAAGCTGATAGCCGATTTTGCCTCAAACCGCGAATGAACTGAATGAAAGCAAAAAAATACCAGCAAGTCAATTGCTGAGCCACAAAATACCCTGTAGACAGTAATAGTAAAAATAATTATATAACACAATCTTAATTTGACTTGTTTATTAATTTGTATATTTAGTTATAAATAAAGCAGTCGACAAAGAAATTATTTAACATAAAATATGAAAAAAGAAATGAATTAAAAATTTTTTAACATTAAAAATTCTACAGAAATATATTCTTACTGTTTTAATAGCGATCGATTTGATTATTGAAATAATTTATATCAAAGAAAGTGGTTTAGATTCTTTTTGGGAATAAAACTTCGGGAAGATCTTCAGATATAATAGATATATGTGCATGTTATTAAAAATATATGCATTTATATTAATTTCAGGACTTTAATCCTACTTAGATGCATTTTTGGCTTACAGGGTATTGACAAGATGTGGCACAAAAAGGCGATCTGTGGTATAACCCACAAGCTGAGTGCGAATTCCCACCAAGTCTAATTGCAGGCTGGGAAGCGTTGCAGCTAAAACGAAACAACTACAACTTGATTTATTTAAGCTACCCAAACAGCCCATAAATAAAGCTGTTGAACTAGCCGGCAGAGAGGAGGAGTAGGAGTTTAGTAGGAGCATCAGGGCGAGGTAGAAGTAAGAAGAAGGAGGAACTGGTGACGGTGGTGATGGTGATGGTGCCTTACCCACAGTCTTAGTCTTAGTTTGAGTCTGAGACTGAGACTGAGACTCAGGCTCTGTCTGTAGTCCTCTTCTGGCTGGTACGGCACTTAGGGGCATAGGCTTTCAGGTTAAGTAGATGCGGCGACACGCGGGTCGTTGCCAAAGCGAACGACCTTAAGACGAGGCAACAGGCAAACAGGCGAGCTGGTAAACTGGCAACATGGGGCACCTCTCTACAGTCATCCATTGAATGATATGCAAGTTTTTGCTGTTGTTTCTCAGTGTTACCGTTGCTGCACTTCATCGATCCAGGTTGCTGCTGATTTTGTTTGGCATCTGAACCGATAGAGATAGAGAGTCCACATCGCTGTTTGCCATCTCATAACTGCAGGCAGATCCAAAGCCAGAGTCGGAGTCGGAGTCAGAGCCGCTCCTTGACTCGCCAAATGCATTTTTTCTTGGCCCGCACAATGCGAGCGGGAAATGGCCAAGACGATTGTTTTTTAATTATGCTCGAGCTGAAGTTGATGCTGATGTTGAAGCTGATGTTGAAGCTGACACCCAACCAGATACACTGCAACATTGCATACAGGTTCAAGTTCCGTTCCGTTTCATTCCGTTTGGAAGGGAGGGTGTGCGGGGGGAGGGGGGGGGGGCTGTTTAACATGGCGCGTATGTAGCTCAGCTTGTCGCGGCTCCTTCGCAGTTGACTTGGACTCCAGTTGACTGAGTGACTGCCTTTTTGAGGTTATGTGAAAGGTCAAGTTCGTGATCGCATTCAAACATTTTTGCCAACCACTCATCTTGCTGCGCAGATCGGCAACAGTGCCAGGTACCCATCCCACCCCATCCCCATCCCCTCCCCACCCATCTCTCATCTCTCGCTTCCTATGCCGATTTGTGGTAACAGCCTAGTCTGGGGGGGAAACACGAGTGTGAGCCCGACCCAAAGCCCAAAGAGACGTCGTAGAAAAATTGAAGATGAGCGTGCCACCACCACGCCACGATTCTGCCATTGCCACACTGCAGTCCCTGTCCTCCATTCCTCCTCCATTCCTCCTGCTGTCGCACCAAATTGAGTGAATGTAAACTGTGGTTTACTTGTTTCCAGCGTTGTCATAGTAATTTTTCTGCACTATAACAACGGGCAGCGTCGCCTCCAACTGCAACTTCGACTGCAACTCCAACTCCAACTGCAAACCGACGGACAGACGGACGGACGCGACGCGACGGTGGCAACAGTCACCCGAAAAAAAACACAGAGGGAAAAAAATGGAGATGCTGATGACACTGGAGACACGTTGTCTCTCTGGCAATCGTGCAACTGACACACCAGCAACAACAATAACAACAGCAGCAACAAAATGTTATAGCAGCATATGCCACACGAACCAAAAATTACACTGGACAACACAGGGTGCGGCTACGGAATGCACAGGGCGGGGAGTGTGCAAATATCTTTGGGTATTGGGTGGGGAATCAGTTTCTTACCTGTGGATGGGTGAGGATGATTTGAATGTCTTTGGCTGCATCTCTAGACGATTTCTCAGCCAATTTGATTGCATACGGTTCCATCAATTTAACTAATTTTCAAATCCTATTAAGATTTTTAGTGTTTAAATTGGTTGGAAGCTGTGTAATTGAAAACCAAATTAATGTGATTAGGTAGATAACTAATCAATTTAAGTATGTGCTCAGGAAAAACATAAAGTTTTTCAATGCTGCAGCTGGAACTAGTGTAGTACCGTTCTTATCTTCTGATTTACAAATAAGTTTTAAAGATAGGAGAATTAGAAGATGATCGCATGGTAGTGGGTCAAATTTGAAAAAAAATATTTGGAATTGCACTTTAAAATGCTGTGAATAAAACTTATAAAGCAATTCAATTGTCTTTAGACATGAACCAACTAGCTTAATAATTTATGGTTTTATGTTTGAAAAAATATTAAATATTCGGATTTCAATTTGCATTACATTTATTTAACTTATAATAGTGTAACATTATAATTTATATTATTGTAACATTATAATTTGAAATATTGTGGTATAATTTTTAAAATAATTCCATTATCCTTAGATTTGAACAATCTATGTAGTGAATTTATTGATGGCTCTCTTTATTTCTTGTTTTCCTAAACGATCTGACAAGATATACGACTATTTAGCTATGGAATGTCGTAAACTTTAGTTGAACTGCTGGTGAGATCATAATGTATTATACAATATATCAGTGAAGCCTCAGTTGCAGTACCTAAATCTATTTAGGCTTTTAGGCTATTGTAACCTGAGACTGATCGCAGACATGCGTTGCTTTTGGCGTTCAGTTAACGCCTAACAAGTGCCCCACCAGCCCCACTCGTGCCCCATGCTGCTGTTGGCTATAAATCAACGCCCATGTGGCAACTGTGCTAAAACCTGCTGCACAGTGTTTGTTCGATGTGTGTGCGCATCTTCCCAGCAATAGCAAAAAAAAGCCAAAAAGGAGCATGCGAAAAACATAACATATATATGTACTTGTATATGTATATATATATATATATATACCAGAGCCACGCCGCAGACGCAGCGTTAGTGGCGGAGAGGGAGTGCTCAGGAGGAGGAGGAGAAGAAGGAGAAGGAGGAGGAGTAAGTAGATCCACGCTTTCGTGAGCAAACAATTCGAAAGCTGACAAAAGTGCTGTGCAATAACATGTTAACGACGACGATCTCAGCTGACGATCGATACCAGTACCAAGTACTGAGTACCGAGTACCAAGTCAAATCGAGGAGACTCCACAGCCCACACGAATCATATGCCACGACATCGACGACGGCTGCTCCTCAAAACTAACTAAAAACTGTTTATCGAACTGGATATGAATCGATCGCATCTGCATCTGCAATTGTATCTGCATCTGCAACGGCAACTGGATTGAAGTCAACGCTTTTAGTCGCTGCTCGTGTAGCTCATTAGCTGGCAGCTAATTTCGCAAGCGTAGCCGAGACTTCAGACAATGCCACATGCAACAAAATTGTAGCTGCATATTTATTGGTCATAAGTGCCGCCGACAAAAACCCAAAAATTTGTCTCCAAGCTAAAATAATAATAGCAAAAAAAAAAAAAAGGAGACCAAAAACGCGCTGCATATTAGCAATTTGCATTGTTTTGGGGGCATGCAACATGTGTGCAGAGCACTTCGAGCTGCGAGGCTGGCAGACTGCCGCAACGGACAGATGGACAGTGGGACAGTTGGACAGTGGGACAGTGGGACAGATGGACACTGTGGTGTCTGCACTGCTTTGCAAAGACCTTTCCAACTGGCAACTGGCAACTGGCTGGCCTTATATAAAAAAGACCAACAATAGCCACGAACCACAGGACAGAGACTGCTGTTGGCTTGTTCGTAGCTGTGAAAGAATTCTTGGTCGAAATGTTGCTGTTGTTATTGTTGTTATTGCTGTTGCATCCGCCTCCAATTCGTGCCCAGACAGCACCCGCGCACATGCTCCTAAATGGAGCCTTCGTGTAAACAGAAAAATTTGACTCATGACTTCGTTGTGGAGCTAAGACTTCCCCCCCCCCACTTCCATTCCGCCCGCTCAACCAACAGCACACAACAAACACCACACATTCACATCCTTTTTTGGTGGCCAACAACAACAATAAGAGTGCTACACTTTTAGTTTTGCCTCAAATTAGTCAGCGGGATTTTTGCGGCTGTGTTTCTACAAATTAACGCCAATTTCGTATCACGTTATTAATAGTAACCATTAAATTGCCCGATCCACGCTCAGATCATTATCTGTCGGCTAACAAGACAACAACAAAAGCCGCTAACCGCTAACCGCTAACCGCTAGTGGATGCTGCCCAAGTCTAACTTTCTGACTCTGACTCCAAGTCGGAGTCAGAGTCGGAGTCTGGCCAGGCTAGTGGGTGAACCGCACTGTGATTCCTGGCCAGTCCGAAATTGGCAGCCGCAGCTGGCTGGCAACGTCTTGCCTTAATTATCTGCATGGCCAAAAAGAAAACAGCAACAAACTATACTAAATTGTTTTGTTGCTATACAAAAACAACATACAAAAAAAAAAAAAAACAAAATCAGCTGCAGTCGCGTCACCTTTTGTTTGCCGTATAGAGAGCGATAAGCTTGTTAACTGTTAACCAAATCTGTAGCAAGTCAATACAAAAAAAAATAAAATAAAAAAATATTGGCCAAAACGCTAGTGTACGCCCACGTTGTTGGCCACGTTCCTTCTGCATAGTGCACTCGTTTTTGTTTTGGTTTTTGTTATATTTATTTAGCAACAGCTAATCAGTGACCCAAGTGGCTAATTAACCTAGGGATGACAAGATACTCTGATCTAGATACTCTGTCTTAGAGCGCGAGAATATCTTATGCTAGTGATAAGAAAGCTTCTGTTTTGTAGGATGATTAAATTATTGCAGAGAATTTTAAATATGGTTTTTGCATTGGCAGATCACATATTTAAATTGGAATAATAAAGACAGCTCCAAAAGAATAATAACTCTAGGCAACGAATTTGAACCTTTTTGGCTATTAAACTAACGAAACCAAATTTTTTGAATTGTTTTGCGGCCACAAACGACGAAACACATTTTTTCCTCTATTTTTTTCTAATTATAATTAAACTTTCCCATTATGTTTATGTGCCACTTAAAGATCTTAATTTACTGAATAAATCTAAGCTTTTATTACAAGTTAATAGATATAAAAATTAAATTTTTAAATGATCGGATAGCAAATAGATAAGTAAAAGTTGCAATCAAGTTTAAGACACATATTAGCAGCACAAAAAAATATATATTTGTGAAAAGCAGGGTAGAGTTTTACAAATTAATTTCCTTCCTCGACGGAGAATTTTTTTAAATTTTGTTTCATCTCAATTATGTAATAAATAAATGTTTACAACAAATTCCAATTTTTTACCTAGTCTATTTTGTGTTGAAAATTATGCGCCTAATTGGAATAAATTAGTTGCTGTTTTTTCTTAGTAATCAATATGATACTTAATGCTCAAAACTTGGCTAAGTAAGTGTACGAGTACATATTAATTCATCTAATGGGATTTACAATTGCCTTATGTTGCACATGTCCATCTCAGACTTGGCCAACATTTGCAACTACTTAGAGACTGAGACTTTGACTTGGGCCTGACTCGGGCCGATGCAATAGATAAACAAATGCGAATCGGATAATGTCATGTAGCCATGTCATATGTTAGCATCGGCAGCAAAATAGAAAAAAAAATAGAAAAACTGGAGCACTAAGTCAAAAGTAAAGCTGCAAAAAACATTCTTATCGATTACACCTGAGACCTCAATCAATAAATTGATTGTTAGCGATCAGTTTAAGGCAGGCAGCTAGGCAGGCAGGCAGGCAGTGCCAAGTGGTGCGGTGGTGCGGTGGTGCAGCACCAGCCATCATGTGCCTCGCATACAAAAGAGTTTAGCTGCTGTTGTTGTTGTTGTTTGTGGTGGTGCTGCTGCTGCTGGTCGGCTCTTAAGATAAGCCGCCGCTGCTGTTGGTGGTGCTCTGCCTGGCCAGGTCTTAGCCTCAGTTTGTAGCCTGGTTTGGGTCCAAGTCCAAGCACTTTGATCGCAGTCAAGCGATAGCCGGCGAGCGGCGTTGTTAGGAAGTCGTCGCTTGGCCGTTTGTTTGTTTTGTATTTGTATTTGTATTTGTATTTCAGTTTATGCCTGTGTTGTTGTTTCATTTCGTTGAGGCATAAAGCAAGATTTGTGTAATTGTCAGGTGGTAATAGTGACACTGTGCGCCACTTGATTGGTTTTACTTCTGACCACAGCAGCAAAACAACAACAACAACAACAGCAGTGTGTGCCAATTTTATTATTTTTTATATATAGTGTTTTTGTTTTGTTTCTTTGCTGCCTTGGTCGCAAGGTTGTTATGGTTCTTGTTGCTGTTTGCATTTCTTTAATTGGCTCATTTTCGCGGCACATGTTTGACCAAAAAAAAAAAAACAATGCTTGCCAAATATTTTGAGCAGCTGAAATGAAAATGCATAACAGAGAACTCGGCAAGTACACGACAATCGCATCTAAGCCATCAATAAGAACATGTAAATCAATTGCACAGCGCTTACATGGCGTATGAGTAATGTTGATTTCCTCAACCAGTGGCAGTTGTCAATTCGTAAAGAACTTAAAAAACTAAAATACATGCATGTGACAGTCTCAAAAGAATCGTGCTCAGAGTAATCAAGACGAATCGAGCTAAGAATTGGGCTAATGGTAATTTGAGTTATTTGTTAAATCAATGTAAATTTATGATTATATTTTTTAAATTTAAATAAATGTGCATAACCTTAAATAAAATTATAAATGAATAATGAATAAATAAATCATATACAAATAAAAATTTAGTCGATTTAAATTACTTGCATTTATTCTTTGTACTTGCATTAACTTATAAGGAATTTTAGATACTATAATTAAAATAAAAAATAAACATAATAATTTGATTTTAAGTCACAATTACATAAACAAAATAATAGATATGCCTAAAGAAAAATCGTAGGATACTCTCTTCCAGAGCGTTCTTATTAAAGAAGTTTACTCTTAATTACTTTTTGATTTCAATCTCTCTCATTTATTGTTAAAATTCACGTGTAATTGATTTTTGAATTAACGTAGGTAATTTTCTAAAATGAAACAAGTTTCAGAATTTAATTGCTTGATTTAAGCTGTTGTATTTTTGCATTTGGTATCACATCATTTGTTACACCCAAACTCATCAAATGTCAACTGGAACCCGATGGGCACCCAAAACAAGAGGCAGCTTTAAGTAACGCCCACAAAACGCAGCAAGAGCCAAAGAAACAACTCAGCATCAGTTGTGTCAGTTGTTGCAGTTGTTGCAGTTGCAGTTGCCTTTAGTCGTAAATTGAAAGCACACGCTGCGTCATCAAAGTCATTAAACTGTCGACTGCTTACGGAAGTTTCGTTTTGTTTTTGGTATTTTGTTTTTTTTTTTCGTTGGTTTTGGGGTGTGGATCTGCGTTTTTGTAACCGATATGTGCGGCAAGAACGTCGAACATGTGTGGGAGCAAGCAATGCGGAGGTGTAGAATGTGGCAAGCTAGCCGGCGAGGCAGACAGTTAGACAGGCAGTCAGTGAGTGAGTCGGTGAGCCAGAAGCTGCCTCCAAGTGATTTAAAAGAAATAATAATAAAAGCGTTAAAGCTGTGCCCCCAACAACGTCTCCAGCTCACAGATCACAACTCACAGTTCGCATCTTGTGTCTGTCGGGTGTGTCAACAAACTGACGACAATTTCGCAATGCCAAATGATGGAAGGTGGCAGCAAGGTGTGTTCACCTACATCTTGTCTCTTCCTCTCCCTCTCTCTCTCTCTCTCTGTGTCTCTCTCCCTCGCTCTCTTCTCACTCTCTCCCACTGTAGTCGGTGCATTTCAAACGATTCGTCGTTTTAATAATACGCAATGAGCCAATCGACGCTTTAAAACAGCGACTTGGATAATCGCACATGTGTTGCATGCAACAAATTTGTCACCTTTTGAGCTAAACCGACAAATTTAAATCACAATTTTTGAATGATACGTAATGATTCTGAATATATCACAGCGAATAAACTAAAGAAGACAAAAAGCTATATGAGAATAAAAGATGACAGGGGTGGAGAGGTGATAGAAGTAAAGAAATAAAAGTAAAGACGCGACGCCTTCTCCGATTTCGATTGTGACTCCTCCGTTAATCGTGACTTTCACAATCAACCTTCAAAAGGTTTTTCGCTGCCACAAACGAGTAGCGTGTACCAGGCGCAAAATGGGCTGCTAACAACAATAGCAACAACAACAGCAACAACAACAACAGCAGCAACTACAACAACATCAGCAGCAACGACAACTGAAAATCAAGAAGAAGATGAAGAAAAAACTAACAACATTTGAAGCGTTTACTTTGGCGCTTCATCGAATAATATTTCTCACGTTCTATTTTTGTTGTTGCTGCTGTCGCCGTTGTTGCCCCCTTTTGTTGTAGTTGTTGTTATTGTTTATCATCGGAACTGAGATTGAGTCGAATGCAGCATCATCAGACAGACAGACAGTTCTCATTGCTTTAGTTATTATTATGTGCCCAGTTTTCTATACTCAATCATTTTTAGATTGATCAAAATTAGGGATATATTTAATGTGATTCAATTGAAAGCAGCAATTATTTGCAGAATTAGGTTAGAAACGAAGGAAACGAAACGCCTTTCAAACTTATTCTGCATAGGTGGAAAGGAACATTTGGAATAGAAACACATTGCACTATTTACAAAAGCACTTTATTAAATACATTTAACTGCGATAAATTGTCCCAATAGTTTTTTTTTACGATTTCTGAAAATTGTTATACTTCTACTTGTTATTATTGTTGTAATAAATTTTTGATTGATAACAACTATGAATATATTTTATGTGGCTCCAATTATTTGTTAAATTATTTTAGGAATAAAGAACACAAAACGCTTTATAACTAATATTTTTCGTATAAAATGGAACATATGGAAATGGAACACATTTAAAAGCCGAGACTGCCAGCTGTGCCTATCAATGCCAGATTACTCAAATTAAGAGAAAACATTTTCCTTGAGTGTTAAAGTGAAGTTATTTCCATTTAGATTTAAGCACTTCCTGTGGCTGCTTTTAAACCATTTCATTTGTTGGCCATTTTAATTAAGCCGTAAAAGCCAAACACAGCCCAACAGCAGTTTTCCGCTCAATAGAAGTGCTCGCGGTCTAAAGACTAAAGACCGAAGACTAAAGACTGAAGACTGAAGCCTGTAGAGTGAAGACTGAAGACTGAAGCCTTTTGCCAGTGTTTGCATGTTAAAAATCATAAAAATGTTAAATGACAAGCGGGCGCATGTACATTTTAACGTCTGTCCGGCAGTCTTTTAGTCGGACTGTGTGCGTCTGTCTGTCTGTTTGTTTGTTTGTCTGTTGTTGTTGTTGTTCGCATTGTCAAATTGCGATCAAAAACGCAACAAACGAAACATGCCACACGGTGCCAACTGGGAGACGAAGTTGCCAACCAGCAGCATCATGAATCAAACCCAACAGCTAACTGAGTGAACAGCTAACAACAACAACAGACAGACAGACAGACAGACAGACAGACAGTGAGACAGAGAGACTGATAGACAAGCAGACTGTTGGCCAGGTTAGCTGACTGTCTGGCAGTCAGGCTGAATGCGTTTTAACGGCTACTTGTCTTTGGCTATTTATTGAAAGGATTTTCAACACTCACACACCAGTTGGCAGTCATTCATGCACTCATGCATGCATTCAATCATTGACAACGAATGCGAATACGAATACGAATATTATTCGATACAAGTCGCACATTTGCGCCTGCCACATGTCCAGCCAAGCGGTTGCGTTGGTGATGCCACTCACCCAAGTTGCAGCAGCAGCAGCCGCAACACATTTGATTATGAAAAGTCAAAGCCGGCTGCGTCTTTGTGGCTGCAACAAAATCGATAAAAATAATTGGTTGACTGAGCTGCGTCTGCAACTGCAACTGCAACTGCAACACCGACAACTGGCGCTCGAATTCTGTTGAATTTTTAGCTTGACATGAATTGCAGCTGATCTGCTTTGCTGAGGCAGACAAGGGGACAAGGAGACAGTGCGACAAGGCAAGACTGAGCACTGGGGAAACATTACAACATGGACACTACAAGCCACGAGACAGTTGAGCTTTTCCCACGTTCGTGAAAATATTTGTGCGCAAATTATTGGAAAATAAAAAACGAACCTAAAAAAAATAAAAAAAAAAATAAAACAAAAATTGAGCGCATTTTGGCTAACGATTTGAATGTGATGTGCTTGTAAATAATGTGCTGGGGAATTTATCGAAATGATCGAGCCAAATAAAAAAAAAAAACTATGCAATGCAATTGTATTTTCCATATTAAGCTATTGATGAATTGGAATTCGAACAACTTTGGCTAGTTTTATAGCAACTGTTTTATGTCCTTATAGTATCCAAAATACTTGAAATAAAGTTGTGCAAAATGTTGGAGAAGGAGATATCGATAGCAGGTGTCAATATGTTTTAGTGGCGAAACAAATTTTGACTTGTAATGTGACTAAGTCAAAAGTTTGACCAGCTTCAAACTTTCATAACTTTGTCAAAACTTAACCGATTTTCAAGCGGAATGTCATTTTAATCATAATTAGGCCTCTAAAATGATTCTGCATTTAAATTTTGTTCATCTAGAAAATTTGATATTTTTTCGATCCTAAGTCATCTGTCATCCAATTTTCCATACCTACCCCTTGACATTTTTTCAATAATTTTGATCTCTCATAACTTCGTCAAAAATAAACCGATTTTCGAGCGGAATATCATTTTGATCATAATTTGGCCTCTAATTTGATTCTGCATTAAAATTTTTATCATCTAGAAAATTTGATATTTTTTCGATCCTAAGCCATCTATCATCCAATTTTCCATACATTCCCTTGACATTTTTTTAAAAACTATGATGTTTCATAACTTTATCAAAAATGTACCGATTTTCAAGTGGAATGTCATTTTGATCATAATTTGGCCTCTAATTTGATTCTGCATATAAATTTTTATCATCTAAAAAATTTGATATTTTTTCGATCCTAAGCCATCTATCATCCAATTTTCCATACATACCCCTTGACATTTTTTCAATAATTTTGATCTCTCATAACTTCATCAAAAATTAACCGATTTTCGAGCGGAATATCATTTTGATCATAATTTGGCCTCTAATTTGATTCTGCATATAAATTTTTATCATCTAAAAAATTTGATATTTTTTCGATCCTAAGCCATCTATCATCCAATTTTCCATACATACCCCTTGACATTTTATCAATAATTTTGATCTCTCATAACTTCATCAAAAATTAACCGATTTTCGAGCGGAATATCATTTTGATCATAATTTAGCCTCTAAAATGATTCTGCATTTAAATTTTGTTCATCTAGAAAATTTGATATTTTTTCGATCCTAAGCCATCTATCATCCAATTTTCCATACATACCCATTGACATTTTTTCAAAAACTATGATGTCTCATAACTATACCAAAAATAAACCGATTTTCAAGCGGAATGTCAGTTAGATCATGGCTTAGCCTCTTAATATATTCTCCATTAATATTGAATTATTATCTTTAAAATAAAGTTTACACTTGTTTCTTGGTTTCGATTTGAATGCAACTCAATTGAATAAAATTCTGTTTTCATGTATCTATGAGATACTTGGTTAATTAGAGCTTCAGTAAGCATCCATTTTCGTATCACGCTTGTTTTTCGCTCAATTTAATTAAAGTCTCAACCGTCTGTGGGTATTACGCAAACGTGGCTAAACAAATCTGAGCAAATTTCATTCAGTTAAGTTGAATGCTTGTTGCAAGTAGTTGCTGACAGTTGTCACATGGCTGCAGTTGCAGCGACAACACTTTAAAAATTAATTGCTGAGATTTATGAGCCCAGTTAGTGGAGTCTCTGGCCTGAGAGTCGGAGTCGGAGTTGGAGTCGGAGAGTGCGTGCTCAGTCCGTTAGTTAGTTTGGTTAGTTAGCTGGGATCGGCTAGCATCGGCTATAAGCCATATAAGGCGGCAACGCTGCCAACGTTTTATGCATAAGCTGAACCACATTTTCAGCCACTTCACACTTTTATCAGTTTAAAATATGAAGCGGCAAACTATGGGAAAATCTTATTTTTATAGAGCTGCAACAACGCGGCAACAACGCCGCCGTGGCAAAGCCGACAGTCAATTGTGTGTGGAGTCGCCGCTGGCGAAGATTTGTTAAGTCTGATAAAGAGTCTGTGGCTCTGGCAATGGCTCTGCCTCTCCGGCTGCCTCTGCCGCTGCCTCTCCGGCTGCCTCTGTCGCTGTTTGGATGCACTCGTGAGCGTCTTGGTCGCTCGCAGCATGGGTGCCCAGGCAACGAGATGCTCGAGGCGCGATTTGGCTGGACGATCTGGTTACACCAGCACTTACCCGTTGTTGTTGGCCTGGCTAAAAGCTAACAGCCAACAACTAACAAACTGCATGCTATAATTAGACAATAAACAAACCTGCTATACAAAACGCTGCTTATTGGGATTGGATTGGGGCGTTGCCTCAGTCTACCGACTCCAAGCTCCAACTCCAAGCTCCAACACCAACTAGCTCCAATTGCAATTGCAAATCCAAGTCACTGTGCTGCTGGCCAATCCGAATGCTGGCAATCAAAAACCGCGACAAATTGTGCATTTTGTGGTCACAAATTGAGTTAACGCTGCCAAATTAGCGGCATAAATTTATCGCTCCAAACGAACGGTCAACAGAGTCAGAGACTCGGAGACTTGGAGACTCGGAGACTCAGAGACTGGAAGACTGCCCCAACGATAGTCGAGATTGGGGCTTAATTAAGTCTTTACGAGGCAGCAGCCACAATTTCAAATGGGTGCACAACTTGGACGCTTAAATAAATAAATCTGGTTGTTGTTGCTATTGTTGTTATTGCTGTTATTGTTGTTATTGTTGCTGCTGTGGCCAACAATTGGCGCTTGGCCGTTTTGCCGCTGTTTGTGGCCAATAAAAGATCGCAGCGCGCTGATTTGACAGGTGAACAATTTTTGGGTTGGGCTGCGATTCGAGTGCTCCAACTTGCCAGCCAACCAGCCAGCCAGCCAGTCAGCCAACCAAGCAACAACAACAACAACAACAGTCACTACAACAACAACAACTGTTAGGCATGTGTCGCTGCTGCTTGTTGCCACCCACCTGGACAGAGCACACTCACAGACTCTGGGGGCATATACACACACACACACACATTTGTTTTGCCTAACAGCCTGGCCAAGATAATTTCAACAAACTGGTGACAACAAATTAATTTAACCGATTGCCAGATATCTACTTAACTTTATTTATTTTATTTATTTATTTTTTCTTCATTTTTTTTTTGCTTGTTGCCTTTTGTTGTAACTGTGGCAGTTTGGCTTTTATATCTTGTCTTGTCCGACTGTCGTCGGTGTCTTGTTCTCTTCGCATATCTGGTTGCTTATCATGAACAAGTTGACTCTTAAATAGACAGGACATACATGCACATATATGTTTGCACTTGTCCACGGAGGATGCTCCATAACTCAACGGAAATTCAACTCCTTTGCCAGTGGAATTTTTAGGTGCATTTCCTGATTTATCATTAGCCAAACAAAAAAATTTAAAATACAAAAAAATGTATCTTTAATAAGGCACGTTTATTTACAATCGAATTTAATTTTTTCTGCGAGGTATTTTGTAATAATTATAAAAAATAGTTATAACTTATTTAACATCCAATTAGTTATAATTAAAAATGTTACTGGCATGTAAGTAGTAATAAATAAATACAGTTAAATGTAATCCTGGTTAAGTGCATAATATAAATATATTATATGAATGTTACTTATGTTAAATATAGATTTTCTTAAGTGAAAATTTATTTTGAAATTATTTTGCATGCTAAAAAGTATTTAATAAATTTAATTATGTGTAAAATTAATTAATATTTAATATAACCAAGTCTTAATAATATTTTTGGTATTCTTAAATATTTGATAAAAGTTACTCAATTGATCTAATTTAAGGATCTAACGATTGAGCTTATATTTTTTAAAATACGAGTACACCAAGGAAAGTGAGTGAGTTAACGAAGTGAATAGAGAAAGGCAGTTGCTTCCTATTCAAATGTGAAGTGAATGAATGCAACTGAATACATTTCAACTGTTCGATTTCCCATCCATCCCCATCCTTGCCAAATTGTACACATTTCACTCGATCAGTGCTCGCCTTGGTTGATTACTTCATTTATAGCTGTCTGTTTGGGTTTTTGTTGTGGTTTGTTGTGGTTTATGCAAATCTTTGGCTTCAAATTGATTGCACACTTCAGTGGGGAAGGCGCATGACTGATGCGATCGCAGCGACCGCAAATAAATATCACAATGTGCAGACCATAAATAATATTAAAAATCCAAAAAAACAACAAAAAAAAAACAAATCGAAAAATGAAAGAAAATTGGAAGTGAATATCTAAATTTGTGCAAAAAAAAAAAGAAAAAGATAGCTGTGATCGTTGAGCGTTGAGCAAGGTCAAACGGAGCGTATGAGCAATGTGGCCGAGAGTTGGCCTGGCTGCCGAACTGGCTGGGCCCTTTAGACTTTTCAAAAGTCAACAGCAGTTTAAACTCGTTTGCAAAACACTAACGGGCTGTTAACTCCCTCTGCCTAACCCTGCCCCTGCCCCTTGGTTCCTGGTCCTGTTGCTGCAATCGCTTCCACTCAATTTGTTTGCCCAGCGGCATTGAGAATTGGAGTGTCAAATTTTCAGCTTTCAATGCACGCCAGGATGCCGCAGTCGATGTCGATGTGGTTGTCGATGTTGCCACAGCAAGCGGCAGCAAAGATGTGGCTGTTGATGCCGCAGCTAGCTTGCTGTTTTTGTATTGACATTAAATGAAATAATCTGCGATGATTGTGCATTAGTTGCAGTCAGCAGACTCAGAAGGAAACGGAGACGGAGACGTAGGCTGGCCATGGTCAGAGACTGAGATGGAGACTGGGACTGGGTAATAGTTCTAGACTGCTGTATTTGGGGAGAAGCGACGTTGTGCTCGTGGTTCCCATGGCATGATTTTGCATGAAATAATGTGGCGCACGAGTGGGCGGGCAAATGCTGGAACTGTAGCTCAACCAAAAGCTGAAGCTGAAGCTGGAGCTGGAGTCGGAGTTGGAGATGGTGCTGTGCGGGGGGCCACTTGTCGTGGCAATCGTTGGCAAGCTGACTGCCTGACTGCCTGACTGCCAGCTTGCTTGGTTGCCTTGTGGATGCTTCCATTCAGCTTGTCTTTCGGTTTCTGTTTCTGTTTTCTGTTTTCTGTTTTGTGTCCGCTGCCTTAGCCAAATTTGCGACGAAACAGGAACCGTTAACTGCGGCAATTTGTGCTGCCAACGTCCCTCAGTTTGTTTCCCACGTTATAATTCGTTAGATTTTCAATGCCCTGGCTTCAGTTTTTGGGCCTTGTCGACTTGATACAGTTTTTATTTATTTTTCCTCTTTTTTTAAACGTTTTTTTTGGCTGCTGAACTTTCAATGACACTCGCCTAAAATGGCACTAAGGCATGGGAGAGCGAAATGAATTAGAAATTCGTAACGTTTGGCAGCAAGAATGTGCTTCAAAGACATTTGTCAACAGTTGAATTAGAACTCTTGCATTTTTAGCGCAAGTGAAAATTTCTTGAAAGCACATGAATAATTTAAGCCAGCTTTTGTGTGTGTGAAGTGCTTAGAATACGGCTTATTTATAGCTGGCACAACTTGCAGCAGCTTTATCTAATAGAAAGCTGCAGTTAAAAGTAAAGCAGGGAAATTAAGAAAAAGATAATGTACACTTTGGGCTAGCTTTTGTATATTAAATCATGTAAGAAACCTCTACACGAGGTAACAGTCTAGTGACGTAATCATATTCATGCCCCAAATTTTGTGATATTATATTTTTTGATAATGGATATTTAATTTAGCATATAAAGTTTTATAAAATAAATTATTCTGCTTTTCGCACAAATCATATTCAAGCCACAAATTTTGTGATATCCAATTTTTTGATGAAGCATATTTAATTTAGCATATAAAGTTTTATAAAATATAAAATAAATTGTTCTGCTTTTCGCACACTCCTCAAAATAATTTATTTCCAATGTGCCGAATGCTAAACTAATTTTTTTTAATTTTTATTAGTTTGTATTTTAAATTAAATAACTGACTTTTGTTGGAAATTTTTCATTTACCTTAAGGCCAAAGTAGTTTATTAAGCTCATTTAAAGCTGCGTCTGACATAAAAGCTCAAAGGTAAACTGCTGTCATGGAGAGCTTTTAATATTGCTGCAGCTTTAATGGTCAACAATAATCTCGTTCTTTGGCTGCACTTTCAGCTAGTGTCATTTAGACTTGATTAATTTGGGGCTGGGATGCCGCTGGCTGAGCTGTTGGTATGACACTTGGACTGGACTCGTGCGCATTGCGTGAGGCCGTAGCCTTTCTCTTTTTTCTCTGTTTTTCTCTGTATTTCTCTCTTGTTCATTTGCTAAGTGCGCATCACGTGCAGGCAATTATTTTATCAATCATTTAGGCGCTGTTGTTGTGGATGTAGTTGTTGCTGTTGTTGTGGCATAGACTCCTCGCCTGGCTGACTGTGCTTGGAGCTTTTCTATGGCTCAGTCCCGACTTTGGGGCTGGTGCTCAAACAGCGAAAACGCATTTAATGTCTGCTTAGTGTGATTACGACGCATTAATGCCCGTTCGCCGGCAGATCCCCGATCTCCGAAATCCCTCCCCTTTTCCCCTGCCTTAGACACTGCTTGCCCCTGCTGCATGTTGCATCTCCGCGTTGTATTTTGTTTTTACTGTTTTACAGTCACCGACGGCGCGTCGCGACTTTGCTGTTGGTGTTGTTGTTAGTGTTGTGTTGTGTTGTTGTGTTTTGCTGTTGTAGTTGTTATATGTGTGTTAACTTTCAAATAAATTAAACATGAAGCTGGGATCATTTATTTCACTCGCTCCACCTAACTCGCTAGCTCGTTTGGGCCTGGCTCTAGCACCTGGTACGAATAAACACTCTACTCCATCCATGGCTATCCCAGTCAGCGGTCTGGCGCTCTGCCAGTCGGTCTGCCAGTCTGCCAGTCTGTCGGTCTGTCACCCTGGCCAAGCAATGCGCAATGTTTCTTCATTTTCACATTAAATGCGCAATTCCCGACATTTGTTTGAATTAACACGCAGCAATTACCGCTCACCAGCTTCAGCTTCAGCTCCAACTCCAACTCCGACTATGACTCCAACTCGAACTCCATCTTCAGCTCCCAAATCTAGCTCCATCTCCATCTCCAGTTCCAACTCCAGACTCTAATTCATGAGATACCAACGCATATTAGAGACACACGTTTACTTGCCTAACACATTCAGTTTTCAACTTTGGCGAAGTTTTATGGCTAAAGGATGTGGTAATTTAAAGACCAACTCCATATAAAGACTTCAACAAAGGATCGTTAAATTTTTAAGTGTGAAACTAAACAAATTTCTCTTTATGTAGATCTACTTGAATGTTATCAAATATTTATATAAATTATTATGATAAGCATTTTCATTAGTAACTAAAATGAATAGATAAAAGATAAAGATACCAGTACAAGCTCCTACCAAGTAGTTGGTTTTAAATTATTTTTTAAATTTAGAAAACCTTTAGGTATACAAAAAATATACAACAATTTTTAAATTACAAATATGTTACAATAAAAATTAATAAAAAGCATACAAATAATATTTAATATTAGATTGGATGATATCGATTACCAATTAATAAAACTGAATTGTTAAAGTAATTTTGAATAGTTTTAGATCTTAAGTTATTGATGACCAATAAATTAAAAATGAACGTGCAAATATTGCTTAAGATTAGAATAAAGTTGAACGCTAAATACGTCAATAACTGAAACAAATGAATACCAAATTCAATTAAAAGAAATTATAAATATAAATTAATTTTAAAATTTGTTAGCCGAAACAGAAAGATATATATCTTTTATTTAATAAGAATGACATCATTTGGATACATGGAACTAAGCTTTTCATTTTTTTTTTTTTTATTTTACTAAAATATAGCACTTTGAGCTAATAAACTTATTTATGTTATTTATTTAAAATAGCTAAGCAGCTTCTAAGTTATCGATAACCGGCATAATTCTTGTCTGCCAACTCATTCCATAATTCTTTGGCCTAGTTGAGCAGAAAATGTTCGTTCTCATCTAATCAATAACAAATGCGATCAATTAATCAATACACCAAGCACTAAAAACGCCCAACAGGCAAAAGAACGAGAATTCTACTTGCCACAAGCAAATGGTCAAGAAAGAAAGAGATGGAGAGAGAGAGATGGAGAGAGTGTAAGTGAGTGACCGAGAGAGGGAGGGGAGAGAGACAGATGTAGAAACCACTTAAAGTGAGCGTCGCATCGTTTATCTGCTGCAGACAAAGAAATGCATAAATTATTTCTCTCGAGGCATTTTAAAACGCCTGTTGGGCAACTTTCCGCTCAAGCTGATGCCGAAGCTGAAGCTGAAGCTGATGTTGTGGCTGAAGCTGATGCTGATGCTGACTAACTGCTTAGCTCTGTCTACGGCTGCTTGGTCCAATGGATGCTGCCTACTTACGAGTGCTGACCATTTGGAAAGCCTTCTTTCTGCTTCGTGTCCACGCTTTTGTCCATATTTGTACACAATTAGCAATGACACAAAAAAACACAACAACAGCAAAAAGCAAAACAAAAAAAAAAACAGAAAAAAACAGAAACAAACTTCACACACCATAAATCGATTATCATTGCGAAAATACACACACACACACTCAACCAGAGCGAGACACACACAGTTGAGCATTAAATCAAATAGCACATTTTACGCCTCTTTCGGCTGTGCATAAATTTATTTATCGACTTGTCCATCGACTGTTGGCCGTCGCCTTATCGTAGCACGCATCGTCATCGTCCATCGTCAATCGGCATTGCGTATACGCCATGTATGCCTGCTTGCATGCCTGCTTTGCCGCCTGTTGCATGCATAAAATGTATAACAAAATTGTCATTAGCGTAAAGCATTTGTTAAGCGCTCAGATCGCGCGATAAGCTAACCAGAGGTGTCTTGACTGTTTGGGTGTTGGGCTTTGGCTTTGGCTTTGCCATGCCGTCCAACTGGCCAGTGGCCCATCCATCAACGCCGCCGTTTGCTGCTGCTGCCAGTGCATCAATCGGTTGCTGCAACACGCGCTGACAATCAATGGCGACAGCAAAACGGGTCCAACTGCAGCTTCAGCTTCAGTTCCAGTTCCAGTTGCAGTTGCAGTTGCAGCTGTAGATCGCAACGATTGCAGTCTTGGACTGCCTCGCATTGCTTTTCACACCTTCGCGGCGGCTGCCAACGTGCAACGTGCAACGTTTGTGGCATGGGCATTTTTCTGTTTTTCTGCTGTTTTTTGGCCAGGCCTAGACCGGGTGTAAAATGGCTGCATGATTGGCATTGCGTTTGTATCTCATCGTCAGCCTCATCTTGCCAATTGGCAATTGGCAACTGAAGCTGCAACTGTTGCTGCTGCTTATTGACAATGCGTCTGGCGTTTCACTGACTTTGCTTTTGGCCTGATGCTTGATGCTTGGCTGCGGCTTTGGCGGTGGTCGTTTGATGGCACCACCATGTATCGGGCATCAGGTAGTAGGCCAACTAAAAAAAAACAAGTTGCGTTGACATACCAATTAACTTGACAAATACATAATTGGTAGCAAACAATTAAATTTTTTTCTTGCACAGAATGCGCCCTGGCCAACAAGGCAGTTAACTAACGTGGCTAACTGAGCTGCCGCCTGCCAACCAGCCCCATTTTGCTGTCAGCTTATGAGCGCAGAAATTCATTTAAATTTATCTAGTTGTCAGTTTTGCTAAGCTTGAAGATATTTGCACAATTTGCTCGTAAAAAACAAATCGAGCAAAGCAGAAAAAACAACAAAAATGGAAAAAATGGAAAAAGACATATAAAAAAATCCAAATACAAATAGAAATACAAATACAAACAGATATAAAACGGCAGCCGCTAACGAAGCGCCAACAACAACGAAGGCGAAGTGGAAGTCGCAGTCGCAGTCGCAGTCACAGCCGAGGAGGATGACGATGATGCTGTGGGCAGCGCCTGTTATACACTTTCATAGGGTATCAGTGAATCAGTTAGACAGCTTGCAACAAGCTGTTGCAGCCGAGCAGGATATGTCTATGATTAATGCAACGCTGAACTATCAGAATGATTTTTAAGAAGGGAAAATGTATTTTATCGCTTAGATTTAGATGTTTGTTAAATAGACACGAGTTGATTAAATTAACATAAAATAATTAGCATGCAATAATTTATCTTTGAATGTTTTAACTAGGCTAAAAGGAACTATTATTAGATTAATTTTAAATTGATTGAATATACTCCTGACAAAAAAAAAAAAAAAACACTTTTACATTTAAATGTCTTTAACATATAACATAATATGTCATATAACATAATATGTGTAATTTTACATTTAAAGAACTTGCACATTGTTTTTAAATTAATTATTATTAAAAATGTTAGCCTTGTCCTTAAATTTTATTCTGCATGTTTATTGAACCTAAATAAAAAAAATAAATAAATTTAAAGAATTACATATATTAAATATATAATAAATATATTTATTTTTAATTATCTAATTTAAAAAAATTTATTTTTATTAGTTGGCAAGCATCACTTGCTTATAAATCTATTAAATCTTTAAGCAGAGAAACTCTATTAAACATGCAAGTAAAGTGTATTAAATTCGTTGTTATATGTGACTTTAAAGTCTTAAATGGTTGTTGTTGTCTGTTTGTTTGCCTGTTTGGCAGGTGCAGTTTGCATTCGCCAGTGTTGTTGCAGCTATTGTGGTTGTTGTTGCTGTTGTTGCTCATTAGTTTTTTTTTTTTGCTGCCACAAAGTCTACGTCTGTTACCATTTTGGGCTGGCTGGGAATCAGGCGCTGGATTAGCCAGCGAGCCAGTCAGCGTCAGCGTCAAAGCGTTAGACTAAGAGTTAAAGTTAGAGTTAGAGTTAGGAGTCTGTGGTTAAGAGTTAGGAGCTTAACGTTGGATGAGCTTAGAGGGAGCGCGCTGTGGTGAGCGGTGAGTTCAATTCAGTTAAGATAGATAGCAAAAGGCAAAGGCAAAAGCTAAAAGGAAAATCGAAAATCGAAACATTTGCCCGACTCCTATCGCAAGTGTGGGAAACTTTTATTTCAAGGTTCAAAAGACGCCCGCAGAGTGTGAAAAATGGCAAAAAGAAATATATTGACTTGAGTGTGTAAGTGTGTGTGTGTGTGTGTGTGTGTGTGTGGTTAAGCTGGCGGCCGAGTGCAGTTAGCTGCCCCCACGGCGTATGCGCAATGCCATAAATTCAGATGTGCAAACGTTTAGATGTGACCGAAAATGTGGTGTCGATGTCTGCGTGTGTGTGCGTGTAGTGTGTGTGAGTATGTGTGCTTAATCGCATTGCTCATACGCCATGTTGTTTCATAATTATAACTTAAATACGACAGTTTTATATAAAAATCTACTAGTAAATCAATGTGCGCGCGCCTGGCAATTAACTGCCAAGAAACGTAACAGACATAACGACGAGTCGATTGCTGCTGGTGCCAGTGGTGCTGCTGGTGCCGGTGGTGCAGTGGTGCTAGTGGTGCAGCGAAGCACGTCGCGACGCTAGACAGCCGGCTAGTAAGCTGGCCAGCGAAGCGAACTGTCAATTATAACCAATCGGCACACCAAGTGCACATTAAACCCTATCAACTGTTTTTGTAATTTATTGTTTGGTTTTGCCAACAAGTCGCATTTGGTGCGAGATCCGCATTGCACCACACAGTGCCACGCTGGGCGATGCCGATGTCGATGTCGATGACGATGTCGATGTCGATGTCGATGGCAACCCGGTTGCTTGACTTGGCTGTGGTCGACAGCCTCATCATAATTATCGCTGGCTGCTCGGGCGGCACGTTCAACGCAATGCAACGCAACAGTTCGCAGCTTGCAGCTTGCAACTCGCAGCCAAAGTCAAATGAGCAGTTTATGGCCAAGACGACCATTTTGAAGACGCGCCAAAGGAGCTGCTGCTGCTTGCAACAAACATGACTTGACTCGCAGTGGTGTGTGGTGTGTGTGTGTGCCACTCGGGGCAACATTCACTTTTTTTATTGCACCACTTTGGCAATAGGCACAAGTGTGATTTCAAATCTCTGGGTCGCTGCCACTCGGGCCACTAAATTGGCAGAAATATGGAAGTCAGCGTGCGCATTTCGGTAAAAGCGGTGATTATATGCCCACTGAGCCACTGAGCGACTGAGCAACGGAGAATGGACATTTTTTTTTCTTTCTTTCTTTTTTTTTTGGACTTAAAATATATGACAGTTAGTCGCCTGCTGCTGTTGCCACGAACAGTGGTACGTAATGCGCATTAGCATATGCATTGCAGTTACTCTCACTTGCAGCCAAAACAGCAAGCAGACATATATACATACATATATATATCCAAGCAAAAGCAAAAGCCAAATGAATGGTCCCTTCTAAGCGACGCAATTGCAAATGGGGCAACACACATGGCAAAATGGCAAAACGGCACTGTGGGCTGACGTTGATGGCCAGTTCAATTAAATGCCATCAATTTTAATAACACGAGAGACGGGGCACACAGCGAAAGAGACAGAAAGAGAGAGAGAGATAGAGAGAGAAAGACTGAGCTGCTACCTTGGGCGCTGTTAAGCCAAATGCTGGCATGGAAATTACAAATGCATCAGTAACAACATCAACAGCAACAACAGCAACAACAACAAGATCTCAGGTCCCAGGTCTCAGTTGTACTCGTAGTTCCCTGAGCACATGTGTAGACAGTCTAAAACTCTAACGCACTTGAAGCACTTGAGGCTAAAACAAGCGACCGGGCGACCGTTGACGGTCAGTCAGGTTGCGGTTGCCCGATTGCCCGTTTGCCCCCTTGCCCGTTTTGCCCGTTTACCAGTTTGCCAGCAAAATGAGCAACTCCGTCTGTGGCCCTCGGTCATGTTGTTGCACGGGGGGAGTCACAGACACAAAGCACTTAAGCATGGGTCACTCGTACAGTTTGAGCAGCAACAACAGCCAACAACAACCAACAACAACAACCACACCAAAGGCGACAGGCAACCAAAACGAGAAGAGCTTCAACAAGTGAAAATTGAAAGCAGTCGCAGTAGCTTTAACAATAAATAAATAAATAAATTCAAAAGTACTATAAAAATAAAATTTTAAGAGAACTTTAAAATAACAAATGCAACACAGTCTAAAAATTATAAAATTTAGTTGACAAATCATATTTATCTAATAAAACATCATATATTTATTTTTAGAATTTTAGAATTCAATAAATTCAATACTTTATTAACTGTAAAAACGTTAGCTGCCATAATAAATATAAGCTAAATATCTAAAGTAGAAATATAAAGATATAAAACACTGTAAATGAACATGATAACATAATTGCTAATTAATTAATACAAATTTTTGAATTAAAATTGCAAAACATTTTTGAATCGGAATTCCCTCTTTCATTAATATGCATGTTTAGGTCAAGTTTAAAAATAAAATATGCGCAACAGAAATAAATTTAGCAATGCTACAAAGAAATGGCAAAAGTAACTAAAATAAAATTATAAAATTTGTTTAGAAGCTATATGGGACTGTTTGTTTATTTGTTATATAAGGGTTGAAAGCCCACAAAACCCGAAGATATAATTAATAAATACAAGCTTAAATCAAAAATTTTTATTTTAAATTTATAATTATATTTTTCTGTGCATCTTTCTACTTTTGAAACATTTTCATTGATCGCTTACAAGAAACACATTGTATCTTAATCTTTCGATTAATCACTTACTAGATCAGAATGTTTACTTTTTCATGAAACCATTTCTTACTACACTCCACTCTTTTATTCTTTAACAGAATTAAGCGGATCTAATCAAAGTGCAGTTGGCATTTGATAAGTCATAAAAAACTAAAGCAGATATTATGAATATAATCAATGAGTCTAAACAGCCCTCAATAGGTTCACATAGTCTAACCTCTACATATATTTAATCAATATTCATTATTCAATTGCTACTAAGTAAGAAATATTCAGTTCATTCGTGGCACTTGCACATTTAAAAAAAAAGCAAACAGAAACCAGTCGCAATCTTCCACTTTTAAGTCAAGTGCTTGAAGGCAATGGTAAAACTTTCATATGGAACAAGGAGAACCCTTCGAAAGAAGCGGCTTTAAAGGAATGAGAAATATCGGGTGGGGAGAGGGGAGATATTAGAGGAAATTGGCAGCCGTCAGGCAGGCAACCGTTGTGGCAAGCTTAACTGAAGGCAGCAGCTGTTGCTGTTGTTGATGTTGTTGCTGTTGCAGTTGCTGCTGTTGGCAATTGATGTCGCGGGCGCCAAAATCGACACACTTGTCCCTCTGCTGGAGTTGTGTGTGTATATATATATATATATGTGTGTGTGTGTTTGTGTGTGTTTGTGGCAGTCAGCAGTTGGCAGTTGGCAATCGGCGCCGCTCAAGTACAGGTTAAATGGATCACGACTGCACGGATTTGATGTCCGTCTGTCGCCAGCATCTGTCCGGCTCTCGACTCTCGACTCTCTGTCTGGGTGCCCATAAAATACGCGACATGCAAACGTTTTTGATGCAATGACTCGATCCGCCTGGCTCTCTCTCTACTTGGCCTGGCCGGGACCATGCTCAGGTCTCAGTCTCAGTCGCAGTCTCAGCATTGGTATTGGTAACAAAATTAGGAAATTGTGTACAACTGTTAACTGACAAGGCAAAGTGTTCCAGACAGTTGAGTTGACTTGATGGCGACTGCCTCGTCTGCTCCTCGGATCTTTGGTTAAACTAAAGCTAAGCTAAGCTGATTTTTATGCCAATACCCGGTACACTTAACGAGTCTCATTAAGCTTTTGCCAACCATAAAAACTCAACAGTTGGCCATTTTGTTTAACTGACTTTCAATTGCCTTTACAATTGCAGCAAGCACTTCGCACGCCACCAGCAGCGGCAGCAATCACTACAACAACAGCAACAACAACAACAAATCCGCCACCAAAGCAGCCGCCAGCAGCAAAACCTACAGCAGCAGCAACAGCAATAATAGTAACTACAGTAATGGCAAGCATTCGGGAGCATTCTCATCCTCTGTCTCTGGTTATGCAACTGGCGGTGCTCCCACGTTGGGCCCCTTTGGGCGGCACCAACAACAACAACAACAGCAACAACAACAGCAGCAGCAACAGCTGTACGCTTCCGGTGTCTCGAAGCTGCCATTTTCGCCATTCTTTGCCGCATCGCCATTCTTTTTTACCTATCGACGGATTAGCAAGCAGGAAGACAACAACAACAGCTGCAGCTACAACAATGGCAGCAGCAGCAGCACCAGCAACAGCACCAGCAACAGTGCCACCAGCAATGCTCTAATGCAGGACTATGATCGCAAGTTCAGCTTGTTGAGTCTCTTCAAGAATCCCTACAAGTTCACGGATGCACAAACGCCTCGAAAATGCTCCACGTCCAACAGCAGCAGCAGCAGCGGCAGCAACAACAACAAGGCAGCCGTCGTAGGAGCAACAGCTGCTGCTGCTGCTGTCTGTTCGCCCAGCTGGAAGAGCTATACGGGTGCTGGATCTCCGCATGCGGCACTGAATCCTGCCTTTGGTGGCATGGCTCTGGGTGGCGGCAGCACGCGCAAGGACAGCAGCAGCTTTAGTGGCATCAACTTTGGCGGCAGCGGTGGGGGCAGCGGCACCACATTCAGTCGCGACACCGCTTCCAATGGCGGCTACAATGATCTCTCCAAGAACCGCAAGGTACACAAATGCGACACCGAAGGCTGCGACAAGGTCTACACCAAAAGTTCGCATCTCAAGGCGCACAAGCGCACGCATACAGGTGAGGATAGTAAATGACTAATCTATTTATACACTAGTATTTTATTTTAAATATTTTAAAGTATTTTAAATAGATAACATTCTTGTTCCTTTTATGACAAACTTATTTATTGAATACATATAAATGGATGGTGGAAAAGGTTATTATTAATCTATTTATTGTGTGCCTCAAGAAAATAAGTGTTTGTGAACAGACAATATATTAAAAGAAAGTATATAATGAATGGAATATTATAAATTTTAGTTGAATCATATTTTAGTATATAATAAAAGGAATATTATAAATTTAAATTTAACCATATTTTAGTATTTTGGGCAAACAAAAATCAAATTAACTAATAAGAGATCTTAATATTTAAGTATTTGTTAGTATATAATAAAAGGAATATTATAAATTTTAGTTAAACCATATTTTAGTATATTTATTTATTTATTTATGCACGACTAAAAGCAGTCGGCAAACAAAAAATTACCAAGTATAAAAATTAAGTTATAGATTAAAAATAAATAAATAGATTAATAATAAAAGGAATATTTTAAATTTTAGTTTAATCATATTTAAGTATATAATAATAAGAGGAATATTATAATATAAATTTTAGTTGAACCATATTCTAGTATTTTGGGCAAACAAAAATCAAATTAACTAATTAGAGGTCTTAATACTTAAGAATATGTGCATGTGAGAATCTTAATTTATTTTAAAGAAAATTTATATATTTTCAGATTTTCTTTTTTTTTTAGTTATTTATTACATTTGAATATTTCTAATGCTTGAAAATATACTTTAAGCATTTTACAGTAGTCACATCCAAAATAAAAAATTTTAATATAAATTAATAATTTGGTGTATTTTATTAAACTTAACTTTTAATATTACTTTCTTTAATAAAGATTACAATTATAATAATTATATTATATAATAAGATTATTATGTTTACATTCTAAATTCAAATATTTATATTTTTGTTGCATAAAGGGATTCTTAAGATTCTTTTCAAATAAAATAAGATAATAAAATCTTCAATCTTCAATTATTTATTCGAATTGCAGGTGAGAAGCCGTATGTGTGCACCTGGGAGGGCTGTATCTGGCGCTTTGCGCGCTCTGACGAGCTGACCCGACACTACAGGAAGCACACGGGAGTGAAACCGTTTCGCTGTCAGCTGTGCACCCGAAGCTTCAGTCGCTCCGATCATCTGTCGCTCCACATGCGACGACATTGAGAGCCAACGGCCATATGGAAATACTCACTATAGCCCAGATGCCACATAGCATACATAGGAAAAAAATATGCCCCAATGAGGCCGCTGATGTCATGTCACAAATTGTTCGACGTTTCTCCTTATTATTTATAAAAAAATATCTGTTTCATACATCATCATATCGTATATTCGTATAACGTTCAGTTTTTATGTCGTAATGCCTAAGTAGCTCAATTTAGAACTATAAACGGACTCAAAGCCCAAATTAGATGTAAGATTTTTAGCCTGTAATCGAAACGAAAAGAATTTGTAAAAATCTTTTTGTATCTGAACAGACGTTGCCTTCAAGAAGCCAAGTTAACAAGCGGTACTATGAGTATAATGACAAATTAATACTATTACAATCTAAAGACAAACATACAACAATTGATATTGATATGGATCGTATATATATATACAGAGTTATATATATATATTTGTATTGGTGCTAGCAACTTGTGTGTACATACTAAACGAGATACGTTTTACATATCCATTAGCCAGTAATAAGGTTTAACTAATTTTAGCTCAAATTTTTTATATATATTGGATATTAAGTAGAAAATTTTATACAAATCATACAAAATATTATACAAAACAAAAACCAATATGAATGCAAAACAAAACATAGACAAGTAGAAGGATAAACAGACAAACACAAGAGGCAGCTGAAGCCAAGCAATATTTATAAAAATGACAATAATCTATATTAAATTCTCATATAATTACTTATACTATAGATACATTTGTACCATACGATATGGCAGTTGTCTTTTAACAGTTTGAAAAAGTTGCATACTTTACAAAATAAATACATTTCGAAAAATGTGACAAAAGTTTAGAAAGTTAACATTCCACAAAAACAATACAATTTCATATTTATATATCTATAACTTAGAAGAATTGAAAATTAAAATTTACGTTTATTATCTATGATTTATCGCAGTTTAAGTTGATCAATCTTTAAATGCTCACATTTTTTAATGGATTTCTTTGCGATTCTTTAACTTTACTTTATCTATTTAATTTTTTAACGTTAACGCGTTAATTATTTCCATTAAAATTTTTTTATCTAAAGAGTTTTTAATGTATACCAGTTGCTGATATCATTTAATTATATAGCCAAAAGTAACTTCTCCTAATTGATTTTTACTGCAATCACAGATCACAGAGTCGATAAATTCTTACTGCAGCACTGGAAGATCTGCAACTGCCACATAGATATAAAGATTTAAAGAATCCACAGAGACAGAAATTTAACTGCAAGCATAAAAAGCAAAATAAAGATAAAGAGAACAAAGTGTATTATTTTTTGTACGCCAATACCTTATACATACATAGACATCTATTTTTTTGCTGAAAATAAAAATAAAAATAAACTTTTTGTACCATACACGTACTTGCAACATCCATGCTGTGATGGGATGGGAAGGGGGGCTTTAGCAAACAAACATATTTACTCGTAGCTGAACCTGAACAATAAACGGCAGCAGCAGTGGCAACCGCTGTGGCAGCAACGGTCGCTCATTAAGCCACACAACAGAGGCTGGGGCCAAATCCGTAGTGGATTTTCATTTAAATGAAAAATCAATTGAGCGCACAATGGCTACCAAGTGGCCTGTCCCTGTCCACTCCAATGGCCACTGGCCACTGGCCACTGGCTTAGCCAAAGATGTGTGGCAAGTTGTCAACAAGCAGCAGCAGCAGCCGCAACTGCCGCGGCCTTTGTGTGTGTCTCTGGCCCGGCACGGCCCCATAGATCGGGGTCCAGCTTGGGCTCTGTCTCTGCCTCTGCCTCTGTCTCTGACTCTGGCTGTGGCACGCACCCGCCAATTGTCCAGGGGGCAGCATTGTCGTTGTTTGTCGTCGGCTGTGCGCGCGTTGTTTGCAATAATAAAGATGACAAATTTCTCGTCATTTGTAATTTCAATGCGAGGCCTTGGATTGGCCTTTTTGCTAATACGCGCAACTGGTTACCACTAGACTTGGAGCTAGAGCTGAAGCTGGAGCTGCAGCTGAAAGTCCTCTTTCTTCTCTGATGACACCTGCAGCGGAAATCAGTGCATGAATAACGTTTTGGTCATTAAGGTAAAATTGTGAAATATTACGTATACGCAGCGGCAATTTATTGGTAAATTAATAACAAGCACAGCCGACAGACAGTAGCTGTTGCTGTTGCTGCCGCCGTTGTCGATGAGGCCGACACGTTTAGCATAAAGGTTAGACATATATAACATACCGGTTTTTTGGGTTAATTAATATGAATATATAGACCCAATGTATATACTACGGGTATACAAATATATATAAATGTATGTTCAGGTCAACTCGATGCGAGGTTGACGCCAGGTTTAATGACCCGCAGCATGCAAATGAGTAAAAGTAAATAACTCAGCATCACATAACACTGACTGCAATAATTCTGCAGACAAGTCCTCTCCAAATTGCTTAACATAAGAAAAATGTATTTGTTTTTCACTTCTTATATAATATATCTATTATAATTATATCTTTTTAACAACTTTTTCTTAACTACTAGTTGTATTTCTTACTTTATTTGTCAATTAACAAATTTATCAGATAATAAATAATAATAAATTTACGATTACCAATAAATAGCCAGTTATTATGAACCTGTTCGTATCGTCGAATTGCTTAAATAATAATTTGATTTATGAAATCAATTAAATTTTCACTTTTACAAATACGAGTAGTTTTTATAGAATATATGCAACAGCTTAAATGGGCCATCAAAATATTATCTGTATAGTATAACGGTGTGTACCATAATTTTATGGCTTTTTAAGTTTGCAGTAGTAACATCAGAACTATATAAAAAAAAACTGAGGCGTCAAGCTGAACAAAAGCAATAAATATTTTTTTTATGTTGTAATTAATGAACATAAAATTGGGAAAAAAAATTAAGAGAAATAAGAAACAAAATTAAATCAACTCTAAAACCAAATATATTTAAGAGCCATGCATCAAAAGTACCCTTGACATGCATCTGAGAGTAGAGTAGAGAGAAGCACAAAGATACACGGCTACAGATACATAGATACAGATACATAGAGCTCATTAAAAAGCAATAAAGTTGCTGTTGCTTTTGCTGTTGCTGTTGCTGCCATGCCACAGCGAACGTGTCCATCAATGAGAGCCTGCCACATGGAGCTGATCCGCAATTGAATGCGAATTCGGGATTCGAGGCTGTCCATCAGCCAAAACGCTCCAATAACCAAATCGCCTGTTGAGCGAGGCTGCTGGGCAAAGGGGGGAAGGCAGAGGGTAGGCAGGTGAGGAGACTGCAGAACAGACTGCAGTTTGCAGCTCTTGAGTGTCTGTGTGTCTGTGTGTGTGTGTGTCTAGGCAAGCAGTTGGCCATTTTTAATTTATTGTTATGCCTTTTTAGCTGGCTTTTGGTGGCTGCTGTTGCTGTTGCTGCTGCTGCTGCTGGTCGGCAGGTCATGTGCAATTTATGAAACTGTGCGGCATTTGCGGCCTGATTTTTGAGACACATTTGGACGGTTGTCGCAACGCCGGCAACAGCGGCAACAGCGGCAACTGCGGGTCTCTCTTCCTCTGTTGCCCTCTCTTCCTCAGCTTCTGTTGTTGTTGGCTTCTTGTTGCTTCTGTCCGTTTGATTTGTGATCGATTGTGTGTCGTTACTTTGCGACATGGGGCATGAAATCTTTGACACCTAACGGTAACTGCCAGCCAGATCAGAGAGTCACACAGTCACAGAGTCACAGAGTCACAGAGTCACACAGTCACAATTGCGCCCCCGTCGCCCAGTTAGCCTTTTAGCTTCTGCATTAAATTGGAACAGCCAACAGTCGGAGTCGGTATGCTGCCACAGTTTGTGGCATTGTGGCATTGCGGTTGCCCCCAAGTTAGCATCGCAGCTTGAGAGCCTTCGAGAGTTGTCAGCGCGTTGCCAAAGTGTTGGCAGTTTTGCCATTTATTTTACAGGTGAGTGAGCATAATGGACAGTTGGCCGTCATTTGATGTAGGCCTTTGCAACATGCTGTGCGCGCTTTGGCTCAATTAAAAATGGTCTGGGCCACGTTTGCCTGCCTGCCAGCCAGCCAGCCTGCCTCATTTGACAATTGCCAATTGCCTAATAGAGGCAAATGGCCAATAGCCAATAGCCAATGTACACTGTACAACGGTCTGCAGCTAGTCACCGTTTTGTTCGCTCTCTCCAGCTCTCTATGCTTCTCTCTGGCTAGCTCCTTTAATTTTGTTAGCAAAAATGCTTAAATTAAAATTCCCATCACACCATAAAACCCATAAATCATCTTTTATCTAAGCGAGTCTATCGGCGCATGCGCGCGCGCCAACATTCAACTGGCAACAACAGCAATATCAGGAAAAAGTTGCACACACACTTCACTCTTAATGTGTGTGTGTGTGTGTGTGTGTGTGTGTGTGGAAAATGATGCTGTCTGTTTTGCAGCGACTGCGAACTGGGAACTGGGGACTCTAAACCTGCTTGGTTGCCTTAATGAGAATTTAATATTTTTCAATAAAAATTTGTAAAAGGCGCGTTAGCTTGTTGCAAGGCTCTCAGTCGACCCGACTCCTAGAGAAGATGCAACCAAGACCATGCCACAGACTCGGTGTGTCTGTATTTGTATTATGGCTATTAACGCACTTTTATTTCGACCTACAGGCAACTCTTTGCTTCGTGGTCAAGTCATTGCTTTGGATCTCCAGTGGCGTCTTAGGAGGGGGCCAATTGATATAACTCTAAACGCAATTGAAGCTTAAACGAATTCTAGATATATATACTTTTTTTTAGGAATAAATTTGTAATTTAATTTTATTTTCAACTGAATTTCAAAGTCGTAAAGATAAGCAGCATAATCGAGTAACAATTACTGACGTCAGAATTTTGGCGAATCAACTTATTTTATAAGCGTATGTCGATAATCTTTGCATATGCATACAAATGAGGGCTCATTATGTGCTGAGGCAACTGATTACTTTATAAGCAATATATGCATACATATATTCATCGAAAAAATCAAATGGTAAAATTAAATACACTCATCTTTGTATTTTATTGAAGTGTGAATATAGTAAAACCAATGTAAAAATATTTACTTAACTTGCATTTTCCAAACGTTAAACAAAATGTTAATACTAAAGTTTTAAATTTTTTTTTTTTTTTTGAGTGTATAAGAAACAACTGAGCTTAGAGCTTATAATAAAATTCGAAATATACGAATTATGGTTCCCATTGCAGATTGTTGATAAATATTATGAATCATTATTGAAGTCGTTGGATTTTAAAATAAAATTATAATGGAATTTAAAAAGAATGACGAGTGATGAATGAATTCTAAAGAAAATAAGAGTGAGCGAGACAAAATAGTACACTGTGAAATTCAGAGAGAGAGAGAGAGAGACAGAGAGAGAGAGAGAGGGATATAGAGAAAATTAAGTAAGAAATTAAGAGTGACAATGGATAAGATCGAAAGAAGTAGAGAAAGATAAACGAATCAGAAGAGAGAGTGAGCAAGAGAAAATAGTACACTATAAAATTTAGAGAGAGACAGAGAGAGAGACAGAGAGAGAGAGAGAAAGAGGGACAGAGAGAAAATTAAGTAAGAAATTAAGAGAGACAATGGATAAGATCGAAAAAAGTAGAAAAGGATTAACGAATCAGAAGAGAGGGTAAATGCGGGAGAGAGGGGCAAAGAGAAAGAGTGAGAAATAGAAAGGGAACAAGGTGAGAGAGAGGTAGAAACAGAGAGAGAGGTAGTGAAAGAGAGATAGCGATGCAGAGAGATAGAGAAAGGATACATAAACATTTCAATCTTTGAGTTGGGCCCCCCTCTAATAATTGGTCATTAGAGTTGACAATGTCACTGCGTGTGCGGACTACTCAAAACTGTTTATCTCTGTTGTTGTAGCTGTTGTTGTTGTTATTGCTGTTGTAGTTGCAGTTGTTATTGTTATTGGTTAGGCATGTTGCTTGTGGCTTGTTGGCCCTGCCCCTGACAAAACAAAAGAGCAACTGTTGCATACAAAATTGGCAGAAGTTCAACATAAACAGAGGCAGCGAACTGAAGGCTAAAGAGGAGTTCAAGACTTGGACATGAGGTTGGAGCTGGAGCCAAGTGTCGCCAATGTCTAGTGTTGTCTAGGCTTTAGTTGTTGTTCTCATTGCTGTTGTTATTGTCAGTGTTGTTGCTGCTCGTCTTCTTGGGCTCGGTTCGGTTCGCGTCGCTGGCGGCGCGTGCAGACAGCTGAGCCTGTTTTAATATGCCAACAATGACAATCAAATGTCACCTCTGGTGCGCCATGTCTAGACGCAACAGCAACAACGAGAACAGCTGCAATAGTTGCAGTTGCAGTTGCAGTTGCAAGCCAAAAGAAATTGCATGCAAGTGAGTGCTGATTGCAGCAGCAACAACCAGCAGCAACATATAAATATGTCATTTGGCTCATTATAAAGATAGCAAACAGCGCTGACCAGAACTGAGAGATTGCAGGAGCCACTGCAACTGCAACGGCAACAGCAACCGCTGCTGCTGTTGCTGCTGCGCCCCCAGAGCGGCAGCAGCGCAACAGCAACTACAACAGCAACAGCAACTGCAATGGCGTCACATTTAAACGTTTAATGATAATTTATGAATGTTGTTGTTTTTTATTGCAACAACAATGCCGTAAACCAATAAATCTTAAGGATCACATAAATCTTGACGCTAACTGCGCAGTCGCAGTCGCTGTTGCAGTCGCTGTTGCCGGCGCTGTTGCGCGACGTCAGCGTTGCAACGTGCCACAATAATTTGGGCTTTTGATTCTGTTGCCCCAACTCTGGGGCACACTTGATCAAACGGCGGGAGTTGCTCTATTGACAGCTGCAAAACCTTGATGCCAGAATGATGGCTTTGCGTGGTGCTTGCTGGTGATTGCTGGTGCGTGGTGGTGCGTGGTGTTGCTGCTGTTGCTGTTGTTGTTGCTGTTGCTGCCAACTTGCGACTCCTGTGGTGCCAGAGTGAATGTGTTAATAGGCCAGCTTATTGACTTTAAGCCAACTTGACTTATTGGCTTTTTAGAAAGGCTCGCATAGGCTAATTTTTTTGTTGTTGCTGCTGCTGCTGTTGTTGCTGTTTGTTAATTTAATTTTTGCTTTTCATGCTTCGTTAACATATTTTGCTTATAAGGATTTCCCGCTGCAGAGCAAAAAGAAATCACAAGCTGATCAGTGGAAACATGCCGCCGTTGCCAGGTTGCACAGGTTGCACGGATTGCACAGGTTGCAGCAGCAACAGCAGCAGCAGCAACAGCAGCAGCTACAGCAGCAGCGGCGGCGGCTTCATTGTTGCAGGTGCATGTTGCCGCAACAATGCCATAAATTGTGAAATTGGTTTTTTTCTTCCTCTTCTTTTCTTTTTTTGCTCAGCAACCTCCCCCTCCGGAGCAACATATCGTTGCCTTGGCTAATTCTTTTTGTAGTGCAAAACGGCAGCAGCAACAACACAAACAAAAAAAAATAATAATAAAGAAAAAAAAACTTAGAACGAGTTTTGGCATTTACGACTCACTCACTGCTGCTGCTGCTGCTGTTGTTGTTGTTGCTGCTGCTGCTCTGCTGCGACTGATCTGTGGATGCAGTGCAGGCAGCAACAACAACAAACAGCTAACAACCAACAGGCAACAGCTAAGAGCCAAGAGCTAAAAGCCAACAGTCAACGGTAGCCAGCGGGCAGTGTGCCGTCTTGTTGTTGTTGCTTTTGTTGTTGCTGTTGCTGTTGTTGCTGTAGCTTGCCGCATTATGTTGCTGCTTAATTGGTTATAAATTAATTAAACGTCGATTAATAATCCGGCTTCTTGTCAGTTAAACGCCGCCAACGCTGTTGCTGCCATATCTTAGGTACTGGGAACAAGAACACATGAACAACAACAGCAACAACAACAACAACATGCTTAAGTTACTGACCAAGAAGTCTGGGCCTGAGCTTCAGCTTTAGCCACTTGATGAGTTGGCAATAATGAACTTGTTGTTGTCGCTGCTGCTGTTGTTACTGTTGTCCATGGCTTGAACTTTTCCCTCGAAGCCAAAGCAACAGCAACAACAACAACAACAGCAACAACAGCAACAACAGCAACAACAGCTCATTAATAGCCCAGCCATTCCGGGCTGGACCGGAGTATCAATAGCCATAAGGGCGTTTAGGGTTAGCAGCGATCTCAGCTGCTTCTCAACGTTGTTGTTGTTGTTCTTTTGCACTGCTGCTGCTGACTGAAAAGTTAATGGCATGTGCAACGGAAAAAACAATTATTTAATAATTATAAAATATAAATTTAATTTGTGAAGAACTAAACTGCTTATTAAAGCGGATAAGAATCCTATATAACAATATAAAAATTACAAACTAAAAATATATTGGGAAACAAATAGTATTAAATATTAAATTTATATTCTTGTTTGCTTTAAATCGACAGCCTCATAGAATTATAGAAATCAAAGAATCAAAACGAAACCAACGGTTTAGTTTCGGTATGCTCCGAAACAACAATTTCAATTTACAAGTCAAAATATTTCTTAATTTTGACATGATTTTTTATAAGAAAATGAAAGTCCACAGAATCATGTTTAAAGTGTTGTTTTATACTAATTACGACATAAGGAGTTGATTAAAAGTGAAAACTTGAGATTTAAAATTTTGAATTTTCGAAATTTCAAAGGGGGGACCCTTAGCATCAAAATCGAATCTTGGTCGAAAATAATAAAATTTTCTAAATAAACAAAATTTGAATGCAGATTGAATTAAAATGCCAAAACATGATCAAAATGACATTCCGCTTAAAAATCGGTTCAGTTTTTATCAAGCTATGACAGTTTGAAGTTGGTCATACTTCGGGGTTAGTCACTTTACAAGTCCAAATTTTTGTTCATTTCCACATGATTTTTTACAAAAAAATGAAAGGTCTCAGAATCAAGTTTAAAGTGTTGTTTTATACTAATTACGATCTAAGGAGTTCATTAAAAGTGAAAACTTGAGATTTAAAATTTTGAATTTTCGAAATTTCAAAGGGGGGACCCTTAGCATCGAAATCGAATCTTGGTCGAAAATAATAAAATTTTCTAAATAAACAAAATTTGAATGCAGATTGAATTAAAATGCCAAATCATGATCAAAATGACATTCCGCTTAAAAATCGGTTCAGTTTTGATCAAGTTATGACAGTTGGAAGTTGGTCAGACTTCGGACTTAGCCACTTTACAAGTCAAAATTTTTGTTCAATTTCACATGATTTTTTACAAAAAAACGAAAGGTCTCAGAATCAAGTTTAAAGTGTTGTTTTATACTAATTACGATCTAAGGAGTTCATTAAAAGTGAAAACTTGAGATTTAAAATTTTGAATTTTCGAAATTTCAAAGGGGGGACCCTTAGCATCGAAATCGAATCTTGGTCGAAAATAATAAAATTTTCTAAATAAACAAAATTTGAATGCAGATTGAATTAAAATGCCAAATCATGATCAAAATGACATTCCGCTTAAAAATCGGTTCAGTTTTGATCAAGTTATGACAGTTTGAAGTTGGTCAGACTTCGGGGTTAGTCACTTTACAAGTCAAAATTTTTGTTCAATTTCACATGATTTTTTACAAAAAAATGAAAGGTCTCAGAATCAAGTTTAAAGTGTTGTTTTATACTAATTACGATATAAGGAGTTGATTAAAAGTGAAAACTTGAGATTTAAAATTTTGAATTTTCGAAATTTCAAAGGGGGGACCCTTAGCATCGAAATCGAATCTTGGTCGAAAATAATAAAATTTTCTAAATAAACAAAATTTGAATGCAGATTGAATTAAAATGCCAAATCATGATCAAAATGACATTCCGCTTAAAAATCGGTTCAGTTTTGATCAAGTTATGACAGTTTGAAGTTGGTCAGACTTCGGGGTTAGTCACTTTACAAGTCAAAATTTTTGTTCATTTCCACATGATTTTTTACAAAAAAATGAAAGGTCTCAGAATCAAGTTTAAAGTGTTGTTTTATACTAATTACGATATAAGGAGTTCATTAAAAGTGAAAACTTGAGATTTAAAATTTTGAATTTTCGAAATTTCAAAGGGGGGACCCTTAGCATCGAAATCGAATCTTGGTCGAAAATAATAAAATTTTCTAAATAAACAAAATTTGAATGCAGATTGAATTAAAATGCCAAATCATGATCAAAATGACATTCCGCTTAAAAATCGGTTCAGTTTTGATCAAGTTATGACAGTTTGAAGTTGGTCAGACTTCGGGGTTAGTCACTTTACAAGTCCAAATTTTTGTTCATTTCCACATGATTTTTTACAAAAAAATGAAACGTCTCAGAATCAAGTTTAAAGTGTTGTTTTATACTAATAACGATATAAGGAGTTCATTAAAAGTGAAAACTTGAGATTTAAAATTTTGAATTTTCGAAATTTCAAAGGGGGGACCCTTAGCATCGAAATTGAATCTTGGTCGAAAATAATATAATTTTCTAAATAAACAAAATTTGAATGCAGATTGAATTAAAATGCCAAATCATGATCAAAATGACATTCCGCTTAAAAATCGGTTCAGTTTTGATCAAGTTATGACAGTTTGAAGTTGGTCAGACTTCGGGGTTAGTCACTTTACAAGTCCAAATTTTTGTTCATTTCCACATGATTTTTTACATAAAAATGAAAGGTCCCAGAATCAAGTTTAAAGTGTTGTTTTATACTAATTACGATATAGGGAGTTCATTAAAAGTGAAAACTTGAGATTTAAAATTTTGAATTTTCGAAATTTCAAAGGGGGGACCCTTAGCATCGAAATCGAATCTTGGTCGAAAATAATAAAATTTTCTAAATAAACAAAATTTGAATGCAGATTGAATTAAAATGCCAAATCATGATCAAAATGACATTCCGCTTAAAAATCGGTTCAGTTTTGATCAAGTTATGACAGTTTGAAGTTGGTCAGACTTCGGGGTTAGTCACTTTACAAGTCCAAATTTTTGTTCATTTCCACATGATTTTTTACAAAAAAATGAAAGGTCTCAGTATCAAGTTTAAAGTGTTAAAAATAACAAAATTTTCTAAAGGCCAAAAATTTAAATGCAGTTTGAATTAAGAGACCGAATCATGATCAAAATGGCATTCCGATTGAAAATCGGTTGGGTTTTAAAAAAGTTATGACATTTGGAAGTTTGTCAACTCTTTGACCTAGCAACTTTAGCACAACCGTACCGGTACAAGCGTTTCAGTTTTCGGTTTTTGAAAGAGAACTAATTTCAGTTATGGTTTTAGTTCCAGTGCTACAAATGAAACGGTTAGTTCGGTTAACCGTTTCGATACCGTTTGCTGTGTTATTCCCTGATAGAAATAAGTCTTAACATTATTAGTTGTAATATCAGATAATATCTACTTTTAAAAGTGGGTCACGGATCAGTTGGCACTTTGGATAATGCCTGGCATCAATTGAAAACTAATAATTACTGGCATAAATTTGCGGCATGAACAATATTTGTCAGCATTTGTAAATTATTCATAACTTGCAATGGCACTCACATATGGCATCCGTAAATTATTCATAATATCTAACCATAATTCAATCATTTGTGGCTGCCAATGTGGTTAGGCTTATCGATTTTTCATCTAATATTCAAGGAATATCATTATAAAATCTGACTTCAGTGTGATTTGCATATTAATCGGAAGCAATTTAATCTAGTCGATTGCAAATTTATCCCTGCTTATATCAGAAATATATTAAAGATATATATATTTAATTTGGAGTATTCTTTTTAATTTAAAGTGATTTCATTCAAAAGATTTTATTGGATTATCGTGAGAACTGTAAGTTTAGAAATTGTATAGCTTTTCTTTCTCATCTTCGCGAAGACTTTTTTCATTTCATAACAATTTAATAACTAGATGGATTTCATACTTGTAAGACATGATGAAAGTTTCTCTTATGCCAAAGTGAGTGACAATCTATGGTCTGTAATAATAGTAATAGATTCTTGTTAGTAATAGAACTGCTGTCATAATAGGGCATAGCAAAAGTGCTTGATAATTCCTAAGATGATACGCATATTAGTTGAGGAAGTAGCCAACAATGAGGCAGAGAAGAAGTGAAGCATTCTTTGAGCTCTTTTCACTGTTTGCCCCATTCTCAAGCATTGGGGAACAGCTGATGCTGTTGTTGTTGCTGATGTTGGGGCGAGTGCTCTTTAATCTGACAGTTATTTGATGTGATTGCTGTTCTTCTTGTTGCTGCTGCTGCAAAGAGACAAAGAGAGAGATAGAGAGAGAGAGAGGGAGAGAGAGCGAGTGAGTGAGCTGGAGTTAGTTGTGCTGTTGTTGTTCTTGTTGTTGTAGTTTATTTCAACACTTTGCGCCGCATATCCACTCGAGGCGACATCCAAGTGATGCCTTTTGTTGATCGAGTGCTTGCTACGCACTCCACGCACTTCACCAAACTCGCAGCAGCAGCAACAACAACAACAATATCAACAACAACAACAACAATGAAATGCTACATATTCCACGCTACTTTAACGCGCACGAATCGAACGTTGAAATACGAAATACGAGTACTCATAACTTATGATAAGTTTTTGGGCAGTGGCGATTAAATCACGGTTCCGACCCGGCCCCATCGAGCAGCCCAAACAAGGCCAAAACAGAAGAGACTCAATGGCAGCCCCGATTTGCTGTGTAGGCAGTGTTGTTAGTGTTGGTGTTGGTGCTCAAGTGATTGTTAACCCATAGACGGATCGCATAATGAACCCAGAAATCGCGACGCGCACTTTCTCACGTTATTGCGCCTGCGTCCAGGCAACATGGCCAAGACAAGTGCTCCAATCTCGCTAGCCTTCTCTGTCTCTCTCCCTCTTGGTCGCCCTCTCGCTCACTCACACATACGTAAATTAAACTAAAGGCTGTAAAACGTCAAAATATACGAGCGCACAGCGATTTAAACTGTCAACGCGATCGTAAACACTGTCAGAAACCGAGTCGGAGACCAAAACTGGAACTCCAACTTGACCAAAGTGCTGCCAGTTTGCCAGTTGTTAGTTGCTAGTTGCTAGTTGCAAGTTGCCTTCGTGCTACTTGCTGCACACAAAAATTTGCTTATGAGCCAGCAACAGCAACTATTGCTGCTGTTGGAGTTGCTGCTGCTGTTGCCGCTGCTGCAGCTGTCGTTGCTGCCGTTGCCGCTAATGCGACTCGTAAATCCTGGCTAGCAACCGCCTGGCATCGCCTCCTCTTGTTGCAACTTGCTGCTCAGCCTTTTTCACGGCGCCTGATGAATGTTGTGATGCGGTGTTCTGCGGCTGTTTGTTAGATTTACGCGCCACAATTAACGTTCTAATCATTGCAATTTGTAAGCCGCGTTGCAAGATAATCAGGCTACAAGTCTATTTCAATTGAAATGTAGCAGCTAAGCTCAACAGATGAACAAGATATTAAGTTAAGGATATTACTTAAATAGATCAAACATTCGTCACTCCCATATGTCAGATACTTACTTATTATTTGTTTTCAGAAAATATCGTTATTAAACTAACAGTTAAAATTAAATTAAAATTGATTAAAATTTAACTCAGAACATAAAAAGTTAATAATGTGCTATTTTGCTGAGATGGCTTTTTTAATATTTATTTGAACGTCATCATTATAATCTATATTATAAAAATTACATAATAATTATTAAAAGTTATTTCAATTTTTTTTTACCTTAAATATAATGATTATAATCTATAATTATAGTCAGATTTTCAAAAAATTACGAAAAATTTATTATTATTGTTGATGAAAATCCATAAAACTCGGAAGCTTTCAAATCAAGGTGGAAATGAAAAGATTTCTTTGAAAGGCCCATTAATTTTATGATCCCAGATAACTCTTTTCAATAACTCACGTAAATCCATCATTAATTAACTATTTATTCTAATTTTATTGAATAAAATATACAAACAAATGCCTTTAACTCATTTACAAAGTTCCATAAAGAAAACAACAAGTTGCCATAAAAGCTTAGCATAGACAACAACCCGACAGTGTGTTGCCATAAGAAAGCTTAGTCAAGACACTTTGCATACAAATTGCGGTTACTTGGTCAGTTGTATAGCAGCCTTTTCAACGCTCTTCCCTCTTGCTCCCACTCCTTTCAATAGAACTGCCTTCTCGACCAGAGTAGACAAACAAAGTTCACGTAGCTATTAATTTTTAAACTTTATTTCTTTCGCATTGTTGTTTAACTAATAAAACTAAACTAAGCGTAAATACTTGCAAGGAAATGGGCGACACATAGATGAAGATTTTTTTTTTTATTGTCGTCTAGAGCAATTGTCCTTGTTGTTTCTCTTAGTTCAGCCTTTTAACGGTTCACGCACAGTGTGTGTGGTAGTGTGGTGTATGTGTGTGTGCGAGTATTTGTGTGTGTGTGGAAGCTAAACTTTAAATTGTCCAATGTTACGTGCTTCGCATGCGGAGTTCATAAATCCAAGCGCTAAATGTAAACATCAACAGCTAAGAGAACTTGCGACTCGCCAGCCAACAACAACAGCGACAACAACAACAACAACAATAGCAACAATAAGCAAAAGTTGCAAAGTTCAAACTCAAACTAATGCAGCAGCAGCAAAACAAAAGGGAACTAAAGCCAACGAAATCGTTCTCGCTCTCTCTCTGTCTATCTCTCTCTCTCCTTCTCTCTCTTTCTATCAGACCGGCCACTTTCACCATTGTTCCTGTGCTTTTGTCGTTTTCAGCTTGTTGTTGTTTTTGTTGCGCTTAATGCACGATATTGCTCTTATATGTGTGTGTGTGTGTGTAGGTGTTGCTGCTACTGCGCTGCTGCTGCGCTGCTGCTGCTGTGAACCGAGCAGCCAACGCAAATAAAATAAACTTCATTTTGTTTTTGTTTGTCGTATAAGCAATGGCTTTAAGCTCTTTCCGGATGTCCTTACGCATGTGTCCAATGGTAATGACCTCAGCACTCACCTACACCCACACACACACAAACCACAATAGCTGACCTTCTTGGCTTTAAAAATGAACTGCATAAAAAATCACTCTTTGCACCAGTTTTAATCCTGGCGTTTTAAGTTTCCTGCCAGCTGCTAATGATGCAAAAATGCAGCACGAAAGTTTCACACACACACATCTGCAATGTGTGAATGAAATAATGCATTCGAAATGAAACAAAATAAAGTTTTGCTACATTTGGTAACCAAATTGGTACTTTAAAACCACTGAAAAATGAACGGAGTTTAGAGGTATAGTTTTAAATCTCTAAGATACTTTCGAAGCTGATTGAATAAAAAAAAAAACTACAGTCTAAGTATTCAAGTGTAGGGCCTACTTCTATTTTTAATCACTAAGCACAGTGTGAAATTATCTATTTATCTAATCATTTTAAAGTGCGTCAGTGAATCCCCTTTATATATATTTTTTTCTACATAAGTATGTCTTTTCTAGTTCACAGATAAACAAGTACTCGTCCACAAACAGAAGATAATCTTAAGTTTATATTCAATATCATTGTAACGGATATTGAATTGACTATCAATGTGTGAATGGACAGTCGCTCACAGCTTATTTCACCCACTGCATACTTAGTGCTTTAAATGGATATAACTTTTCAATGGAAAGAGTTAGATTAAAACTCAAGTAAAGATTTGACGACTAATAATATTAAATTATAAATATAATTCACGAAGTTCAAGGTACATTTTTAATTATTTTTACTATTCAGGTTTTTTTTTCATTGTCTACTTATAAATATAATAATTATCAATACATAATAAAATTAAAAATATTGGATTCGACGTTAACTTTCATTCATTTTACGTAAAATTGAAAGCTCAACTAGATAATAATAAACTTGGCTTTGTCAATTCTTAAATAAGTTATGAAGAAGGAACAAATCAAATTGAACAGATTCATTCAATTAAACCTATATAGACATTTATCCAAACGTTTGTCATAGCTTGAGCTTTATTTAAAGATCTATTTTTTGTGTATGTAGGCATATATTAAATGTTTATTAATCAATTGATGTTATCAATGATTTTATGATAGGTGTTGCCAATAAATAGTCAACAAATGCAAGTCACATTTAAGTGTATTATTCAATCGATATGGAATTATCCGCCATTGATTTAATTATTTATGGATTCATATTTCAGGTGAATAGACCACTTTAACCTGTCGTGACATTCAATTATTGGCCCTGAAACTTTCGAGCATGAGCTGAACAAATATGAAATAAAGAAATCGCTGCCTAATTTAGTTATTATTTACAACAAATACAGAAACATTACGACAAATTGGCATATAACAAACAAAGCGCAACTCAACGAATGTTGCATATTAACGAAATGCAAACAATGGAGGCAAATACAAACAAAACCTGCTGCTCGACTAGGAAATACCTGTGCCAAATTCAATGCACAATGAGAGAAACAAATATCACAATCTATATATCCGCCCGTATACATATATTTCCAATTGTGAATGCGGAGAGGAAACGGAAGGAGTTCTCATTGAAATTCGTGAATTGATACTCCCTATTTGGGTACGGGTATAATAAAAACAAAAACCTACAGACTTTTCTCAGGCACTTGTCGGGCGCATGAGTGAGTAAGATAGCTGATGCGTGACAAGGAAAACAAAAGGACACACGTGTAAATTTCGACACTTGATTTGGAGTGACGCTGTTGTCTCTTGTTTGTTGCTGTTGTTGTTGCTGTTTCTCTATTTGTATTGCGCAAATATAAATAACAAATATTAAACAAAGCAAAATGAAATTATTGGCAACAATTGTCTAAGGCTTATTGGCTTATTGACGAGGCCATCAGTAAGTTAGATAGCTGCGAGTAAATCTTATCTGTCCCACAGGAAATTCATTGGCTTTGGCTTATTCAATTAATTAATAAAAAGGTACCTTAGACAATTATCAATAGTCGCCCAATTGATTAAAATAAATCAAGTGCATGCATATAATAAAAAACAACAACACAAAAAAAGCAATAAAAATAGTTTGAATGAGTTTTAGGCAGCTGTCGCATCAGCTGTGTGTGTGCTGCGTTATCAAATGCAGCTGTTGAGCAACAACAATTGCGATGGCAACATGCAAATACCTGTTGTGTCAGTGTAAGCAACATGTGCCAGCAACATACTGAAATGTTGCCAGCAACATGCACGACGCGTGTCGTACGTTTGTCATTCGTGTGCCAACGAAGTTGCTAGCATGGGCGGCGGAGGTTGGTCGTCTGTCGCTATTGCTTCTGCTGCAGTCGCTGCTTCTGTTTCTGTTTCGGTTTCGGTTTCTGTTGCTGCTTCTTCAGTACGTTTTGGTTACTCGCACGGCAAACAACGCGGCGCGCTTGCGTCTCAACAGTTGCTGCCAACTTGGAAAGTGTTTGAAATTTCGTGGCCGATCGTCGCGCAGGTGTGAACGCTTTCAAAGTAATACAAAATGCGACAACAATTACAGTTAATCGCCCACTTCAGTTACCTCACAGCACTTCAGCTCACTCCAAAATACAATCATTTGCATATTCGAAACTGAAATAAATATAAATAACGCAAAACAGAAAAAAAAACCTGATTTCTACGCCGGCTGCACAGATAGATCGCATGGCACCGGGCGAGAGGCTCGTCCGACTGCATTCCTTCAGTCTCTCTTTACACTCTTTCGCATCACGTGTTTGCCCGCCCATCTTCACGCCCCGCTGTCGCTCACTCTCAATGCCAGCCGATGCAATGCAATCTGTGATCTGCCACAAAAATAAAACTCGCTCAATTCTGTTTTCATTTTCGTTTTCAATTTTATTAATTATTTACTTTGCGGCAATCGTTTTTCGTTTGTCGTTTCATTGCACTTGCTGTATCTTTAAGTGTTTTGTTTGTTTCGTTTGTCAATTGAACAGAGCAACAACTGATGATCATTGCAAATTCAATTTGTAATTACAAATGTTTACAAGTACTTCCTGATATTGGTATACAGCAAATTTGCAATTCAAATTTTTAAACAAATGACAATATTAGAAAATGTAATATGCAAAATCGAAAATCGAAATAAATGCAATATTCATCAGTTATGTTATGAAACTTATTCACAATAACTGACCCTGGTCAATAATAAAAATAACAATATTTGCTCGTATTTGTAAACAATTAATTGAAAATAAACAAAACCCATTTTCAAGACCCATTAAAAGATATTGCAAATGTGCGTTTGTTTATTTATGAACACTAAAAGTGCTTTAAAAGAGATAATATAAATAAATATCAACCACACACACACACACACACCCACACACCTGCAGCTATGCATCAGAATAGTAAAAACAAATGATAAAAAAAGAGCAGAAAAAATGATTTTGGCACAAAAACCGAAATGTAAAGCAAATTCACGTTATATTTCATTCGTTTTCTTCGTTTTGTGTTTTCATTTCTTCTGCTTCTTCTCACGCCTACACAATCTCACACAGCACGCTGCAGTCTAGGGTATTTTTTGAAGTAAAGCATATCAGCTATGATACGTAGTTTGACATTAAATGGGTTTATTGCAAAATACTCATTAAAAATACAAAACTCTGATTGATAAGCCTGATTGATAACTGATAATTGACCACTCAATACTATTAATTAATGATCAATGCATAGTAATCATTCTCTAAATTTATGAATCTTTAATGATCTAACGTCAACTCTAATTACTTTTTGCGCAGTACAAAACTCATTAATATTTGCATACTACATTAAGTACTTAATTACTAAAGAAAATGGGAAGTAACTATTAAAATGTAAAACAGTACTAGTATGAACTTTTAGTCATATAATTTATAATTTAATTATTTTTTGCATATTTTAAAATCATGTAATATTTTTACTATCAGAAATTTACTTGAATAATCTTAAAATAATTCTACACTTAAGATTAAATTCGAAATTCCAATATGAAGTATCCTTTCAACTGTTCATATCCGGGCAGTTCTAGGCAGGTACATTGATTAAAATATTCAACGTATGTAGGCAAAAATATAGAGAGCAATGTACTTTGAACCCATTCAGTCTGCAACAAATCAAAACAAATTCAAGTTTTCGATTGCTCTCGCTCATTTTGGCCAAGAGATCAACAACAACATATGTATAAAAGATCGCATACAAATTTCAATGGCGCTTTCGGCTTTCGTTTTTCTTTGACTATTTTTTGTATATTTTTAGAATTTGTAAACATTTTTATTTTTTGAAATTTTTGTTAATTGCGTTTTGAAATTGACGAAAGACTTAATTAACATTGAAATAAATATTAAAATTTATAAGATGACAAAAGTACGGTTGATAAATGCAGTTGGAAAAAATCAATTTATTTGACACTCAAAATACCCTTCATAAAAAATATTTAAAAATTTAAAGTACTTAAACTATTTTTGCAGTACCGTATTTTGTCTAGTTATTTCATAAGTACAGCCATTTATTTATTTATTATTAGTTTGTACTTTAGAATTCATGTGTAAACTAATATAGTTTTAGGTAGGGTATACAAGTGGTTGCACTCACAATTTGTTTTGCATTGTGGGCGTATAAATACCAATTAGTAATAGTTGCTATAATTTGTGCATTTGACTTGACTTATTAGTACTCGTACCATATTCTCCTATACTTCTACTTTATTCTGTTCTTTCATTCGCTTCAGTCGTATGACGTCGTTCGCGGGCAAAAGGAAGTGTAAATGACTCCAAGCAATTAGAAGGTAAAGGCGAAGAGTGTGCAAAGTGTGAACTGCAATATTGAAGCTGAAGTTAATAAACAAAACACAATAAACAAAAGCAAATTGCATATTGTGAATAGCAAAAGCAAAAAAATAAAAAAATGCATCGAAGCTGTTGGAACTGGAAGACGGCGACGACGCTGCTTGTAACGGGTAAGTGCAAAATATGGCCTGATTTCCAAGTGTAATGATATAAGGGTCTATTATACATATGTATGTACAATGTATGCATGTCTGGGTCTATGTCTGGGTCTGAGTCTGGCTGTCTCTCTCCCTTATCGCCAGCGATCGTGCCAGAGATGTCAGTTAGTTTAATTGACAGAAATGTAACTTCCGTCACATTGACACTGGAGAGAGCGAGAGAGTGAGTGAGTGAGAGAGAGAGAGAGAGAGCAAGATGAACTGATGCAATGTTATTCCCGAAATACCGAAAAGTTTAAATTTATGAAATGCCAATTTCACTTACGCCCAACTTTATTGCCCCTGACGCACATTTGCAACTTTGTGTTGCAGCTGCCAAAGCGATGAGCGCAAGAGAAAGAGATAGCGAAAGAGAGAGAGTGAGAGACAGAAAGTGTGAGAAAGAAAGACTGGGAGACTGGGAGACTGAGAGGCGCCAAGTCTCAGATTGCCTTTTAGCTCACAACTTGAGCACTATCCACTATTTGTTTGCCAGTTTGTTTATTTGTCTTCTTCTTGTTCGTTTTTATTCTACTCTTCTCCCTTTTAAATTGCTCTTGCCATCTTTTGCTGTTACATTTTTGTACTCGAATTTCACAATGAAAATGTGCATTGTGCCAAATAGCGCTCCTGATGGCGGTCGTAAGGTCAGAGGAATGCGGCCAGGAGGAGTTCACCAAGTGCGCCGAACCACTTGAAATGCTGCATTTAACGTCGGAATTTTCGATTGGTGCTGCCAAAAAGGATGAATTGGATAAACTTTGTCAGTAAGTTGTTGCACATAGCATAGAATTGAAACAACAGCATTAACGCCAACATCTTTGTTATCCATGTCTAATGCGAACTTACCTCTACCCCCCCAAACTTCTTACCTCTATTTGTTTTTCCCCCACCTGCAGTGAGCTGCGAAAGGGCGTGCGTTGCATTCAGAGCTATACACGTCGTTGCATGGATCTGCAGCAAAGGAACCAGTTTAATAAGCTCTACCATGGCACCAATCAGTTTATCAGGGATCTTTGCAACAAGGGTGAATTCCAGGAGGGTGAGCACAGCCACAAACTCAGCAATCTAACAGTCAGCAGATCTTAAGACATCTAAACATTTCACAGAGTATCTGAAGCACGCACCCTGCTCGGAAATGGCCAAAAAGGACTTTGAGGTTTGCGCCAATCGCTACAAGGAGACGATGGTCTTCCTGAAGCCCAACAAGAATCAGGAGAACCAGGAAAATGGAACACTCAATGAGAATATTAAAACAATTTGCTGGTGAGTTTTACTTTATTTCTCTTTATTTCTAACTCTCGCTCTTTATTTGTTTTTATAATGCCCAAACTCATTCGGCATTCACTTTACATAGGCTAATCTGATTTTTTAGTCACTGATAATCTTCTTGAAAAACCCGTTTGCGATGTCTGCAGCTCAATCTATAGTGGATTTTTAAAATTAAAATTAACTTAATTTTGTAAAACTTGTTTCAGTTTTAATTTCGTCTGAGAAATATGTATGCTCAACTAGTTGGCCTTGAATTCGGCTTGCAATTTATTCAGCAATTGATTTCTCTTATGATTGGCCTACATTTATTTAAATTTTAGTATACAAATAAATATATCTTAAAATGAAACTCTTTAATCTTGCAAAGAGAATGATGAACTGTAATTATGCAAATTGAAATGGCTTTGCTTAAGAGCTGCTTTTTATCTGCCTTGAAAAATATATGCAGAGACGGAGGGATAGAGAAAGAAAGAGTGAGAGAGAGTGGGAGTATAAAAGTGAAAGAGAGATAACATCAACAGGCAGTTATAAAAAATCATTTAATATTTTAATACTTTTTTTTACTTTTTCTAATTTTATTATTTTTCATATATTTTCCTGCAATTTAATAGTTCTATTAATGAGCTGGTGGATTGCTCCGAGAATGCAGCACGTAAGATTTGTGGCAATGAAGCGGCCAAGTTCACACGAGAATTGGTCGACAAATACGCCAACAGTTTAACCAAGGTATGTAACCTGAATATAATTACTATAAATAGTTAATTAGTCCGCTTTTTAAACATTTGCTATTGAAATATGAACAATACTTTGCTCTTTATTTCAGATCTATTGCGAGGACTTTACACGACATCCGGAAATTTGTCGGGATGGCGAAGGGGATGGGGCCAGCATGTTGAAGATAAATAGTCCGGGAATATTATTAACAGTGTTGCTATTGCTGCTGGTCAGATAGATGCACAGGGTTGCCACCAAATAACCAAACAGCAATGAATCAGTTAAGTTTACTTTTGGAATACGTTATTGCAATCTATGCAAGAAGCCAACATAAATGAAATTAACAATAGTTAAGGTTTCTAAAGAACACACAGAGATGAAGAGGGATTTAACTCCCTCCTACATCCCCTTCTCAAGATAACACAAAATTATGACAATTTCTTAGGCATGTTATTTGTTGCATACTTTTGCGGGCTTGGTCTAGATTAGACATGGGGATGATTGATAAGTTTAGTCTACTTACAAAGTATACCTAGATGTTAAGCGTGTTGAGTACTACAATGCATATAGTCATATCCATATAATTATACACATATACATATACTTACATACATGTATACATATATACATATGTGTAACTGTACAGTTGCAGCAGGTTAAGCAAAAGTCGAAAGACTTTATAGATATAGTTAGTGTCTGGAGAGGAGTATGTTGAATGTTTATTTTGTAGCATAGCGAATGTTGTTAGTTTGTGGCACTTTCAACCAACAAATAATGAGTGCAATAAAATTAGTTTATTGAGCTTACAGTGGTTCTTAGGCTTTAATTTAAATATATATATGTACTTATGATTTACTCAAAATGCAATTGCCTTTACTTCAGTTGTGTTAAACAGCCAGCAAAACTTTAATAATTTATTTTAGCTAATATTTAAGCAGCTGGATTACACACACACACACACACACACAAGCGCACAAGATAAGAGCAATATGTCCTTAGAAAAAAATTAAAAATTGATTGAGCAAACACAATAATACACATATCGGCAATGAATTTAAGTGCATTTCTTAAAGAATTTTGATAATTGTTTCTAAAAGGAAATACTTAATTAACGTAAATTATGTATAACTACTCGTATATTTTTAGTCAGACTTTATACTAAAGTTACAACTACGAGTAATGCACTTATTTAAAGACACCAAAATGTAAATATGCTAAAATGTATTAAAGATAATAAATACACAACAAAAGCAAAAACAAACATATTAATATTGCATACAAAAAATATTACAAATACCAATAAAAACCTTAGTTTAACTTATAATAAAAACTGTGAATACATTATGATTAAAGAGCAACTTTTAATTTAAGTAAAAATTATACACACTTATACAAACACACACGCACACACCAAAAATGGAACAACATACACACACATGAAAAGTAAAAACAATAAAATGAAAATAAATTAACGAAACCAAGAGAAAAAAATGCACAAAAGCCGTGCCAAAATGCTTTTTACTGCAACGTGTGCCGCAAATAAAAAGGGAAAGGCAATTGGAGTGGTTGGGGTTAAAGCCAAGGCATGTGCAGCCAAAAAGTATGCAACACTGCTGTTGCACAACTATTCGCTTATGGCGCCCAAAAGTATGCTGCGCAAATATGCGAACATAAGCCGAGAGGCGCCTCACAACGCGATGTGCCCCATAATTTATGCTTATGTGGTTCCGTTCATTAGAGCCAACGGCAACAGCTGACCGACAACCGACAACAGACAACTGGCGACCGATAACTGACGACGGACAACTGGCGACCCTTGGCAGCTAATTTATACAGCAGCTACAATTGCAATGCTCAAGGACATGTGTGGATTATAATTAATGTAAGCAGGCAATGCATTGAGCACAGTTCAATAGCTTGGAAAATGGATTATTACTTGTAAACATCCCGAAATTGGTAATGACTAATTGCAAGCACATACAATATAACTACACTGATAAAAAAAAAATGTTCTAATATCAAGATTCAAGTCTCAAAACTAAGAATTATGGTCTAAAAATTGCATCAAAAATAAATAAACTAAAAATAATTTTTGAATTTATAATTTTCTTCTTTTCTTAATTTATATACATTTTGTTTTGTTTTGGTAATTTTATAAAAGTTTTTTTTAATTTGTTTAAGAACTTTGATTTCTTAAATAAATATTCTTAGTATTAGTAATATGGTTTTAAAATGTTCTTATTTTAAGAACAAAATATTTAAGATAAATGCTTTTGATTTTAGAAGTTTGTCTTTTTTTTCAGTTTATATACATATCAATAAAAAATGTGTTATCAACTAAACAGATTGGCAAACAGCTTTTGGTAAGCGCTTGCATCTTTGAAAGTAAGATAGACAGACAATCAGTATTTAATTTAAAATTGCAAAATATAGTTAGATTAAATGCAGTTGTCAATTGATGGTGAGCAGTCGATCAATCAATGGCTGAGAAACAGATGGAATGATTGAAATGAGTGCATTTTAATGCAGAAACATCAAAGGGGAAACTCAAATGGGATTTTAGTAGCAGTAACTATGAGGAGTTGAAGACATTTGCAATTTGCACTGCCAATTGAATTGAGCAAATCAATATAAGCAGTGAGTTGCAGGAGACGATGACGATTACCACTTTTGCTGATATGTGGACAAATGGGCTGAGGTCAGGTAAGAGGAGGAGGAGGAGGAGATGGTGAAAGAGAAGATGCAACTGTCCTCGACGTTGGCTGCCAATGCAGCTCAAATATTTACGTTCCATTTAAAGTGGCCAGCAACAAGAAGAGCAACGACAACAACTTTGTACAGGTACAGAGAGTGGGGGAGAGGGGATGGAAGAGAGAGAGAGAGAGGGAGAGAGAGAGAACTTCACATACTTGCAGTTGACCAAGCCATTTTCAACTTCATTTGTTGTGCAAATAGGCGAAACGCATTGCAAAACTACTGAATGCTGCTCTGACTGACTGAGCAACTCCCACCCTCTCTCTCTCCCTCTCTCTCTCTCTCTCTCTCTGTCTGTGTGTGTGTTAATTTGAAGTCATATTTTTGACCGAGTTGAGTTTTGTTAGCAACTTGAGCTATGTGCAATCATAATGCTGAGCAATTGGTTGACCTAAAGCCAACTCTGAATTTCTTGCATACTTGAGGCCAAAAGCCTCTAAGCCACTTGTTGTTGTTGTCGTTGTCTCTCTCAATGTTATTTTGATTTATTCTATTTTTTTTCGTTACTTTTAAATTAATTGAAAATATCTTTGTGGCAATGGCAAATGCAAAGCGAGTGGTAAAAGGCTGCAATACGAGTATAAATAAGTACACAGCAAATTGAATGAATGAATGAATTGGCCCAATGTCGAATGTTTCAACAGTCTCAATTCGTTTACACTTACAGCTGCATTCGTTGCTCCCACACTCTCCCAACCCAACCCATTCGATTCCATTCCATCCCATCCCAATCCTGTCTGGCAGTGTAATCCACGCTCTTTTAATCCCTTTTAAGCGGCAACAGAACGATTACAATTTGTTTTGTTTCTGCTTTGTTTTTGTTGTATTCCACATTGCCGCTGCGACTAATCCGCAATTATGTTTTACATAAAAATCGTATCACATGCCACACCAAACAGCAAACACAAACAACAACAGCAACACCAACACCAACAACAATGACAAGAAATGGAACAAACAAAAGTTTTTTCGGAAAGTTTTGTCGAGTTTGTTAGACTATTGGACTCTTAACTCGCTCCTTGATTGTTTGCTTCTGTTCTGATAGCCATGAAAAAGGAAATATTAAAACTAACAGTATCAAAACCAGCTGCAACAGCAACAGCAACAACAGTTTCACAGCTGGCCAACGAGGCGTATGGTGTATATATGTGTGTGTCTCTGTTTGTTGCTTTTGTTGTTGATGTGGCATTGTAAACTGTTGCCTCTGCTATTGTGTACATCGTGTACAAATCAAAGTTAATTAGAGACTTGCCACACGATTACTGACGATTTTCGTTTACAGCCAAAGTTGGGCACAAAATCTCCATTGTTATTGGCCAGTTGAGAAAGTTAAATTGCTTAAGCTCTTGTTAAACTAAACAGAAAATCATTTTAATACCACAAAACCATTGATAATGACTGAAGATTTAACAAATTTAAATGAGTAAGTAAGGAATAATTATTTTGACATAAATCATTTGTGTGTTTCAAAGTTACGACATAATATAATATTTACCAATTAGCAAATAATTTAAGCCAGCTAAACAGTTTTAAAAAAGCTTTCAAATCAATATCCCTGCAAAATGTGGAAAGAACACACATTCTGAATTGAGTTGTTTTCAAGAATATTCATGATCACATCCGAATCAAATTGAACCAAACGAAACACAATTAATTGCACACGACCTGAACTTTTTTTTGTAATTTATTTTTGTATATTCTCGTCATATTTAGAGCCAGTCGAAAACACTTGTAACTCTTATATTTTCACTTGATAATTTTTTGGCGAAATAAAATAGAAGAACAAAAACTTCCATTCAATGAAATTGCTTTCATTCAATGGGGTTTTCAGGTTTCATGTTTTCCGCACAATCGATGTCGACAGTCGAATGGCATTTTTGCGCTTGTACTCGAATTTAATTGAAATAGATCTTTGGATGTTGCAACTTGACTTTGCCTCGCAGCGCCAACAAGCTGAAGCAGTCGTAAAATGTTGCCAGCGATCAAAGCAAACGACGGACACTTGAGCACAATTGCAACAGTGGCAAAGCTGAAACTGCCTTCAGATATGGCACAATCAAAGCAGCAGAAGAGAGAGAGAGAGAGGGAATGGGAAGCGGAGTAGGCGTCACTGCTTTGACACCTCGACGCGGCGAAAGGGGGAAAGTAGCCGCGGGGCTTAACGGGGCAGCCAACAAGTGTTTAGCATTTTGTTTTCACTGCAATTAAAACGCACAGCTGCGTTCAGCTGCTGGCAGTGTTCAAGTGTTGCCGTTGTCGTTGTTGTTGTCGTTGTTGTTGTTGTTGTTGTCGTTGCCGACAAACAAACAGGCAAACAAACAACAAACAGCCACAAAAGGCGAACACAAAGCCACCAGATTCGCCAACAACCATGGGACAAGCCCCTCAAAGTGCCACGTCCAACTCTAGAGAACTGTTCTTCCCGTACTCACAATATTGCTGAGCGGGTATATTAGTCTTAGCAAATTAAATTTCAACTGAGCTTCTTACAATTTGCAAGTCTGTGAACCGATTCTAAATTAGTTTATTCAAGTGAAAGTAGTTCAAGATTTTTTCTACTAAAAAAACCTCCGTACGGTTATAATATAATTAAAACGAATTGTAAAAAAATATTTATTTGTTGATTTTTACGATACAATTTAAATTTAAATCGTTACCATGATGAAATTTGATATAACTGATGAGAGAGTCAAAATTGAAACCATTTTAAAAGTTGCTCGAAGTATTTGTGGACGGGTATATCATAGTCATTAGCGCAGTAAGTGTTAGTTTAGCTAAAATAAAATCTGTTCACTAGTTTTTAGCTGGCAGTGTGACATTTTTCACATGCTGCTGAATCAAAAGGCGGCAACGATGACGTTCTAAGTGCGCCTGGGGATATGCAGTAAAAATGGCATTTTAAGCACTGGCGTATACGTAATTTATGAGCAGGCTGTTGAACTTGCACTGAACACTGCCACACAACTGCCACAGACTTCCAGTGGCATATGCTAATGCAACACGCTTAATATGCAATAATTGCACTTTCTGCAACAATCAGCAAAATGATGAGCAAGTTTATGGCGATAGAGAAGGAAGAGAAGATTGAGCTGAGAAATTCTTAAAATTGCCGATTGGCAGCAAAAATAGAAATTTGTAGAACTGCAATGCCTTTTATGGCTTAAGTATGGCATATAGCAAAATAATTTAATAACTTGTGCACATCGGGTGAAAAAAGGCATAAAGGAGCACACGTTTGGGGCAGCCTCGATAGGAGGAGGCCTAAATACGCTTCAATTATTCAAAACATGTAACTGATGAAGCAGAAATGCAGCAGACGAGTCCCAGCTTCAGTCTGAGCCTCAATGAGAGTCAGTTTTAGTATTTTTGAGTGCAACGTGTTATAGATATGCACATTTACCGCAAGTATGTGTGTGTGTGTGCGTGTGTGTGTGTGTGGGGTGTGTGTATGGACATTGCCTATTATGCTACCAAATGAAAGTGGTAATAAATTGGACAAGATGTTGCTATAAACCACACCACGACATGCAATAGCACACCCCCAAATGCAAATGCAGCCCCCTCAACAGCAACAGCAACAACAACAACAAGAAGAGGCAGGCATATAACCAAAACATGATTATCATGTACGCATTGCACATGGCCAACAGCTGACGAAGCCGCTTGCACTTTAGTTTGGCAGTTTCGATGCCCTTCCATACATTTACCCAGCCAGACACGAATATTACCCCCAACCCTCCACCCACCACCCTCCCTCCGCCTTCCTCTCCCTTAGCTGGTTGGCTGTCCATTTGTTGAGCCCCGCCCTGCAACCACAAGCCTCAGCAGCAGGTTGGCCATTTAATCTCCCCAAGTAACTTGAAATAGAAAGCTAAATATCAAAGTGAATATGATGACAGATAATCAAAATGCTTTCGAACGCAACGCATTTCTGGCTCAAAAGACTCTTTAGACCTTAACAAATAATTGCATTCAAGCGCAATAGCAATCGGTTTTTAAGCTTTAATAGCTTTGCTACTATCGAAAATTGGAATAAAAAGTGCTTTCGTTAGTATCAATAATTGAAGTAACTTTCATTCAATTGATTGATTAAGACTTGCACATATTTATCGCTTAATACAATAATTTTAATTATCATGTATAAATGCATCAATTGCAATTAATATGAACATTTGTGTTTGTGGTTCAATATTTTCAGAGTTTCAGTTACTTATATCTTTATAAATATATTGTTTGTAGTTGTTGTTGCTAGTTAAATTAATTTTATTTTATTATATTATTTTAAAAGCATTACTAGTTAAAATTAATATAGACATAGACATTACATTTAGTTGTATTTGATATAGTGGTAGAACCGAAAGCTACAATCAATATTTTCAGTACTTTTGTTAGCTATACAAATAAAATAAATAAATTAAAAATTTTAGTACCTCAGTTAAGATCTTTAATTTTTAAAACTGCAATTTATTTTGATAACATCTTATTCTACACAGCTTATAAAAAATCTCTTTAAACTAAATTTCATCTTAATTTTTCGCTCAATTTGGCTCAATATCTGAGTAGTTCAGTGCTTTTAAAGTACTTTCAGTTTTATTTGATTATCTTTGCACTTTTATAGGTCGCATATATCTCTTTTTATATAGACTTAGTCAAAACTTGACTAGAGAATTAACCAAGACAAGCTGAAGACATCTTTAATATCTGTCAAGTTGTTATTGTTGAGTTTATGATTCGAGACTATTATTTAAATATTTATAAACCAGTTGTTTTGTGCTTTATTAGCTGTATACGTTTAATTAACAAACACACACACACACGCACACACACACTCGCACACACTGGCTACAATTTGTCACTGGTGTTGGGCGAGAATTTTGGACTCTCTGGCGACATTTGAAAAGTTCGAAAATAATATAATTTTCAACGCGATGGAAAACTAACAAGTTCGACTCTGACGCTGAGGCGCTCGCGCAACTTTAGTCGAAAACTCGAAAACTTTTCGCCTGCACTGTTGCAGCAGCGTTGGAGGCTTGGACACTCACACACACACCCACACCCTCACATACACATACACACATTGTAAAATAAAAAGAAAGTTTTCTTAGCCTGCGTTTTGGCAATGCCAGCAGAAGCAGCCGCATCGACGTTGTCTTTGGGGAAATTAAACATTTTCTATTTGAAAACTTTACAACGTGCGAATTGTGTGTGTGTGACTGTCTCGCTGTCTCTGTCTCTCGCAGTGTCTGTGCAACTGAAAAGCAACAGTTGCCTTGGTTTTGAACTTTTGGTTACATTAGTTGCCGATCCTTTGTTCACCAACAATTGCGGAAGTCATAATTTTTTCTAATTTTTCTTGACTTTGCTTGACAAATTCAGCAGCAAATTGTTGACAGATTTCGGACGCAAAGGTGTGCACCATAAACTTTGGCACTGTCTCTCTGCCTGCCTCCTCTCCGGGCAGCTGCGCCCTGTTTTATGCAACACTTTCAGTTTGTACTCTCTGTCGGCCACTGGAGGCCACGATTTCAAATGTCAAACTCTTGGGCGCCTGTCATAGATGTTGCATATTGAATGCGATGTTGCTGCTGCTGTTGCTGCCACTGCCAAGTGCACCCCAAAGTGCATACAAATGTTTTTGTCAACAATAGTTCTATTCTGTTTTGTTTTGTTGGCCCCAAAATGCCGATGTGACCCTCTGTAACTGTAAATGCAACTGTAAACAGCGCTCAGGGTCGTTCTAACTGTTGAGTAATTGCTGTGCAAGTGAAAATTGGCAGCAGTTGCAACATTGAATTGTAAGATAGAAATGAACAGATTGAATTGTTAAAATCCATTCAGATTGAGATATTGATATACCTATAATTCTGATTAGTTGCAATTGAAGTGTTCAAATTTCATGAAATATTAAAGTAGAGCCAGATATTTCTCTATATCTCTGAGCTACGCTTAAAATAAAAGAAAATTTTGTGTATAGTCAAACCAAAGCTGACCTGAAATTTTCTGTGGCACTGTCATTCAAAATTTTTAGCTAGAACTGAAATCAGCAACAAAATATAATAATAAAGTGTAAAGCGGCACAAAGAGCTGCAAATAACAGAGTCGCCGATACAATCATGGTTATGGCAAAAGTAAATGGAAAATAATTTTAAGCATTGATGAAATACGATGCGAGTGAAAAGGTCTCTTTATTTTTGTTGTTGTCCACAGTCGTTGGGTATTATCAAATAATTCGTGTGTAATCTGTTTTAATCTGTCCGTATTTGCCGCTATGTGCGTACGGAAAATCATGAGAAAAATTTTTGCCACAGGTTGACTACTCGTATTTTGCATACATATACATATATATATATATACATATATGCAACCAACCAACCATACGAGCTATGAATGCATTTATTTCGCCATTTTACTAAACAGCATGCAGCATTAAATCTGTGACATCAGACACACTCACCAATACACATATATACACACGATTTGTGCATATGTTTATAGGAGCAGAAAGGGGGTGATTACGAGTATTGATAGAGCTGTCAAAAAATGTTTGCATTACACAGTTTTTCCATGGAGATTGCAGCTGATTAAATGCAGTCAAAGCGGCTTAGTGTAATGGACAAATCTAAGCGAAAAAATATCCCTCTGTGGTGGTTTAATTTACAAAGTACAATTTGGCAATGAATTAAGCAGGTGAATAGCTTCTAAATAATTAAGGGTAACCAAACAAGCAGCTAACTAGTTTGTAAGCTGTTTCAATTTAAGACTTTTATATTTATACCCGTTACTTAAAAAATAAGTAAAAGGATATATTGTGTTCGTTGAAATGTATGTAACAGGGAGAAGGAGGCATCTCTGACCGATATAGCCATGTGTGTCTGTCCGTCTGTCCGTCCGTGTAAGCGCCTAGATCTCAGAGACTATAAGAGATAGAGTAACCAAATTTGGTACACAGATTTTTATAGACCCCACGCTGGTTAAGTTTGTCTTAAATTTTTGACACGCCCTCTTCCGCTCCCGCAAATCGCGAAAAACCACCACACCCACAGTTTTTAAGATAATAAAGTTTATATAATTATAAGCATTATCTATTAATATTATCTATAATATCACTTAAACGCAGCAAGATCGGACTAGAAGAACGGGAGTAATAGCTAACCAAAGTTATTAACAAAGTAATTATTTCAATACAAACACCTATAAGTATGCAGTAGGTTTTAGTAGGTAGTAACTTCTTTAAAATACTTTTATATATATTGAAGTAAGTAACTGGTATCCTATGGTCGGCATCTCGACTATAGCCTATCCCACTCGTTCTCTTTTATTTTGGGTATACCACTCTCTTGTGTCCATATAACTATATTATCAACTGAAACAAATGTGTTTTCTTTCGCCGCTTTTGCTCTGAGTGCGGTCAGTTGCGCCTCCGGCTGGATGGTGTTGCAAATGCAATGCAAATGTGCCCGGCTTTATTGTGTCCTCTGCATTATTCATCTTGGTCCCAACGTTCGCTTTTTGGCAGCTTGTTCGATGCAAAAGACGGCCCGGAGCCATGTACTTAAGTTAATTAAAGTTTACATTTTAGTTTTTCAGGGCAAGCTCCAAAATGTCAAGCCAAAGACAAAGTGGAGCAGCTGCCCGGCTGATATATAATGTGGCGGGTTGAGCATCATTTATAAGCCCGGAGAGCTACCATTCATTTGTGTGGCACCGCGGCAGGTAATGAAGTTGCACTTGCTGCAGCTTGACAGCTTACCACATATGAATCTGGTAACTGGTTACTGTTAACTGTTCGTTGTAACTTGGATTTGGCACAAGGATTTTCTCAGTTGAGCAACGCTTTTAGCACAAATTGAAAAGTTTTTGCTTTTTGTCAAATTCTCATTGGCCATTTGGGCAGCTTCTTGGCCCAAAGACAAATATGGACAGTGAGCTGATGTCACAGCTGGCACAGAGACATCGACACAAAGCCGTTTTGACCATTTATCAGTTCTATGTGTGTTATTGGCCCAACAAAAAAGACGAAAAACGAATAGAAACAAAGCAAAGCGAAGCAAGTGAAGGCAAAAAGTCAGCAACGAGAACAAATGCAATAAAATGCAATGTTTCTATTACAACGATTTACGTTCTACACACACACACACACATACACATACAAATAGTACACAGTCAGTGTGTTCACATTGTCAATTCCCTCCTCAATACCTCCTCCTAAATATTTCGCGTGCTGAAACATTTTTATTGCTTCGGGAAGCGAACAAATTTTGCACGGCCAACAAAATGTTAGCAAAGTTTCACGGGTTGTTGTCCTGGCTATGACTCCTACACATTGTTGTGGTTGTTGTTGTTGTTCGTTAACCAGCGCAACTTAAGATGAGCAGACGTGTTGTTGTTGCTGTTTTACTTGTAGTTGTTCTTCTTGTTGTCCAACTCGCATTTATTTCTTTTTGGCAATTTTAATTGCTGTTGTACTTGGTGTTGCCAATGCAACACCAACAACTACAACAACATTTAGAGCAATAACAACATTAATGACAGCAATTACAACAAATGTAAAAACAACAACAAGGGTCAGACTATGGGGCGTGTGTGCCATATATTTGATTTAACTTGTTGGCGCTAAAACTTTGCACAATAATTTGTTGCAGCGCGCAAATAAATTTGTTTCGCCCTTTAAAAACTATTGTGGGAATTTAGAGATTTGTGGCACACACACTGTTGCAACAATACCAATGTATACAACGTACACATTCTTGCAATATGCTTCAATTTATGGTATTGCACAAATTATTTGAGATATTTTGAAGTTGCCAAAAGTTTTACGGTAAACTCGACAAAAATGTGGAACATATTTTCAAACATGCTTTCAAAATTAGTAAATAATAATAAATGTATGAGTATCATAATTAATTAATTTTTTTTAATAACTTAAATATGTGTAAGTGTTATTTATTTAAGTCTGGAAATTTTTTAGAAGAACTGTGGTTGAACGTAGAAGGCAATAGATTTTCATCTGTTTGAAAGTAAAGTTTTCCATGTAACTGTTGATAACTGTTCACGGTATAACAGCTCTTCATTGCATATATCAAATTAAATAGATTTAAATTCTGTGATATTATAATATTGATAATGTTTTAACGTAATTTCCATTTCCAATTATGTTTAATGGCGTTTTAATACTGGCACTATATATTTAATTGAATTGGTTATGCAAAACGATTTTGTTGTGCTCTTCTTTTATTGCAATCGTTTTGTATATTTCGCTAATTTTCGAACAACAATTAAATTTTTGCTTTTTTTTTAATCGTATGTAAAGAAAAATGAGTTGGCGCACGCGGCGTATGCGTAATATGAGCAGAGCATTTAAATTAGGATTAGTTGACTGTGTTAATGTATGTGTGGGTGTGTGCTAAATCGAAAACATATGCAAAATGTTAATGCAGCACACATGGCCGATCCGGAAAATGTAGGAAATGCCGAATTGTGCACCCACTATTTAACCAGTTGGCGATTTTCTTTACGCTGCGGGCATATTGATTTCGGACAGTGCAACATAAATTAATTCCCAAACGAGTCTAACGACATTTGTTACCAAGCAGCAGCTCGCTGACCATTGCCCATTGACCATTGACCATTGACCATTTGTTTGCCAGCTGCCATTTGAATCACTCCATACACCCCCTTCCACATCCGGTGACCCCGCCCAGAGCTGTCCGGCTCACAGGCACGTCATCGACTTTTAAAATTATATTATTTTCAATGGCTTTTTAGAAATTAATAATTACATATGACAGCGCAATGTGTGTGTGTGTGTGTGTGTGTGTGTGTGTGTGTGAGGGCGTCCTCGCGTACGTGGCATTTAATTTTTTATATTATGCAACTATCCTGCGTACGTAGCACAAACGACTTTAATGGCCATTTAAATTTCACAGACTGTTAAATGCCAAATGGAAAATAAAGTTCACATTTCAACAATGGAAAGCAAGATGAAAATATCAGAAAACCAAATTTCGATAGTAAACAAAATTGTTTTTTATACAAACTGAATATATTTCTTAAGATCGTTCTTATGAACAAACTGAATTTTTTGAACTTTATTTCATATTTAACTTTTATTTTAAGAATCTTAGAGTTTATAAAATAAACACTTTCTTTACATTTTGTACAGTATTCAATTATTGCAATTTAACTTAGCTCACGAATATTTAAAATTTACAATTTAGCTGGCACTTTAAGCCATTGTATGCGGCTAACAACGGTTGGACAGGCTGCAGCTGTGGCCTTTTCGGCCATCTTTTGTATGTGCCCATATCACTTTTGTATTCTCCATTCTCCAGTATTTTTTTTTTTTTTTTGGTTTGGCTTAGTCCCCAAACGCAGGCCGCCAAATGTCTGTGTCTGTCCGCTGTTCTTTGTCTGTTTATTTCCACTACTTTTGGCCATTATTAATTGCTAACGTGCGCTGATTTCTTTGCTACACTTTTTACGGCTCTTTTTTCGATGTTCCTCCTGTTGTTATTTGTTGCCGTTCGTCGTTCGCCTTTGGCATTGCCTTTTGCCAATGTTCGCTATTCTCTGTCCGTTCGTTGTCTTGTCCGTTTGGCTCAGCAGTGACATTCATGCACCAGCGAGCAACTGGAGGAGAAGAAAGCGACTCACATAGAGAGATGGAGAGACAAAAGAGTCAGAGGACTGTGTCCCAACACGGCAATAAATCAATGGGAAGTTGTATTTTGTAGTCAATGTGCTAGCGGCGGCAGCTTTTTTAAGTCTGTCGTTGGCAATTTAATGCAGTCATCTAATGGGCATGCAACACTTTTTTTTTAATACCCGTACTAAAGGCCACAAACTCCTTTTACTCCCTTTAGTAGTCTTGATTTTATATATTGAATATTTTGATGCGAAAACGTGCAACTGATGGCAATTATTAAACAATTAAAATTATAGATAAATACTCAAATAATTCTTTATAGTTTGAGTGCCACTTTATTGTACGAATTCCTAACAAAGCCTTGGCATACTTGGAAAATAAAACAACAGACGAGCAAGGAATTACAAAGTATTATGGTTCATTGTTAATATGCCCAGTCATGTATTTGTATTGAACAAACCAAATTTAACGCTCATTATTTATATTTATTTAAACATTAAAGTTTAGGAAAATATTTGTAAAAATAAGCATGCTGTAACATTACCAAAATTTAATTAAATCAATAAATATTATTTAATTATTAAAAATAAGAAAAATCAAATAGTCAAATCTCTCTTATCGTAGTCTAATTATAAATATTATACTATACATTTTTGTCAATTGGCTAAGAAAGTCTTTAAGAATATAATTAATAAAAATCAGTGCAAAATTTTATAATTAATAACGGAAAATGCAGTTGATTGTTAAAGCTCAACTGAAGTGAAGGAAATCATATATTCATATGATAATTTGAGCAGCTGTGTTCGGAATTCCACAGCTTATTCAACTTTAAAATTAACAAATATTAATTATTCTCTTTAAATTGAGATTCGTATGTTGAATCGAATGTCAAAGTAGGAAAAACAAATCTGAATATTCAACAGATATATTTATTTAATTTGTTATATTTGTTGTTGTTATTGCTGGGGTGCCATATAAATGTAATGCAACATGCTGTGGGAATTGTTATTGAAAACAGAGGCCGACAAAAATCCCACAAGCAGGGCAAACAATGCAACAGCACTCGTAGCTGCAACTGCAACTGCAACTGCAACTTAGTTACTTACAGTGGTTTTAACGCCGACAAAGAAAAAGCTTTCGAGCCAAGGCCAACAATGGCCAATCTCCGAATATATTGAGAAAAAAAATACTGTTGGATAAACACAATCACACACTCTCACACACACCCATTCACACATGCAGCCAGAGAGACTGTTTTCCTGCAATAAATCTGCAGTTGCAACAGTGTAAAAAATTGGGAGAAGTGGGCGGCTGTGGCTGGGCGTGGCTGCTTACAAGCTGCCATGACATTGTCATGCATATGAAGTGTCTTTCTGTCTTTCACACACTCACACACACACACACACACACACACTTACTCACATTTAATTACTGTTGGCCTGTTGCCTTGGCTTGTTTACAAGCTGCGCCAATTTCGCGCTGCTATTAAATTGTATTTAATATTTGCAATATCCCAGGCGATGCACAGGCCCAAAAGCCAAATTGGTTGCACAATTTAAGCGCCAATTGTTGTTACTCTCGTTGTTGCTGCTGATGTTGCTGTTGCTGTTGTGCCTGCTGCTGTTTCTCATTTTAGTTTAATTTCTATTTAAATTCATGTCGTCTATTCGCACGCTAAAACTTTGCTCAGTAACGGGTATATTTTATGGCAACGCCAACGCTAACGCCAACGCCAACGCCAACGCTAACGCCAACGTCGACAGCGACAGCGACGCCAACACTCAGCGCTTAATTACCCAAGCTTATCAAAACATCTACGAGGCGATGACGCTGATGACAACATTTGTTGGGGGTCGTCGAGGGGTCGAGAGCGCATGGAGGTTAAGTGGGTGGCAAAGGCACTCTGCAAGTTTTCTTAATGAATTATTTAATCTGCATTGCATCTTCCCGCAACAAACGAAATTTGCGCTCTTAACCAACATTTTTTGCGCTCGACTTGTCAACCCTATCTTAAAGTTTTGCATTACTAAATAGCACAACAACCCTGCAATACTCTTCACAAAGAAAAATAAAAATTATTATAATAAAGCAGTAGCAATATTAATAATAATAATAAAATAAAAAAGTAATTAACAAATATTTAGCTTTAATAAACTCTTAAATTTTCATCTGTATCTTTCTCAGAAGTATCTTTTTCTGAATTTATTGAAACATCTATATACCTGTATATCTAACTATCAATTTAAATATCTATCTAATCATCTCTTCAATTTTACGACTCTCTATTTAACGGATATATATTTAATTTAATTTAAATTAATTTATACAAGCTAGCATCCTATTGATTCCTTAGTGATATAAGTATGTGTGGATAAAAGTCTTTAAAATAACCAAACTGAATAAATTCAAGTATAATTTATATTTTTAAATTTTGAGCCTTGAAGATAACCATACAGAAAATGCATAAATTATATTTCAATTTAAAACTAAAAAAGTTTTTAATTTATATAAAATACTTCTTTAAAAAATGTTTTCATAATTTTATAATAAGGTGCTGTTTTTACTTTCTCAGGGGTGTTTTCAGAAATGTAAATCTAAATGCAAAAGTATTCTAAAAATTGATTAAAATAGTACAGTATTGCATACCAGATCTAACTTTAATTTTTTTCTTTACAGTTCATAGCTAATATTTAATGTTATTTGTATTTGTAATCTATAACTTAAATTTTATAATTGGTAATTTTTTGTTTGCCGACTGCTTTTATTTGTTTTTTCATAAATAAATAAATAAATACCATCAATTATTATGCTTTAAAAAGTAACAAATTTTTTAATTTATGCACATTTGCTGTGTTTATTTTAGAACATTACCAACAGTGCTTGAAAAGTGAATGAATTCTGTTGCGTAGAGTATTTAAAAGCAACGAAAATGTTCAAGCTAATGCAAATAGGCCACAGAGCTGGCCAGGCTAATAAGTTAAACGACACCGTGACACAGTAACGAGGGCAAATATTAATGCCAAGTCGGCGTGCTGCCCGACAGACTCAACCCGCAACCCACAAGTGAAGAGTGAGTGAGGAAGCAGGACGAAGGACTCCAGAGGCAGGAGGCAGAAGTCTGAGAGCCTGAGAGCCTGACTCGGAGTTGAAGGCAGTACACGGCTGGATGAGCGTATTTGTTCACCTATTTACCACGCAAATGAAGTTGAAAATAACTGTGAAATGAAGATGAAGTGCTTCAGTCAACAGCAGTTTTGGTAGTAGCTGTTGGCAGTGGCAGCCTGAGCTGGCCTAGACAGCCCGACGCCTAAATGGAATGTAAATATTTGAGCAGCGCCAAGGAGCGCGTTACGGTTACGGCCAAGTTAAAGACAACTCAAGATCCGGCTGCTTGCCAACTGTATGTGTGTGTGTGTGTGTGTGTGAGTGTGTGTGTAACTGTATTTAAGTTGGCAGCGTGTGTCTATGTCTATATGGCCGCATTATGTTGACTCTAGCACACTCGACTGACAGTCAGCCGAAAAGGCCTTAAGCGCCAAAACAATGGCCAAGTGCAGACTGACTGCGTGTACGTGCTGTGGTCGTTGGTGTTGAAAATTAAAGGCAATTAAAAGGCTAAAATGTGTGTGTGTGTATGTGTGTGTGTAAGACTCTGGCTTATTAGCAATAGCAGAAGCCCGAAAAGCAGACTACACTTAAATACAATTTCAGGCATAAATCAAAGTGAACAGCTTAAAGTGCTGCCAACTCGACTAATAAGTGAGTGTATGAGCAAATGTATGAGTGTGTAATAAGTAGTTTTCGAATCCAAAGCAAAACTGACTTCTTAAGTGCATTAAAACAAAGTGTTAAACTGATGAAAAGTATTTTAAGTTCGATACGACAACTAAAAATGTTTTATTTATTTATGTATCTCTAATGCACTCATTTCTCAATCTTAATTAAATACAAATAGATAAATCTCAGTGAAATATTTATCACTTAAAGTAGATAAGCTGCTCAGCTGACTGTTTGCTCTGAGCTAATAAATATTTACGGCAAGCCAAGCAAAACTGATACAGTGGCAGCCTAAAAGCATGCAACAGTTTATTTGACTTCAACAAAAAGCGCCCAAAAACTGTTTGTGCAACAGAAACGTGCAACCAGCAGACTGCAGCTTGCTGCACGTGCATTTAACAACACTTAACGGCAATTGTTTTATGACTGGGGAAAACAATGGCAAAAGCATCAACTAGAAAAATCACAGAGAAAAGCCAAACAAAAGGCACTGAAAAGCGCAGAACAAAAATGATTTATTCAGCGCGAATAAGAGAAAAATACCACAAAAAAAAAAACAAAAAACAACACAAACATAAAAAATAAAAGACCCAAAAAGTTTGCAGCACAAACGAAACCAAATTTGCTAAAGTTGCGTTTTCTTAAAACACTGTCTGCTTCTCTCTGCCGCCTGGCCTCAACGTGCAACACGGAGTTTATCTTGCGGCAGAGTGCACCTGGACGAGAAACCAGGCTCGAGTTCAGCTTCTCCAGTTGCCGCGGCTCCTTTAGCTGTTGCTGTGGCTGTGGTCACGCTTTTCTAAGCGTTTTCCTTATCAACAGAGAGCAAAAAGGCGACGTGACCGCGCTAGAGCCGCTTTTCAGAGATTGCACTAAAAGATTTGCTTTTGGCCACTTTGCCTTTTGTTGCTGACGGCTTTTTGAGTCTTTTGTATTTCAGCTGCGACTGCGACGGCGACTGCGACCGCCTAATGGGCGACTGCGGCCTAACCGAGCCTTAAAGCTGAAATCCTTGAGCCGCATGCTGCACTTGCAATTAATAATGCTCAATGCAAACGCCAGCCGCACATTTGCATAATTAAAAGGCTCAGCGGTGTGGGGTAAAATGTCTTTAAGATTTAAGCTTGCAAGGTTGTAAGGCAGCAAGTTGCACGAATATCGACGTTGCAAGGCCTCGCATTGCTGCTCGTAAAAGCGGGTTTAATTTCATGCAACTTGAAAGTGGCAATAAACGTGGCAAGGTATGCCGGAGATGCCAGCACGAGGCCGCATTGCTGCAGCTACAGCGCTGTCCTGGCAACGTCTTGCCACTCCCCCTTCCCCTACTCGCAGGATAATAAAGCAACTCACAATAGCATTCGCATTCACATTCACAATTCGCATTTGGATTTGGATTGACATTCAACTGCGTCGTGTTGGCATCTCAGCAACAGTTTGCCAATCTTTCAACTTGCCTGGACCAGGATAATGTCCTAAAAGCGACTTGACAGTGCCAAGCAGCCAGGGAGTCATGCCAAATGGCAAATAAAATAATACAAAGCAAAAGTAAAAAGTAAAAAGAGTGCCAAGTGCCAGCGCATAGCTAAAATAAATACTCAGCTAAAGGCAAAATCAAGCAGCAGCTAAAAAGGATACAACTAGCCTCGATCTCGATGACAATCCCTTGGC